>NC_139825.1:18370450-18842950 GCF_963691815.1 Echiichthys vipera | reverse complement strand
CCTTTGCTGGTCTGAGAGACCTGCTCAGTGACCCAAGACAAGAGCTCTATGTACTGGGCTGGTGTGGTCTGAGAGGGAAGAGTATCAGCACATGCTTAAAAGGCTCTAAAATGACCTCACTTGAAAACCTCGTACAGATCAATTCATGGTCTGAGCTTCTGGATTGAAATTAATTGTCTGCATAGATGCGAGTATAATACATCACATAGAGTTTAAGTGGTACATAAATGGGTATCTGGGAAATAATGATAAGGGGATTTTTTCGTAGCAGCCAGGGAAATTGAAAAGATATTAACCATTTTTTTAAAAACAAAATAAGTCCAAAATAAACACTGTTAGCGAACAATTGCCTAGCAGACACAGATCAACACGAGCCTCCCACTGGTGTTGTTTTTCTGGCTACCAAATGTTAGCCTTTAGCTTTTTTTTAGTTCACCGATATCTGAGAAAAACAGCCATGTCTTTAGCTTGTGAGCTAGTTAAACTTTGTTGACTGGACATTTGTCTAGTTATTGTTGGTAGCACATACTTGAAATGGCTGCCTTCACTTTATGTTTGGGTTGAGTACAGGTTGTTGTTTCTCCATGACATTACACAATTTGTGATATTATATTTTAAATATAATATCACAAATTTTATGTAAGGATGCATTTAAGCTGATTTTTCCAATATTAAACAAAGGAAACACAGATAAACAGAAGTAACATTGGCGTTTTGTCACCCTTTGTGAAAAAGTAACACAACACAATTAATTGAAACTTGCATAACTTTCCTGGAAAGACCAGTGTTATTTTTCCAAGACCCAAATGACAAGACTTGACACTCAAGAGGACATGTAAGAGCAGAGAAATTGCATGTACTTGTGCTAGCTGAGTGGGTGGACAAGAAATGGGTGATGCAGCCTCTCTCCATGAATTGTCTGTGATAGTCATTATTTCCTTATAAACAACAGTTTAATCCTACTTCACTATCAAGAAGAATTTTGTTTAAAATACAGTTTTCTTAAACATATGCATGCTCAGACCCATACAAAATGCATAAACAATAACACTCATCTCTGCCCATACATTCACAAACATACACTCATCCTCCACAGCTATCATTGTTTTGAGCACAGCTGGCCTCTTTGTTTTACTTATCTGTCTCTCTCAGTGGTTTTTGAGCTCTTGTCTTTCATACAGCTTGGCTAAGCTTACGCATAGCACTGTGTATGGACTATGGACCATACTACTGCTCAGCTTTGATTCACTCCACAACCAAAACCTGAGGGTGACAGATAAGTCATCTGTATAGTCAATGCTTCGGGGAAGGATAAAGTCTTACTACAACACAGTGAGTAGAATTGGAGCTTGTTCAATGATATGATTTAATTTCAGTGTGCTTCACAATGTGTTCGACTGATGATGACCATAGAAATACCAACATTGCACACCTTGATATACCTTAAAACATGACAGAAATTATCAAGAAGTATGTGTCAAAAAGTCCAGGGGAAGATCTTGTACATCCATCAAGCGTCATGTTTCCTGTCAAGAAACTCTTGATGTTCTACATACATGTTGATAAGTCTCTCTGAATAAACATCAGTGAAATGACTAAAAGGTAAAAGTAAATTTCTTGAAGTGAACCAAAACATAAAGCCTACTGGGTCATTGCGCCATTGCTCTCAGTGTGGGTCAAGAAAGACCGTGCAAATGTCTTCAGTATAAACCGTGGTGATAACAACATCTGGTTGGATCTGGGCCCAGGCCATTTGGCTGTTGAGGCCTCTGACACCTGCTCTGAAACAGGCCAGTCTTAATACTTGCTTTGTTTCTACATTTCTAGAGCTCGTATTTTTTTTTATGGACTACCGTAACTTACTATTTCAGAGCATGTGTCTGCATATGTACGTCTACTGACATATGTAGCTGAGAAAAACAGTATTTTGTCTGGCTGCAAGTTAAGTGGATTGTCTGGGTTTAAAATGAAAAGGAGCCACCCAGTCTTAATCTTCCAGACACACATGATGATATACATCTTAGCTGTGTATCAGGGGAGCTCTAGAAGTATTTTCTGACATCATATGATTTAGTTTCCCCCTGAGAAAACTAGAAAAGAAAATGACAGCACACCTTCATTTTAATACTGTCCTGCTTGATTGCTTTTTTTTTTCACTTTGCAGTCTTGGGTTTAACGACTCACCAGGCTCATGCGGATTGATGGGCAGGCTAACCAATTAGTTACGGAGAGGTGAGAAGGGTTGTAACCAGATAGGCAGATAATTTACTGGCCCAAGGAGAAGCAGAGCCGATTCGACTGTGTGTGTGTGTGTGTGTGTGTGTGTGTGTGTGTGTGTGTGTGTGTGTGCGTGTGCGTGTGCGTGTGCGTGTGCGTGTGCGTGTGCGTGCGTGCGCGCGTCAGCTTTTCCGGCTCGAGGTCAGGATTGAGAGATTTGAATTGTCTTTGTCATGTCACAGTTGTTATTTGTGTGGGTGTGTGTACACGTGTCTCAGGCTGGCCATTTCATAGGTGTGTGTGTGTGTGTGTGTGTGTGTGTGTGTGTGTGTGTGTGTGTGTGTGTGTGTGTGTGTGTGTGTGTGTGTGTGTGTGTGTGTGTGTGTGTGTGTGTGTGTGTGTGTGTGTGTGTGTGTGTGTGTGTGTGTGTGTGTGTGTGTGTGTGTGTGTGTGTGCGCGTGCGTGCGTGCGTGCGTGCGTGCGTGCGTGTGTGTGTGTGTTGTTACTTCAGGGATAACTGCCCTCCCTCCACTAAGCTGATCACAAACCCAACACCTGGTGAATGAGGCCAATACACACACACACACACACACACGCACACACACACACACACACACATGATGACATACATCCACTTCCAGCTCTATCCCTTGTGGCTCAACTGTGTGTGACGCAGGCATACGTCTGTGTTTAAAGTCTTTGCCACTATGAACAACTCACAACCATTTAACCCGGTGACAGTGGAGCCTGTGACAGAGGCCGAAGGCAGCTACACATGTGCGTGACTCTATAAATACCTATGATTTTGCTATATTTATTCTAAATTTACTCTACACACAGGCCTTATTGGCTGCTTATAATTTTACTGTCTACGAATTGAGAACTGGGAGGTTTTGTTGTTGATTGCTATTAGTTTTCCAATATTTTAAAAAGTTAGATCTCCATGTTTATTTTGATTATTAAGTATCAAAACACAAAATCAAAAGAGAAGAGCAGACAGTCCGTATTTAGAAACTGTCCCTTTAAACAAGCCATCAGGACGACGGCATCTTCTGTGCTGTTACATTCATTCCCCATCTTCAATGTTGAAGCAGAGATGTTGCAGTTTCTCTTGCTGACACATTGATAGGGTTTGAAAAAGTTCAGGACTCTGAAATCACAGCAGCAATGAAATGCGTTAAGATGCATTATATTTGACTGTTCTGTTTTGGGGTGTAAATTTCCCATCCAGTATAATCCCCCTGCGGTCTGATTTCATGTACACGTGGACACTGTCCCTTCTTACTGTCCAGCCTTTGTCAAACCTTCTCTCCCTCCTCTGCCTCTTTTACTGCTCTTTCTTCATTTTTTTGGAAGACTGTGTCTGCCGTCCCCTATTTGGTTTTCTCTCACTGCCACTAAGTACATTTCCATCCTTTTTTTCACTATGTTTGATAATGGATTACAGCAGTGTTATTAGTGACAAAGTCATGCGAGGGAATCTCTCACGATCTCAGGGAAATGTGAAAAGTTCACCTCAGGAACTCATCCGTGCCTCTTCACATTTCTTGCTATCCCCCTTACTATCAACCTTGCCACTTCCCCTTCTCTCCCCTCCCAAACAGAGCGAGGAGCAGAGTGTTGACATTGGATTTTGTCCAAATATGTAGTCTACGGGGCTGGAAGGTGGTAATGAGAGCCAAGAAAAACAGCTTGGCTCGGAGTCTGACAACCAAGCTTGTCTTTCTGATGAAACCAAATGAAAACTGTATTTTGTATCCTTGTTATTCCCCTCCTTCAATCCTTCGTTCTCTATGTGCATCCCTCCTTCTCCACCTCTGCAGAGCCCCTAATTTGCAGAAAAAGTTGGTGCTTGTTTAACAGTCTTGCCTCTATCAGTAAAAGTGCTACTGTGATAATACTGCAACTTTTGTCTTCAGTTGGGATTTATTACAGATATTAATTTGAAAACAATACAAGCATAGATTAATTTTTAGTACATATATTTGTAACCATTATAATGCAAACAAGTATATTGTAAAAAGAATCTTGTGACCTACGTGGAAGCAAGGCAACTGTATCTTGGCAACAGTTGAGGAGGTGTCAGTCCCAAGAGAGTAAAACTATAAATGAAGTTGATTGAAATAAGCAAGGGGGACACATGTCACCTGATTTTTCAGACATTTGACACCATGTACACACAAAAAGCCTCTACAATACTTGAGTCCTTGAAACTGTCGTTTCGCTACAAGGTTATAATGACAACCTGACACTTAAGACACACCATGCACTGTCGAATTATCTGTTATATAAATGGATGTGGTTGTGTTGGTGCATGTGCCCTTGTCATTGCTGTGTGTGTGTGTGTGTGTGTGTGTGTGTGTGTGTGTGTGTGTGTGTGTGTGTGTGTGTGTGTGTGTGTGTGTGTGTGTGTGTGTGTGTGTGTGTGTGTGTGTGTGTGTGTGTGTGTGTGTGTGTGTGTGTGTGTGTGTGTGTGTGTGTGTGTGTGTGTGTGTGTGTGTGTGTGTGTGTGTGTGTGTGCGTGCGCGTGCGCGTGGGTGCGCATGTGTGGAGGTCAGGAGGGAGAGAAGGATAGAAGAACAGATGTGTGCTGTATTGTGATGGTGTGTGTGGACGGATGGGGACCAGGTGCAGCCTTTGTCTCCCTGGCATTTAAGTCCACTCGCTTGTATTCAGATTCGCCTCGTGCCTCCCCACCCCTCCCCGCCACGTCCCCTTCCACTCCTTGGAGGGGAGGCAGTGTGTGTGTGTGTGGGGGGGTGTGGAGGAGGGGTTGCCTTGGCTTAGCAGAGGAGGCTCCAGCAGTCCCTTCTGCACCCCCCTCCTCCTCCTCACAGGTGACTGTTGGAGGTCCCAGCTGGCCAGCTCTTGGCCGATTAGATCCATATGGTATAGGAGGAGGAGGAGAGAAGAGCTCATCAGTTGCATGGGTGCTAAGGGAGCTGTAAGTTTGTCCTTTTTTGTCCTGCTTTAAAACAATACCTCCTTTTTTTATTTATCTTGTTCCACTTTTTCCTCCTCTGTACATCTCACTGTATTTTCTGTTTACTCTGGGAGGTAATAATATTATTCACCCTAGTAGTTCATTTTCAAATCTATTACTGTTGGGCTGCACGCTGTTGTTTTAATGGAGATGTTTCCATTGCTGATAATAAGGGATTCTTTTTTTGCTTAAAATGAAGACTTGACACTCAAGAGGACATGTAAGAGCAGATAAATTGCATGTACTTGTGCTAGCTGAGTGGGTGGACAAGAAATGGGTGGTGCAGCCTCTCTCCATGAACTGTCTGTGATAGTCATTATTTCCTCTCTCTTTTCCTCTGTCTCCTTCTGAGAAAGTGTTGACACAAATGGGTGTATTTTCACAAATAAAAGAAAGAAGTCTCATAATTTGCTTGGCAGGGAGTAGAAACTTTAGACACACTGACACTAGTAAACCATTTAATGTTTGAACAACAGTTTAATCCTACTTCACTAGAAGAATTTTGTTTAAAATACAGTTTTCTTAAACATATGCATGCTCAGATTAACATTAAACACACAAGATACAATGTGTTTATGAATTAGGATTTGTTGTAAAGTGTTTTATTCATGAAACTAGGTTAGTTAGCTGGCTTAGTTTCCCTCATGTCCCCATTTTTGTGCTGAGCTGGGCTAAACATGCTTTATCCTTGTCTTTCCGTCTAACTCTTGGTAAGAAAACATGTAGCCGTATTCCTTCAACAAACTGCCTTACGGTTTTATTCAGTTAGCTGTGTGTGTCTGTGGGTGTTAACATAACTTCTCGGCCCACATAGTTTTAGGCTTGCACATGCTCTCAATTGTCTTTTTGCTCCCTGATAAATTAGTCAGGCCTGTGTTATATCGTCTCTCACCTCATCTTCAATGACAGAACAGAGATAGCAGTATGGCACAATTACACACACCATCCTGCATCACCACACACCATCGCACACATGCCTTGTGAGTTTAAATTTCAAAGTTTAAACATATGCGCTTAATAATACGACAGCGTATTAGGTGTACGGAAAAGAATATGGACCCGGGGGAGGGGGGCATTGTTGAAAAATTACGCAGATTTATGAGATTAAAAACTAGCAAATCTACTACAAAAAAGTCGAAAATGTATTAGATTCTAAGTCATAAAAAAACAACAGTTGTTTTTTATATTCTCCGACCGAAATTTTCCATTTCCACAGTTAAGCAGCTGTGAGGATGGGGCTGTGTCGGAGAGGGATTTATGCTTCCTATTTAATATTTTAACTTGTGACAACACATCGTTAAAGTCCTGAGGTTTGACTGTGGAGAGTTGTGACTGGTTTTGTTCAAAAGTGCCGAATTCTGTGGTAAACATTAAGGTAAAGTCAGTGAAAGAGTACCGTTAGATAAATTAGATAAAATATAGAACGACAACCCATAATACTTTATTGATATACTAAGGGCTGTAATTAACGTTAGATATAAGGCAACAGAAGCTGTATTGTTGCCTTAGTTTATATTAGCTCAGCTATAATCTTCCAAACAACAATAAGCCATGAAATCCAGCATTTCTGAACAAAACCTACTACAAATAACAACAGTCAGACCCATTAGTAGAACTGTAACCAATGTGTTTTGATGAGTTATTTTGTCAAAGTTGGAAGGCCATTTCTACTAATCTTCAGTACGTCATGGTATCACCAGTCGGGTGCCGTTCATTGGTATGGTTTCTATCTGGACACATCCCGACTGGTGCAGTTTTTGGTCTTTTCTTGGTGCTTTTAGAATTCATTTACACACTTCTAAGAATCTACAAGTGATATTTCATATTTGTACATGGACATTTATACGTCTAATTAAAAAAGAAAGTGATTTTGATGAGAGAAAGCGGTGAGAAAGCGGTAAGAAAGCGGAAAGAACGTTGTGCGACGCTCAGAGTGAGTGGCTCAGATGGTGGTTTAAATTAAAAATGGAAATTATGAAGATTTTACGGTGTATTTTGGAGTTGTTAAAGCATGTAATTTATTGTGAAGGACTGAATTATGTTCCTGGATGTGTTGATGACAGAATTATTGGACCAGCAGCTCCCAGTGTTTAGGATGAGGAGACCGGCGTCCGGGTATAGGGCAAAGGGTAGCACATGACTAACATTAATTCACCGATGTCAGCGTTCTTTTGAACGTCTACTGTAAACACAAAAATAAATTGGGCCGTTAAAACAATATATGGTTTCAAAAGTAAGAAGTTAGACTTAAGTTTAACACCATTAAATAAATGTGAACCATTACACGAGCATTCATATTTGTAGATTAAACAGAAGGTTTGATAGAATTTAAAAACTGTCCGACTGGTGACAATCTGTTAGATAGTGCTGTTTTAAGAAACTCAAGCAATCTAACGTCAATAAATTAATTGAACATAACCATAAAGACACACCACCATAATAGAAAATGTAATGCTTAGGTGACATTTACCCACACAGGTAAAATAATATTAGGACGTGGTGGCTAACTTTGACAAAATAACTCATCACAAAACATCGGTTACAGTTCTCCTAACAGGTCTAACTATTAGTGTTTGTAGTAGGTTTCGTTCAGAAATGCCAGATTACATGGCTTATTTTTGTTTGGAAGATTATAGCTAAGATAAAATAGGCTAAGGCAACAATACAGCTTCTGTGACCTTATATCTAACATTAATTACAGCTCCTAGTATATCAATAAAGTATTATGGGTTGTCGTTCTGTATTTTATCCATATAATAATGATAATAATGGTACTCTGTCACTGACGTTACCTGAATGTTTACTGTAGCTATGGCAACAACAACAGGCTAGCGTTTCAACAACAATAAGCCATAAAGACAGAATTCAGCACTTTTGAACAAAACCATTCACAACTCCCAACAGTCAAACCTCAGGACCTTAACGATGTGTTGTCACAAGTTACAATATCAAATAAGAAGCATAAATCCCTTTCCAACACAGTACCGTCCTCACAGCTGCTTTACTGTGTAAATGGGACTTTCGGTCGAAAAAAAACAGTGATTTTCAATTTAATACATTTTCGACTTTTTTCTAGTAGATTTGCTAGTTTTTAATCTCGTAATTATATACAAATTTATTTACTCGTAGATTTACCACTTTAATCTCATAAATCCGCAACATTTTTCCCAAAATTGTACCCCCCTCCCCCGGGTCCGTATTTTTTTCTTCCATACTTGGCCCTAATAAGCGTCATATAATAAACCCAAACACTGAACACTGACTCAAAATAGGTTATCCGTCCCCACTTTATGTAAAGAAGTAAATTAATACTCTCGGCACTTTATTTGTCTTGCCATTTACAATTTCATTATTTAATGGATTGCCCTCAGTCACAGTAGTGGTTCAATGCAACAACCCTGTTCTTTTTCTCTCGCTCTCTGTCTCTTCTGAGCCTCATTCTAAATCATCACCTGCAGAGGCAATTAAAGCCAATTGAATGCTTTAATGCAGACGAGCTGAACAAACAAGCAACACCTGGCTAGCAACGACAGCACAGATGCACACTACTATCAGTGCAATACCAACGGGTGCAGAAAGCAAATAAGCTGCAGTAACTAACAAGATTATTAAACTTTCTACGTTTATTATCGGTTTAAGAAGAGGTGAGAGAAGACAATGAAAATAACAGCAGCAACTGACGGTGAGCAGAAGTGTTTTTTTTAAAGAGTAGATGAAGCCTTCTGGTTGACAGTCTGCTCAGTGTTATCCCTCTCAAAGTGTTGTATATGCATCATGGTATTTCCATGCCATCCTGTTGATGTGTAGTGAGGGGCTTTGTGTACCTTTGTTCCATCAGAGCAAAGATGACAGGTGGCATTTACACCATACAAACACCCCACATCGTCCTCTAAGCTAATATTCACCTGAGTTAACATTAGACCTCTTTGTACACTATGTGTGTGTGTTTTGTGGCTGCTCTAACAGCTGCCTCCCCTGACAGTTCTGCGACGATTGGACTCAGGTGCTTGCAACCCAGATGAAGTCATCCAGCAATATATGCTGTCTAATTGACAAGCAGAGGCAATTCTCTATGGGTTGTCAGCACTACATGCACACACACCTGATGTCTCTTGTTTTGGCAATTACCTCTGGCCTGGCTAATGACACACCATGCCACATCTTAAGATTGCATGAACACGTCTGTACCTAATTTCTCAGTTCTATACTGAAATGTAGTTGACACAATAAGACATATGGTTGTATCTTTTGTATTTCATGGCATCATGTGCCAAGAAGCTTTACAAGGATGACAGTCAATTTGGACACAAAACTACCATTTGCTGCCAGTGGAGAACTGTTGATAATGTGTCAACATGTCAACTTGTGAATACAAGTCAGAGTGTGGTCTATACCTACTCTGTAAAGTGTCCTGAGATAACTTTGGTTATGATTTGGCACTATAAATAAAATCAAATTGAGTTGAGTTGAAATTGAAATCCCCATGCAACACTGTATAGCACAAGTTGTATACCTAAATTCTAGCACTTGTGTGTTCTAGTTAGTTGTTTACATGGTAACAGTCTTGACACAAAGTGCAGATGCCCCGTTGATTCTGTTATTGAGATGTCAGTCTAATTTCCTGGCCATACGGATGGGGTGTGCAGAGCTTTGGAACCAGAGTGAATGTGTGCTGCAGGCTTCTTGCGGTGCACTGGCAGACTGTGTATGTGTGTGGTGAGTATGATAGTCCAAATGTCTGCATTGATCCCTCCTTCCTGCCCCCTATGTTGGTGAACAGGTGGAGCGATGGCAGGCAAGCCACAGGGCTGAGAAAGAATGAGAGGGAAAGAGGCAGGGAAAGACAGGACTGCAAAACAGAAGGAAGAACAGTCAAAGCTGTGTAATGAGTTGCAGACATAGCAGATGAGATGCAGGACAGATTGAGAAAGTGTGCAGATTGACTCTAGGAAAGGCAGGTGGGGCTGAAAAATGTATTGACAAAGTTAATTTTATGTGCGGGAGCTTATGTAGTCACTCGTACTTTTGAGATATAAAGATCTCATATTGTGAAAGTATCAAAAAGCTCAATCCACAAAGAAGTGTACACAACCCATATTCAGAAACTGTGCCTTTAAACGAACCACCAGAACTATCCTATGGTTGTGATGTCCACACTATACTATTCAGATATAAGAAAAATAATGTGTATAAGCACTTAAATATGTTCTAGTAAAAACCCCAAATCCTGAAAATGAGCACAATATGGGACCTTTTACTTTTCTCTGAATTATTAATGCACAGATTTCTGTATGTTTTTACTTATTTTGTTTTTATTAATTCAATGAGTGTAACTCACAAGTTACCTACTGACAGCTTAAACCTTCCAACTTAAGCCTTTATAAACTGGGACCCTGTGGCTCAAGGCCATGCAGAGTTCATAGCTGTGAAAAAGATATAAAGGGCACCATTGAAGCCAAAGCCATGAAACCACATTTAAAAAGCTGCTCTCTGCTGACCCATGACCTGTGGGACCATGCTTGTCTATTAATCGTCCATTCTTGAAGCAGTTAGAAAAGTCTGATCCACTCTAAATGGAGACGGGACCCGGCCTTCATGGATCTCCAGGACACAAAGACAGCTTCTGATACCACATCTCCCCACCGCCACACCCCCATTTCACTTTCTTCGTACCCCTTATCTGGTGGTCTCATTCAGCAGCAATAGCATATTGAGAAGTGGCGTTTAACATTCAAAAGCTCTGCCGATCTTGTTAGTAAAGCGTGAAATAACCCCGCCCCGATCTCTCTCTTTCTCTTTTTTATTCCCCCCCCCCCATTTTCTGAGGAGCTCAATGAGGGGGTATTCTTCTCACACACAAAAGGCTTCTTCAGCATTTCTTCTGTTATTGATCTGAATAGTTGGGAGTGAGGGGCTAAACTTTAGACATCTGGCTCTTTGATGGGAGGGAGGCAGGGTGGTTGATACCCTGGCAGTATATGTTGTGTGATGTGAAGTGGGTTGGGGGGTGTTGGCATTTTAGTTTTCTTTTGTTACAACTTTGAGCTGGTAGGAAAAGCAAAAGTGGTCCTTTTTATTTGTTCATTTATTTGTCATGTGGACGCTTAAGCAAGTTAAATTCCTTCATCTATTTTTGTGGTTTTCCATGAAAAGGTTATCTCTTTCAACTTATTTTGTACATTTGCATGTGTGCTGTTTATTAGTATGGACAATGTGACCATGTTTTAAAAGCATTCTGGTTGTTGACCCACAGCTGACCTCTCTCTCTCTCCCATTTGTCTCTTTGCAGACAGTAGAGAGAAGAAGAGCCCTGCCATGCCCGGTTCTCCTGTGGATGCTAAGACTCATTCCAGATCAGCCCCCAGCAGTAGCGCCAGCTCCACTATGCCACCCCTGCCTTCTGTCAACCCCAGCGGCCCTCGCCCGGCCTCCTTTTCCACCACAGCATGTAAGTGTGATTTTTTCATTCTTTCTGTCATTTCCACCTCAAAGTTTGCATATTCACGAACTAAAGTTGCAGCTTGTGTTTTTCACAACCAGTATCCTTAGTCTCACTTTATTATTATCTCCCCTATCCATCTCACATTTTCTTCCCCAGTGACCAACGGGAATCATCATTCCCCACCAACCCTGAATGCAGTGCCATCCCCACCGCAACGTTACAGCAATGGACCCTCCTCTTCCTCTTCCTCATCGCTGGCTAACCAGCAGCTGCCAGCCACGTGTGGGGCTCGCCAGCTGAGCAAGCTGAAACGTTTCCTGACCACACTGCAGCAGTTTGGCAACGACATCTCTCCTGAGATTGGAGACAGCGTCCGAAGCCTGGTTCTGGCCCTTGTGGTAAGTTCTTGTGTAAAAGATCTTATTTGGCATTTCATGTTCTATTTATGACTTATTGACTGGTTTCTTGAACTTCACTTTCCCTGTCTCCTAGAATTCGACAGTTACCATTGAGGAGTTCCATTCGCGGCTTCAGGAGGCCACCAACTTCCCCTTGCGCCCCTTTGTTATTCCTTTCCTCAAGGTAAACACATCGTCAACCTCCCCTCCATCTTCCCATGTTTACTTTGCATTCTTCCATTGAACTAAGGGCCCGTCCACACGAGGACACGTTTTCCTGTAGCCACACGTGTTTAGTATCAGTTATCAGCAGCGGGGGCTCACAGCAGCCCCCGCTGCTCGTTGAGGAGTAACTACAGAGTGATTCGTGCATCAAAGTCCAAAACACCACAAAAGTCTCCAATCACACGAGAAAGAGTCAACAGATTTCTCTACAGGATGGATGAGGATTTGGGAAGTCTCCAGATTTGGCGACAAACTCTCCGGTGTTTAAATGATGATTCTACACACAGCAGCACTCACTCTCTTCTTCACCGTTGTTGGTGTATTTCTGTGGCAGTTACAGCGCCACATCCAGTCCTGGCATGTGTATTACAGCGTTTTTAGCCAGTTTCACTTGTTTTGTGTGGACGCAGATATTTCTTGAGCCAAGTCTGTGTGGACGGAAAACTTTTTAAGAACAATGGAGAAAAAAAGGTAGTTTTCGATCGTGTGGACGTACCTTAATTGCTTTTTTTGCAGCAGCAGCAGCAGCAGTACACTCTATGGTTAGCCTGTGGTCTGTCAGAATAATCCAGCCCTGCTTAAAGTATCACCCTCACTTCTCTCGGCTCAGGTTGTCAACCAAGGCCTTATTATTAATAGCTGAATAACAAGCGATAAAGAGAAGGTCTTTCACATCAACATAACCCTCTCTGTATGATTTGAATAATGGGCAATCACATCAGAGCTTGTGAGTCATGATGGAAAAGTAATAGACTCGTTACATTTTATTACTGTTTCCAGGACACAATGCAGTCTATAAATAGGCATCATGAAGGTTGTCCTAATTGAATTAACAGCTTTTCTGCAGTTCAAAGTAAATATCAAGATTTGTGTGTTGACTTGACAAGCAACAGATGCGTCTATGTGTTAAACAGCCGCTCGAGCCCCTTTGTAACAAGGGGAGTCTGCAAGAGTATACTTTTTAGTCGCTCCCCTCGGTAAAGCAGCCCATAAATCTTCAGTCAGTTGTATCGCTGTAACTTCAAGCAGTTGAAATCGGCTCTTTTTCCACACTTACCTCTTACTCACCTTTGGAGCCCCTCCATCTGTCTGCCTGAGAGTGCTGAGACAAGGAACCTCTGTTCCCCTCCTTCTACTAATTTATTACGAGGGGGTGGGGTTCCCACAACTTAATTCCAACTCCTTGAGACTAGTCTGTCTAGAGAGAGAGACAGATGGGACAAAGTCAGGGGTTGAGGAAGTGGAAAAGAGGGAGAGGTGGGTGAGGAGGAGAGAGGGAAAAGTGGGAACTCGGAAGTGTGAAACATGCCTGTAAAGTGTCCCCTTCTCTTTTTATGGGCTTCCGTGTGCCATATGGAGCCGCTGTCCCGTTGAAAGAGCATTCAGCTGCCAAGGCGCCGCCAATCTAGCATCCGCCCCGCTGTACCCCGGGGCCCCGGGGAAAGAAAGGAGGCAGAGGAGCATGGGAGAGGGGCAAAAGAGAGCACAGGGGTGTTGCAAAGAATAGACTATAAAGCACATGTATCAACATCTTTGTGAAGAAGGTACACCAATAGGGGGAGATACTGTAGCTAGTGGAGACAGAGCAGAAACGATTATAAGGGAAGGGGTCCCTAGGTTTACAAGATCTGCTAGATAATGACTGAAAGCGCTACATGATAGGAGGAGGTCAAAGTCACAAAATGAGAACGGTATGCTTATTTAGTTGGTTGCTCAAGAAGAGGGAGAATGAGGCAGTGAGGAAGCGGCGTAATTGCAAACACACCAGAGTCTGTTCCTCGTTAGGGAAATGCAGGGAATAAAAGTGAGATGGAAAGATATGAGACGGTCACAGATAGATATATTAAAAAAGTACGGTAAGGAATGAGGGAGAAATGGAGTCTGTGTACAATTGGTTATGAAATGTTTCTAAGTTTATAAACGTCTGTATCCTCGTTGCATATCTATCCTGTGACTTAGTGTGTTTAGTTACTGACTTCAGCAGCTTAGAAAACTCAGTCATTATGATTTGAGACAGGGAAGCCACAGCCACCATGGAGGCACCCACTGAACAACACCCAGACCCAAATTGAGACTTACAGCTAGACCTCAAGGAGTCAGTGCCCCCCTTTAAAAAAAAAAACCTTTACTCCCACTTAGGCGTCCTCCCCAGGAGTCACATGTACACTGTGTCTCTTTTAGCGCTGTTTCAGTGTCCTGGTGGTCTGTGTTCGCTTGTTTCAAATCTCCCCTCCACTTCTTTAATGACAAGCTTACTGGTGCTTCCATTTTTGTTCTGTTGGCCTCTAGGTGCATTTCCACTATGGTCGACTACCCGGAATGAGACGGGTCTATCTCGCAAAACCCCCTCTAATTTGCATGTGAGTCGCTCAGGAGGCCATTTGACCAAAAGTCAAACTGCCACTCAAACCCTGAGAGAGGCCTAATTGCTAATTGGAGTAGTACAGACGCCTCAACAACACTGTTAAGTAGAGTAGACACTTTTACACAGTGGTGTAGAAGAACGCAGCGCAGAAAATTATCTGTGCACAGATTCTGGATTGAATTTCCGACCTGTGGTTCTTTGCTGCATGATCCCTCTCTTTCTCTCTCCCATTTACACACACACACACACACACACACACACACACACACACACACACACACACACACACACACACACACACACACACACACACACACACACACACACACACACACACACACACACACACACACACACACACACACACACACACAGTATTGCAGCGGGATGACAGCCTGTCTGTCCACACACACTTTTACAGCGCCTCAAATCTTTAAGGTGGAGTGTTTTCTTTCATGTTGCTTGTACATAAGTTCACTTGAATCATATGGTCCACCTTAAATTTAAACTACAACATCTTGTGTATTTCTCACATAACGGTGTGCCGGTGTATCACTGATCAGCTGATCACCGGCGATCGAAACAATCAAAACCCATTAAGAGTGATACGTCACCTCCAGAGTCTCCTTAATCCCTCTCTGGCCTTTTTTTGTAATTAAAACACAGCGAGTGAGCAGCAATTTGAGAGGGCTGGCCCTGAACTCTCAGAGCGGCCACTTTTTTGGGCTAGTAGAAACACGCCTTATGTGCCTCTGAATGAGTATGTGAGATATTACTGACATGTGACTGAATATGTGAGTGGCGGATGGCTGACATTTAATCTGGCATAACAATGCTATGTCAAAAATAGGAAGATTTCTTAATTTTCCCCTTCCCAGTCTTTAGACTCTTCTAGAGATTGGGATGAAACCTCACCAGTGTCTTTCTTTCTTTCCAGGCAAACCTTCCCCTTCTGCAGAGGGAGCTACTCCACTGTGCAAGGGCAGCCAAGCAGACCCCAGCCCAGTACCTTTCCCAGCATGAGCATCTCCTGCTGAGCACCACTATGGCCTCCTCTCCAGACTCATCTGAGCTGCTGATGGAGCCTCCGGAGGTTGTTACCAAGAGACCCAGCCCGAACAGGTCAGATAAACGTATACCTTTGTGGAAGTAAACATATACAGCCTTTATTCTTCTGTTCATTTTTTAACCGCCCACTGCCCCTCTCATCTGCAGAGCTAAAGAGAATGGTTTCCACGAACGTCCGCCCGCAGCCATGGAGCCAGCCGCCAAACGAATTTGCACCATCAGCCCCGCTCCCAGACACAGCCCAGCCCACCCGCTGCCCCTCAGCGCCCAGATTCACCTGACCCCTCCGCCCTTGCAGCACTATGCCCTGGACGACATCGCAGCACCACACATTCTACACCGCGAACACAGCCAACGCATGTTGGAAATCCGCGAGCTCAAAGACAGGCCCAGACTCCCTGGTACTTGATGCTTATTAAGTTGTTCTTTGGGCCAGGTTTCTTACAGTCTTTGTTATGATGTAAAGTTAATGACTGCTGACATTTTATTTATTCCGAAAGTGAAGTTAAATTTCAGTCACGGCTGCTGGTAGTGGAAAACTTCATTAAAACATACCGCATCAGACATTATTTATCAATTTTTCCCTCCTTATTTTGTGGCAGTAAAAAAATGATAGTTATACATTACCTTACATCCTTGTGGACGTTAAACCATTTATCAAATCATCATACATTTGAATTATTCAAGAAATAACAATCCTGCAAAGCACTCTAATCCCCCAAAAACCTTTCCTGTAATCTGGTTCTTCACAGCAGCCTGAATGCTGATTCCGAAAACAGACACACACTATATATTCAGTGACCGATAACGGGTGGTCTGTGTGTTTGTGTAGCCAGCCCCCATATATATATCTCTGGAGTCCACGTGTGTATAAACAGAGCCATACTGTCCTGGCAGGGAGGGTTGAATCTACTCTGGTGTATATCTACCCTCCATTTGGGGCTTGTCAGCAAGCAGTGGAAACAGCAGTAGCTCACAGACACAGGCGCACACGTAAAGAAACGCACCTTGATATGTTCATGGTAGAGGTGCTGTGTTTACGAGGCCTTAGTCCCTTGTCTGACAGCCTCCCGCCCGCCTGCCGCCACTTAACTCATAGACACATACATGCACACATAGGCATAAACACATCAGTCCACACACTCGTGGCTTTGAACTGATGAACACTGATGAGAACCAGGAGTTGAGAAGAGGTTGAGGGGAAGGCTAGTGAGTGAGTGTGTGTGTGTGTGCGCGCCTTCGTGTCAGTGCATGAGGGAATCATTATTCTTTTCAGCAGGCTTAGTGTGCATGTGGCCTCTTGTTGGCTGTTTGTTACTCAATTTTAATAGATTGTGGTTTGCTATGTCTTTGTAGTCAGCGTGTGTCTCTGTGTATGGGCATGTATCAAGACCTTTTTTGTGCTTGAGCACAAGTTTGTATGTGCAAACTATTATTACTGTTAAACTTACAATTAGGTGTGTGTGTGTGTGTGTGTGTGTGTGTGTGTGTGTGTGTGTGTGTGTGTGTGTGTGTGTGTGTGTGTGTGTGTGTGTGTGTGTGTGTGTGTGTGTGTGTGTGTGTGTGTGTGTGTGTGTGTGTGTGTGTGTGTGTGTGTGTGTGTGTGTGTGTGTGTGTGTGTGTGTGTGTGTGTGTGTGTGTGTGTGTGTGTGTGTGTGTGTGTGTGTGTGTGTGTGTGTGTGTGAGATGGTCCACAGTGAGTGTCAGACCGGCTGGTTGTGTTTAGCAGTGGAGCCACTCCACTCAGCCTGAGTGTCTCCCTGCTGGAATGCTGTGAGCTCCAGGAGGGGAGGTGCTATGGGAGTGTGTGTGTGGTTGACAGCTGACTTCCAGATGTGTGCAGGCTCTCTGTGCTGGAAGTCTGTTTTGCATCACAGGCTTCTCCTTTTCTCTTTTCCCCCACCTTCCTCACCTTTTCCCCCACAATCCCAGAGTCCATGACGCATCTTTTGTTTGTTTTTTTGGCTCTATCCTATGTACGCATCTGACCAGGCTTGGGCTGGTCCGATCCCAGTCCAAGCCTGGTCAGATGAGAGGTGAAACGTCTTCCTAGAAAAACAACCAGTCCAGTTGCTTTTGACTGAAATTGCTTTGAGGATAATGATGACCTCAACGAATGAGAACATTCACAGGCTTTTTTTTGCTCCCCTTTTACTTCACCTCATTTCTGTCAATCTTTATCCTGAATGTAAGACAGGGCTGCCTGTGAGTCATGTCTCTTCTGATATGTAAGGAAAATATTTAAACCCAGTATATGACCATTACAAAATATCTTGTGGTGAAATAATGAAGCTACTGTAGCTCAAAATTGAAAGTAAAGTTTTCTTCTCGTCCTTACAGAGCACAGATTTGACACCGACATAAACACACCTTTCACTTACTGTCACTTGTGGCTTCTCTAACGTTAAAAAGAATGATAATCACATTGGCCTGTGGTCTGTTTTGTGTGTGTTTTAATCAGGCACTAACGGTGGCTACCGCGAGGAGCCGGTGGACCACAGACTGACAGACAGAGAGTGGGCTGATGAATGGAGGCATCTGGACCATGTAAGTCTGCAGACAAGCACCGCTACTGTTAATAGCTTGTGATACTGAAAGAATGTAAAAGTATTTTGTTTTACTGGGGTCCCACACTAAAGAGTCTTTAACTTCTCACAGCATGAAAGCAATAATACATCTATTGCTTATACACTTCATGCATTGAAACAAGGACTTTATGTTTTACTGCTAATTGAAACAATAACCCCCAAACATACTGGCCTCAAATTATATTACATTTAGGGAGTAATGATATGATTTGCATATACTTACTCCATAAATAGCTAAAAGCAAGCCATGTCCTTCTTCAACCTCTAGGTGTTGAACTGCATTGTGGACATGGTGGAAAAGACACGGAGGTCAGTGAGCGTGCTCAGACGATGCCAGGAGTCAGATCGCGAGGAGCTCAACTACTGGAGACGGCGTTCGAGCGAGCAGGAGGACCCACGCAAAGGAGGCCCAGGCTCCGCTCCCTTCTCTAAGACACACAGCCCCCACTCTGCAGAGTCAGGTGGGTACTGCTGTTTTTAATGACTGTCTGTATTCTGAGGAAACCAATAATTGATTAATTAAAAAAAAAGGTCTGTTACAAAACCTGAACTTAAAATGCTAAATGTATCCTTAATGATAAGATATAATGTTTTGAACATCCTGAGGTGTACTCGCATGATACAGAGAGGTCTAAACACTAACCAGGAGAGCCTTTCTTCTATTTCATGCTCTTTATGCCGTCTAGTGGTCACTAATAGATTAGCAGCTATATCACAGTGTCGGTGAGTCCTTCCACAGTTAGTCCCACAGTCTGCTGTGTACTGGCACGGTTCTTTCTGATTGCCAGCCTTGCCTTCCCCCTGCTGGTCCATAGTCACAGACAGGTGCCAGGACTGGCCTCAGCCATATCGGCCACAGAAGGGCCGTCCTGCCGTCCTGCAGGCTCAGAGACCCAGAGCTGGCTGACTCGCCTGTGCACCATCTGGCCCCCCAGCCGGGAAGCCTGCCTGGGCTCTGGCTGAAGAAGACTGTAGTGGGGTCGGAAATGGCGACAGGGAGGGTGTATGCAGGCTTGGTTGAAGAGAGAGGATATAAATGAAGGAAGAGAGAGAAAGCAATGGTGAGACGGAGGATAAAAGGGATGGGAAAATGAGCCAGGTGGCAGCGTTGGTGAGGCAGAGCCCAGTAGCGACACAGAAATGAATTGAGATGCGGAGAGTGAGAGAGATATTCGAGGGAACTGACAGAATGTTGACACAGCTTGTTGGTCCGCAATTCCCTCCAAGCCAAACACATTCCTTTCTAAAGCTGTCAGCTCTCGGATCAGTCTAAGACTCTGATAAACAACAATTACGTTGGTTGTGTGGCCTAGATATGCCGACTTGTTTGCATCACGGACAAAATAAAAGACAGGATGACAAAGATAATGTGGCCTCCCTTGTAAGCACCTGTTACCTTGATTGAGCTTTCAGTCACAAAGTCGGCTGTTATTTCAACAATTTAATCATCATATTATCTTTATAAGCCTTGACAGATGCTAATCCCTCTGTCTTTGCTTTCTCGCAGACTCCCAGCGCGACTTTGCTCCACGGCCAGGCTCAGCATACGTTACAGATGAGATCTGGAGGAAAGCTGGTAAGAACACTATCAGATATGCCATTTAAATGATTAGTGTGTTATTGAAAAAAATGCTAAGGTATTTAGTTAAATACAAATGTATTCAAAATGCATTTTATTATTATTATTAAGTTTATTATGTTTTTTACTGATTCAACTGTGCAGAGTTTGAACTTTAAACACTTGCCTCCCCTGATATATAGAAGAAGCGGTAAATGAGGTGAAGCGACAGGCAATGGATGAAGTTCAGAAGGCAGTAGCCGAGGCAGAGCAGAAGGCTTTTGAAATGATTGCCTCTGAAAGGGCTAAGATGGAAAAGACTCTGGTCGATGCGAAGAAGAAGGCTCAAGAGGATGCTATCATGGTCATCAATGAACAGGAGGATTCCAGTGAGGTGAGCAGAGCTATGAACTCCTGCATTAAAAAGTGTGATTTTGAATACAAGCACAATGGATTAATTTATTTTACATTCTTCTTATAATTAGACTTTAGACTTTATTTTCCCCAAGGGGAAATTGTTTTCTACTACACAGTACAATTTATGGGCAGCACGCTGACAGATAACAGACATATGGACAAAAACAACAGGATAAACATGTAGACAGTTATATTTTGGCTGATCTCTTACATACATTTTTTCAACTGCAGCTCCACAGCATCTTTCAGCTGATTGTGTTGGTTTTCTGGCACGCAACTTCAAGTTTTTTTTCTAAAACTCCACTGTTCCCCATTTGTCCAACACCGCACGGCAGAAAGTGCAGCATTTAACAGCGAAGGAGTTAGCTATTCCCCTCAGGGGTTGGTGGAGAGCAAAACAGGGCTTAAAGAGAAATGATATTGGATTTGGTGGACAGGAACACAACTCAAAGTAAATTACATTTCTCAATTTCATAATAATATGTCAATGTTAAGTTCACAGCATTTATTTTCAAAAAAGACGACCTATATAAAGACACAAATCAGAATGTGAGACACAATCCTATGAAAACTAACAGCCAACTCTCCTTTCTTCCTCAGTGTTGCTGGAATTGTGGCCGCAAAGCCAGCGAGACGTGCAGCGGCTGCAACGCCGCTCGTTACTGCGGCTCCTTCTGCCAGCACAAAGACTGGGAGAGGCATCACCTCATCTGCAGCCCAGGACTTCAGGCTCAACCCAAACCAGTTTCTGCCATCACTGCAAGCAGGGCAGCTGCCGCGGTCACAGCGGCAGCAGCGGCAGCAGCAGCCGGAGTGTCTCCTGTCGGTCTGTCCGAGGTCAAGGCCCCCGACAGTGTTCCATTAGTCTTCAGTCCTGGTGGAGAGAAGGCTTCAGTCGCCTCTCGCTCCTCCACCCCTTCAACCCCTGCCTCGGCCCCTGAGACCAACGGGCACTAGGAGGTGAAGGACATCAGTGGTGAACGTGTTACCTCTTCTCTTTCTTACTGGGGAAGAATTGAATCAGCAGCAAAAAGGAACTATTTGTGGGTTGAGGTAGGATAAAAGATTTCATACTCTGACAGAGACTCTGAGTGATATGTCAACTGGGACTTTGGCTTTGGCAATGAATAGACAGACTCATCTCAGATGCATCTATTGGATGAACAGATCTCCCTAACAGATGGAAACATGTCTGTCTTCGTCGAAATCCCCAAAATCTTGGATATGCGAGGGGCGGGAAGAAAACTGCCAATTAATCTCAGTTTATCTCTGGCTGTGGGGAGGGAATTGTGAAAGAGATGCGAAAGAGAAAAAACAGAGGAGATGAAAAAAACAGTGAGAAATAATGATGCCTGCCCCTCGTGTATAGACTTAAGAAAGCAAGGTGGTGGTGGAAAATGTAAACAGTGTAATAGTACCAGCCATAAAGCATCTGTCTTTGTCCTCAGTGGTGGATTAAGGTGGTCATGGGCCCCTAGGTTACCTTCATCATGCTTTATCAGAAAAAAAAACATACTAGAACAGAAGAGGAGTCCGCAACCTTGAAAAATCCTGTCAATTTAGTAATTTTCTTTAGTAGATCTTGGTCCCGCTGTTCTTTCAGTCATTGTGCTTGTCTTTATCGTGCTCAGCTACCACATTTCTTTTCTGACATTTTGCCACTGTACTGTCTAGTAACAGTGAGAGACTTATCATTTGACAACAAAACTGACCATATGAACCCAGCCACATGATGGCAGCTGACTGGGTAAATGTGTCCCATATCTAGGGTGACTTCATTTTTTAAAATTTCTCTAAGGGCCCCAATAGGAGGCAAGTTTTTTTTTTAACACAGTGTTAAAGGGTTCGCACATCGGGGCCCCTAGGCTACAGCCTAGGCCAGTCTGTGCAGTAATCCGCCTCTGTTCATCCTGTAGGAAAAATCTGACAGTAGACCACATAAGAGCCATGTCTGCAGCTCCTGTATACATAAATCTTAGATTTCCAACTTCTTATCAGGTTTTCATTTGTGTGAATGAATGTGTCAAATGGTTGTGACGTCAGTGAATATTGTACAGCATATGATAAACCTTTGTCAAAGCAATATTTAAGTGAAGTGTTCAGGTATCTCAAGCCGTTTCTGCATCACCAAAGTTTTCAGTCACCGAAGAGAAAGTCGTTGTCATTGCCTGTAAATGTCCCTGTGAACAAGAGATAATTATACACTAACCCTGCATCATATAATGAGCTTAACTATAAACTCTGCCCACTATTTTTTCATTTCTAATCATCAGCTATCTTCAAAGAACAGAGAGGTGATGGTAATCGGATCAAGTAACACTTTATTCTGGTTGCAGTTTCATTTTGGCACTTGTTTGCGTCACCAGTTGTGTATGGAGGGGGTCGGATGTTGCTCCAAATCTTCCACCATTGCAATATTTGCATGAAGGGTTTATAATACAGCTTTTCAAGTACCGTTTTGAACGAAAGGTTTGACTTGGAATTTATTAAAAATGGAGAAAAATCCCACTGGTGCTTACATTGCCGTGGTGCAGGTTTAGAGCAGCTACTCTGTCCAACAGAGAATCTCAGGAGCTAAACTGTATTTGTATGTACTGATTATTCTGTTCTTTTTTTTTCTTCTTTGATTCATTGTACTCTGCTGTTACAAATGAGACATTGTTCTTGTTTTTTTGTTTGTTGTAAGATGGCTTTGTAAAGAATATTATGAGAGAATGCCTTTATTTTGTGAGCCACGTTTTCTTTCGTTCTTTAAACACGTTCTTTTGTTATGTGGCATAACTTCATATGAAAAAAGATATCTTGACATGAAGTATGAAATAAAGGAATAGAATGACTTCAATTTTGCTTTGTGTCTTATCTGATTACCTCAAGTTGATAAAATAAAGCTCAACTATGCAACATTAACTCACAGTGTTAGGAGTTAAGTATGAAATAAAATATCTGTTCATGAATATAGAATGACATATCTTCATCTTTGACATAGACTTAATGTTTTATATACTTCCACAGCTAGTAGATCTCAGAACTAACTGTACTAGATAAATATTAATCATCTGTTATATATAGCCAGTGTCATCTGAAACTCCAAAACATTGATATAAAAGGCTACATAAACAATTATGAACTAAATATAATTTATTATACAGAATACCTAGTAAGTATAGTCTTAAAGGTTATTTAGTATGCATATAATGTATTGTAATATAAAGAGCACTATTGCTTTAGATGTGTGTTCCTTTTAAAAAAGGCACTCAATATTTCCGATATTTTGTTTTGTTGAATTTAGGTGCAAAGTAGAAAAAATAACACATTAATAATAAATAATAATAATAATGAGAATCAAGCATTATAACGGAGTGAATAACAGAGCTTCAGATCACCTTTTAGAAAAATACACATCACCCGATTTCTTAGAATAAATCAAACTATAGACAGGAATTGCTTTTTAATTAATTTGTTATTCTGCACAAATAGCAAGGTTCTTCTCAAAAGACACACAAGTCACTAAGTTTGGCTTCCTGTTTGTTGCCTTAATGTTGTGAATCATTCAGTGAGTACTAATAAAATATGCAAGATGCATCTTAAAATTCAGGTATGAAATAATGAGGAGGCTCAAAATTCGGAAATGGAAATTATGTTATGTATAATGTATTCCACCTCTGAAAGTAATTAATATTCAAGTCAGTTAATACATAAGGAAAGAAAGAAAGTGTTGAAAGAAACTGCACAGGTTACAACAGTTAATAATAAAAGAGGCCAGCAGGAAAATATATAATATGAAATGCAACCACAAGGTGGCAGTATAACATATATTTTAAGAAGTGAATTGTCATTGCTTTGCAGCTGCCTGAAAGTTAAAAGATCCTTAACGTTGTTGAAAAAGCAGTTGATGTTGTTACTCAATCACACTTACTCCTCTATGAAAAAAAAGATTCAACAGAAATATTCAAAAGCATAACTTTTTAGTCTGAAGAGCTTTTTGTCTCAAAAGATGGTGAATATCAGGAGCAGCACCACTCTGTGAAAACATACTCCATTACAGGTAAAAATCTTAACTATTAAGGTTTAGGGTAAAGTATTAAAATGCTAACCTGACTTTCGCACGATTAATTTGGTTACACCTTGCTTCCGCCTTGACTCCACCTAGCTCCACTCAACCATCGTGGATCGCTCCATCGGAAAGTGATTTCAGGTGGTCGAGCCAATCAGGACCGCTGAGCCGGATTTTATTGATGTGATGTACTGTATCTGAGAAGAGACTGTTGTGATTCAGACAACAATGGCGGCTCGCATCGAGGAAGCAGGCGTCAACATCGATGCTGCTAATTAATCGGTGTTGTCCAATCTAGTGAATATTTCTTCTTTAAAAAAACACCAGAGAACGGCTCCGAAGGCTTGACGGACAAGTGGTTTACCAATCGCATGAAAGGATTTTTGATAAGGCCCGGCCTCCTGAAATCCCTTTCCTATGGAGCGATCTCAGATGTATGAATGAAGCAAGGCAGAACGAGATACATCTGGTAAGTCAGGTTTGAAAAATGCCCCCATGTGAGTGTCATACACTTACAAAGCATATTATTGGATTATAGTTTCTGATGCATTTAAGTATAGTGTTTTACTGTTGTAGTCAAGGTGGAGCCAATTTTAACTACTTTACATAATGTTGGGTAGTTTTATCTTTAACAATGCGCCAAATTTAATAATATTCTTTACCTGTTAAGTAACTAGCAGCTGTCAAACAAATGTAGCTGACAAAAACTAAAATATTTCACTCTAAAATGTGGAGTAGAAGTAAGTACATTAGCCTCAAGTTTGTTGTTAATTCAATTCAATACAATTCAATTCAATTTTATTTATAGTGCCAAATCATAACAAAAGTTATCTCAGGAGACTAGGTATAGACCACACTATTTATCATTTCCATAGACCTGACAATTCCCCCGTAGAGTACGGTGGCAACAAAAACCTTCCCTATTACAGGCAGGAACGTCAGACAGACCCAGCTCTGTGGAGGACGGATATCTGTCTTGACCAGTTGGGGTGGAAGAAAAAGACAGAGAAAGAGATAGAAGACAGACAGATGGACAGAGAGAGATAAAGACAGACACAAAGACAGAGACAGACACACTTCCAGTAACTATAATAATATCTAAAATAATGTGAATATGACTTATATGTTATGGCAGTTAATACAGCAGAATAGTAGAAACAAGCACAGCTAAGGTGATAGATTATAAGAGTAGCAGGAAGCGTCATGCAGGACTACGGCAGCAGGCCCCACCACGATCAGCAGAGACGTGCGAGAGGACAAAGATATGAGACAAACATACACATAGAGACAAAAAGAGACAGACAACCATTCACACCTACGGGCAATTGCACTAACATTTGTCCCTCTGAAATTGATCAACTTGTTGACAGTGTTGCAGGCTCACTACGAACAACTCTTGACTCTTTTGCTCCGTTATCAAAGAAGATAATGAAACAGAGGAAGTTAGCTCCATGGTACAACTCACAAACCCGTGAACTAAATCAAATATCGCGAAAATTGGAAAGTAAGTGGCGTTCTACTAAATTGGAGGAATCTCACTTAGTTTGGCAAGAAGAAAAAGGAAGGCCCCCCGTAAGGCCAGAGCAGCCTATTACACGTCTTTAATAGAGGAGAATAAGAACAATCCTAGATTACTTTTCGGCACTGTAGCCAGGCTGACAGAGAGCCACAGCTCTTTTGAGCCATGTATTCCTATAACCCTCAGTAGTAACGACTTCATGACCTTCTTTAATGATAAAATTATAACTGTTAACAAAATCAACTCGCTTGACACCAATCTTTCTTCAAACCCAGGAACCTTAGAAACAACTGTACGACCTGATATATTCTTGGACTGCTTTTCTACAGTTGACCTTAACAAATTAACCAATACTATTTACGCATCAAAGCCCCCAACCTGTCTCCTAGACTCTATTCCACCTAGGTTACTTAAAGAAGTGTTACCTTTAGTTAGCCCTCCTGTATTAGATATGATCAACATGTCTTTATCAGCAGGTTATGTACCACAGTCTTTTAAAGTAGCTGTAATTAAACCTCTTCTTAAAAAGCCCAGTCTTGATCCTGAGGTACTAGTTAACTATATACCTTTATCTAACCTTCCTTTTCTCTCTAAGATCCTCGAGAAATTAGTCGCCAATCAGCTGTGTGACTTTTAAAATAATAATGAGTTATTTGTTAGTAAGTTAGTTAGTTTTTTACATGTTAACGACAAATCCTCTATGCACATTAAAGTCAGTCACAGAGTCCCTCAGAGTTCTGTCCTTGGACCGATAATTTCCACCTTATATATGCATCCCTTAGGAAATATTATAAGAGGCACTCCATAAATTTTCATTGTTATGCTGATGATACACAATTATATTTTTCGATCAAACCAGAAGAAACCGATCAGTTGGATAAACTTAGAATCTGCATTAAGGAAATAAAAAGCTGGGTGACCTGCAATTTTCTGATGTTAAACTCAGATAAAACTGAAGTCATTGTACTTGGCCCCGAAGGCCTCCGAAACTCAATAGCTAAAGATATTGTTAATCTGGATGATGTTGTGTTGTCCTCCAGCACCACAGTGAGGAATCTGGGTGTTATTTTTGACCGTGATATGTCCTTCGATTCTCACATATAATTAACAACAAGGACTGCATATTTTCACCTGCATAATATTGCGAAAATTAGGAATATTGTGTCTCAGAAAGATGCAGAAAAACTAGTCCATGCATTTGTTACTTCTAGGCTGGACTATTGCAACTCCTTATTATCAGGCTGCTCCAATAAGTCTGTTAAGAGTCTCCAGTTGGTCCAAAATGCTGCAGCTCGTGTACTAACTAAAACAAACCGAAGAGAACATATTTCTCCTGTATTCGCCTCTTTGCACTGGCTACCTGTAAAATCTAGAATATAATTTAAAATCCTCCTCCTTACCTACAAAGCTCTTATTGGTAAGGCTCCGTCATATCTTAAAGAGCTCATAGTACCGTATTACCCAACTAGATCGCTGCACTCTGAGAATGTGGGGTTACTCGTCGTTCCTAGAGTCTCCAAAAGTAGCTCCTCTCTTGCGGAACTAACTCCCAAGTGTTATTCGTGAGGCAGACACTGTCCCCATATTTAAGAGTAAACTAAAAACTTTCCTTTTTGATAAAGCTTACAGCTAGGGCTTACGAGCCCTCAGCTATGTTGTTATTTTTAAAGCTGAGTTTGTTCAGCTTAATGATGCTACTCTAGGCCTAGTCTGCGGGGGATAATACTTTTCCCAATACTCTGACCATCTCTCCTCTCTGTCTGTGTCATTCATGTCTCGTCAATAAATGTTACTAATTCAACTTCTTCCCCGGAGTTGTTTGTGCTTTGTCTCTGATGATCGTGGTGGTGCATGACGCTTCCTGCTACTTCTGCCTACTGTCACTAGTCTTATAAATTATAAAATTTGTAGCCATAAAAACCCCATCAGTATGTCTAGCTGTATCGTAGCTGCTATTGCCCCTACTCATCATTGATCATGTTCGTCATAATTATTATCATTTTCATATTATCATCTTAACTGTGCTTTTTCCTACTATTCTGCTGTATTAACTGCCATAACATTTGAGTCATATTCACATTACTTTAGATATTGTTATTGTTACTGTTACTTGACTGCTTGCATCTCTGGAAGTGTGTCTGTCTCTCTGTCTTTTGTCTGTCTTTGTCTTTCTATCTTCCTCTCTCCTTTTCTTCCTCTCCAACCGGTCAAGACAGATGGCCATCCTCCACAGATCTGGGTCTGTCCAACGTTCCTGCCTGTTATAGGGGAGGTTTTCGTTGCCGGGGGAATCATTGGGTCTATGTAAATCATGTCATAGAGTCTGGTCTATACCTACTCTGTAAAGTGTCCTGAGATAACTTTTGTTATGACTTGGCACTATAAATAAAATTGAATTGAATTGAATTGAATTGAACTCCGGGGAAGTAGTTGAATTAGTAACATGCATTGACGAGACATGAATGATACAGACAGAGAGGAGAGAAGCTCAGAGTATTGGGAAAAGTATTATCCCCCGGCAGACTAGGCCTATAGCAGCATCATTAAGTAGAACAAAATCAGCTTTAAAAATAACAACATAGCTGAGGGCTCATAAGACCTAGCTGTAAGCTTTATCAAAGTGGAAAGTTTTAAGTTTACTCTTAAATATGGGGACAGTGTCTGCCTCACGAATAACACTTGGGAGTTAATTCCACAAGAAAGGAGCTTGGTAGCTGAAGGCTCTGCCTCCCATTCAACTTTTGGAGACTCTGGTAGCCCCGCATTCTCAGAGCGCAGGGATCTAGTCGGGTAATACGGTACTATGAGATCTTTAAGATACGACGGAGCCTGACCAATAAGAGCTTTGTAGATAAGGAGAAGGATTTTAAATTCTATTCTATATTTTACAGGTAGCCAGTGCAAAGAAGCTAATACAGGAGAAATATGTTCTCTTCGGTTTGTTTTAGTTAGTACTCGAGCTGCAGCATTTTGGACCAAATGGAGACTCTTAACAGACTTATTGGAGCAGCCTGATAATAAGGAGTTGCAGTAGTCCAGCCTAGAAGTAACAAATGCTTGGAATAGTTTTTCTGCATCTTTCTAAAACACAATGCTCCTAATTTTCACAATATTACGCAGATGAAAATAGGAATTCCTTGTCGTTAGTTTTATGTGAGAATCGAAGGACATATCCTGAGCAAAAATAACACCCAGATTCCTTACTGTGGTGCTGGAGGACATCACAACATCATCCAGATTAACAATATATTTAGTTCATGAGTTTCAGAGGTCTTCGGGGCCAAGTACAATGACTTCAGTTTTATCTGAGTTTAACATCAGAAAATTGTAGGTCAACCAGCTTTTTATTTCCTTAATGCAGATTCTAAGTTTATCTAAGAAATCGGTTTCTTCTGGTTTGATCGACAAATATAATTGTGTATCATCAGCATAACAATGAAAGTTTATGGAGTGCTTCCTTATAATATTTCAAATAACTCATTATTATGTAAAAAGTCACACAGCTAATTGGCGACTAATTTCTCGAGGATCTTAGAGAGAAAAGGAAGGTTAGATATAGGTCTATAGTTGGCTAGTACCTCAGGATCAAGACTGGGCTTTTTAAGAAGAAGTTTAATTACAGCTACTTTAATAGACTATGGTACATAACCTGCTGATAAAGACATGTTGATCATAACTAATACAGGAGTGCTAACTATAGGTAACACTTCTTTAAGTAACCTAGTTGAAATAGAGTCTAGGAGACAAGTGGAGGGCTTTGATGCGTAAATAGTAGATGTTAATTTGTTAAGGTCAACTGTAGAAAAGCAGTCCAAGAACATATCAGGTCCTACAGTTGGTTCCTGAGTTTAAATAAAAAATTGGGTTGATTTTGTCTCTAATAGTTATAATTTTGTCAATAAAGAAGGTCATGAAGTCGTTACTACTGAGGGTTATAGGAATACATGGCTCAATAGAGCTGTGGCTCTCTGTCAGCCTGGCTACAGTGCCGAAAAGAAATCTAGGATTGTTCTTATTCTCCTCTATTAAAGATGAGTAATAGGCTGCTCTGGCATTACGGAGGGCCTTCATATATGTTTTTAGACTTTCATGCCAAACTAAGCGAGATTCCTCCAATTTAGTAGAACGCCATTTACTTACCAATTTCCGCGATACTTTGTTTAATTCATGAGTTTGTGAGTTGTACCACAGAGCTAACTTCCTCTGTTTCATTATCTTCTTTTTTAACGGAGCAACAGAGTCAAGTGTTGTTCATAGTGAGCCTGCAACACTGTCAACAATGTGATCAATTTCAAAGACAGACGTTAGTTCAGGAATCCTAAATATTAGGATAAGGCATTAAAGTAAATGCAGATGGAATCGCTTCCTTAAATTTAGTTATAGCACTATCAGACATCTAGTGTAGAAACTTTTGCCCAGAGTAGTCCTGTAATATAAATTCAAAAGTTATTAAATAATGGTCTGATAAAATAGTATTCTGTGGAAAGACTATTAAGTCATTGATTTCCACACCATAAGCCAAAACTGTCACAGTTCATCTCTGCCTCACACTCTGCACCTGCTTCAATCTGCCAATCAGAAATACCCCTCTCATCAAGCCAACTCCACTCACCTGTGCTCTCTGCTCTGGCTGTATTTAAGCCCTGACTCCACACTCACTCATTGCCAGATTGTTCTCGATGCTTGCACCAGACTCTCCAGCGATATTCTGCCTGATCTCCCGGTTTCGACCCAGCCTGCCTCTGACTATCCTGCCTGACCGATCTCCTGGAAATCACCTCAGCCTTCCGTCCCTGACCACGATCCTCGCCTGTCCCCTTCTGGATTCTGCCTGTCGGCTCCTGTGGCTAACTGGTTGTTACCTGGTTCAGCTCTTCAGAGTGAGTGTAACTCCAGTCTCCTCTGTGGCTACCTGCAGCGCCGTGACTCTGATTATTCCCTGCACCAAAGCCAATAAAGTTTGTTACCAACGATACCTGCCTGTATTTGTGCTGCTATTGGGTCCTAACCAAACCCGTTACAGTACAATCTGGCCATGAGTGTGGACCCAGCGCACAACCCGGATCCACTGGCTCACCTAGACCGGGTGGAGACCCAGCTCCAGCACCAAGAGGTGGTGTTAGCCTCCACCACGACTAACATTAAGTTAGCAGCAGCTAACCAAGAGCAAGCGCTAGCCACGCTATCCGCCCAGGTTCAACAACTCACCGTTACACTCGCCCAGTCCATCCCTCTGCCAGCTCCCGCGAGTCATCCTCCTCCACCAGCTCCGGTATATCCAGCTCCGGTATATCCTGGTCCCGTCCTTGAGCCTCGAGTGGGAGTCCCAGAACGCTACGCCGGGGATCCAGAGGGTTGCAATCCATTCATCACAAACCGTTCAATCCTCTTTGCTCTGCAACCTCACACCTTCGCCTCAGAGGAAGCAAGGGTGGCGTTCACGATAAATAATCTGACTGGTCGCGCTCGGCTGTGGGGAACAGCCGAGTGGGAACGTCACACACCTGCTTGCCTCTCCTTCAACGCCTTCTCCACCGAGCTCCGCAAGGTGTTTGGTGTAGCATCCAGAGGTCCCGACGCTTCTGGGGGTCTTCTGGGTCTCAGACAGGGAGGCTGCTCGGTGACTGACTACGCCATTGACTTCCGCATCAGGGCTCGGCGGAGCGAGTGGAACCAGGCGGCTCAGGTGGAAGCTTTCCTGCTTGGACTGGCCGACTACATCAAAGATGAGCTGGTGTCCTACGACCTTCCTGCCTCTCGACAATATCATCGAGCTGGCTTCCCGTGTGGACAAACAGATTCAAGCCAGACACCAAGAGAGACTTCAGGGACGAGGGGAGGGACTTCCGACTCCTCGTTCTCAAGCTCCTGCCAGGTCACTTACTCCGCCCCCCAGCACACCGGGGAGGGATTCTGAACCCATGCAGATTGGCCAGGCCAGCCTAACCCCACGAGAGAGAGAGAGGCACCGCAGAGGAAACCTCTGCCTCTACTGTTGGCAGCCCGGACACTTCACTTCCAGGTGTCCAGCAAAAGGTCAGGCTCACCAGTAAGGAAGGAGGTCCTGGTGAGTCACACCTCTAAACCCTCCTTCGCTTCGCCTCCTGCCAGGCTCAACTACTGCTACCCCAAGGCTCTCAGACTCTTGCCACACTCATAGACTCTGGTTCAGACGCTAACATCATCGACAACAACCTAGCACTTCAGCTAGGCGTTGGTCGAATTCGCCTGCCAGTTCCTGCTCCCGCCAATGCCCTGGACGGTCACCTCCTAGGAACTGTCACCCACCAGACAGTGCCCATCCACATGCTCCTGTCTGGCAACCACCATGAGACTATCCAGTTTCATATCCTGCCCTCTCCTCATCATCCACTCCTCCTGGGATTTCCTTGGCTCCGGCGTCATAATCCACACATAGACTGGACCACGGGGGCGATCCTAGGTTGGAGTTTTACATGTCATCAAGTCTGCCTTAAACGAGCCACCGCTCCTCAGTCATCTACCTGCTCCAGCCCTGCTCCAGATATGTCGGGGGTCCCCGCTGAATACTTAGACTTCCGAGAGGTCTTCAGCAAAGCAAAGGCAACCTCTCTTCCCCTGCATAGACCCTACAACTGCGGCATCTACCTCCAGCCTGGTTCTGTTCCACCCAGGGGCCGCCTGTACCCTATATCCGTCTCTGAGAGAGAAGCCATGGACACCTACATCAATGACTCCTTGGCCGCAGGCATCATCCGACCCTCATCATCTCCAGCAGGGGCGGGTTTCTTCTTTGTGGCTAAGAAGGACAAGACGCTCCGCCCCTGTATTGATTATCGAGGACTAAATGACATTACGGTGAAAAACCGTTATCCCCTGCCCCTCAGCGTTCAAGCTCCTAGAGGGAGCCACCATCTTCACAAAGCTTGACCTACGCAATGCCTACCACCTGGTCCGGGTCCAAGAGGGAGACGAATGGAAGATGGCATTTAACACCCCTACCGGCCACTACGAGTACCTGGTGATGCCTTTTGGCCTCACAAATGCTCCTGCTGTCTTCCAGGCCCTGGTGAATGACATACTCAGAGACATGCTTAATAAGTTTGTCTTCGTCTACCTCGACGACATCCTGATCTTCTCCCGTTCCATAGACGAACACATCCACCATGTCCAGAGGGTTCTCCAACGCCTCCTGGAGAATTCACTCTTTGTAAAGGCTGAGATGTGTGAATTCCACGTTACGTCCGTCTCCTTCCTGGGGTACGTCATAGGGAAGGGGACCATCCAGATGGACCCTGCCAAGGTCTCTGCTGTCACCTCCTGGCCCACTCCAGACTCCCGTAAGCCGCTTCAACGGTTTCTGGGCTTTGCTAACTTTTACCAGAGGTTCATCAGAGGGTAGAGCACGGTGGCAGCCCCTCTCACAGCCCTCACCTCCTCAAAGGTGCCCTTCCAGTGGTCTGCGGCCGCCAATGAGGCTTTCCGGTCCCTGAAGACACGTTTTAAAACAGCCCCCATCCTCGTAATGCCTGACATCGAACGACAATTCGTGGTTGAGGTGGACGCCTCCGACGTGGGAGTAGGGGCTGTCCTGTCTCAGAGGGCCGCCATCGACCAGAAGCTTCACCCCTTTGCCTTCTTCTCCAGGCGGTTGACCCCGGCCGAAAGAAACTATGATATTGGTAACAGGGAGCTACTAGCAGTGAAGTTGGCTCTGGAGGAGTGGCGTCACTGGTTAGAGGGGACCAAACTGCCGTTCCTGGTGTGGACGGATCACAAGAACCTGGAGTACATCCAGTCAGCCAAGAGACTGAACTACCGCCAGGCCCGGGGGTCTCTCTTCCTCACCAGATTCAACTTCTCCCTCTCTTATCGGCCGGGGTCCCGCAACGTCAAGCCTGATGCCTTGTCTCGGCAGTTTCAGGAGGAGGAGAAGGAGGCTCGAGTGCCTGATACCATTCTTCCAGCTTCACGCCTCATTGCCACACTTACCTGGGAGGTGGAGGAGAGGGTCAGAGCTGCCATCCAGGACCAGCCTGGACCCAGTTCCTGTCCAGCAGAACGTCTGTATGTTCCACCTGACCGCCGGTCCGAGGTCCTCCAGCCTGCTCACAGCTCCAACCTCACCTGTAACCCTGGGATCCAGTGGACGAAGGAGGTTATGCAGCGCCACTTCTGGTGGTCCACTCTGGCTGAGGATACACGGAGCTTCATCAACGCCTGCCCCACCTGCAACCAACATAAACCCACACTCCAAGCTCCTGCTGGTCTTCTGCACCCACTACCGATACCTCATCGTCCATGGTCACACATCTCTGTGGACTTCGTCACCGGTCTACCACCATCCAACGGCAACACCACCATTTTGACGGTGGTGGACCGGTTCAGCAAGATGGCCCACTTTGTGCCCCTGCCCAAACCCCTTCAGCTAAAGGGACTGCAAAACTGTTGCTGAAACATGTTGTTCGCCTCCATGGCATCCCAGTAGACGTGGTTTCTGATCGGGGCCCCCAGTTCGCCTCTGTTTTCTGGAGAGAGTTCTGCTCACTCCTGGGGGCCACCGTCAGTCTCTCATCAGGATACCATAACCAGTCTAATGGTCAGACGGAACGCAAGAATCAGGAGATGGAGACGGCACTCCACTGCATGTCCACCAGTTCCGCCACAGGCCTCTCTCCCTTCCAGTGTGTCTATGGCTACCAGCCACCTCTGTTCCCAACCCTGGAGAGAGAGACTTCTTGTCCATCCGTCCAGGCCTTCATCCACCGCTGCCGCAGGACCTGGATCCGAGCTCGAGCTGCCCTCCTCAAAGCTATGCGCTATGCCTCTGCCTCTAACCGCCACCGCTCCCAGGCTCCAGAATATCAGCTTGGTCAAAAGGTTTGGCTCTCCACCCGTGACCTTCCCCTGAGGGTGGAGTCAAAGAAGCTGGCTCCTCGCTTCATTGGTCCCTTCGAGGTGATCAAGATCATCAGTCCCGCAGCGGTGAGACTCAAACTCCCCAGATCTATGCGTGTTCATCCCACATTCCACGTCTCCAGAATCAAACCGGTCCGAGAGAGTGCCCTCGTCCCCGCCATCCCACCTCCTCCACCTCCTCGTTTCATTGACGGAGGCCTCACCTACACGGTCCGTCGTCTCCTGCACTCCCACCGACGTGGGAGGGGTCTCCAATACCTGGTGGATTGGGAGGGATATGGCCCCGAGGAGAGATCCTGGGTTCCTGCCAGACACATATTGGATCACCACCTCGTCAGGGACTTTCATCAGCGTCACCCCGATCAACCCGCCAGAACCAGTTACATCCCCAGACCACAGACTCCACCTTCCCGGCCACTCCATCGATCTGAACAATTGGATGATGAGTCAGATAACCCTCTCTCTGATGCAGATGACGCATTCCCTACAGCCAGGGATGAGGGGATGGAGGTGGAAGTCTCAGACGAATATTATTCCCTGCACCAAAGCCAATAAAGTTTGTTACCAACGATACCTGCCTGTATTTGTGCTGCTATTGAGTCCTAACCAAACCCGTTACAAAAACAAGGTCTAGGGTGTGATTATAACAGTGGGTAGGTTTATGTACACCCTGACTAAAACCAATTGAACCTAGTAGAGAGATAAATGCAATACTAAGGCTATTATTATCAACGTCCACGTGAATATTAAAATCTCCTACAATGATTACTTTATCAGATTTAAGGACTAAATTTGACAGAAACTCTGAGAATTCAGACAGAAATTCAGAGTACGGACCAGGAGCACGGTACACTATAACAAGTATAATTGACTGCACAGTTTTCTAGGTTGAAAGTGAAAGACAAAGAACAAGACTTTCAAATGAATTATAATTTAGTTTAGGTTTAGGGTTGATTAATAGGCCTGAGTCATAAATAGCTGCAATGCCTTCTCCTCGACCACTGCCTCGAGGAATATGAGTATTAATATGACTGGGAGGAGTGGATTCATTTCGGCTAACATATTCTTCATGACACAGCCAGGTTTCAGTCAGAGAGTAAATCAATATGATTATCTGATATCAGATCATTTACTTAAACAGCTTTAGATGACAAAGATCTGAAGTCCACATTTTATTTTTCTGATTTTGTTGCATTATCGCAGATTTGGTGTTTTGTATCAAGTTTTTCTGTATAGCACCTCTTCTGTTTTTTATTTTTTATCTGGTTATTTTAGATGACCGTGGGGCACACAGCGTTTGTATACTATTCTGAGCTGGAAAATACTCCACAGGGAGCGCAGAGAGGTGTGTAAGACTGCGCCTGTCAAGAGTCAGTTCTGTCAGTACCCTCCTCTCTCCCTTTTTGTGTGAGTTTGTCTCCCTCTGTCTGTGTTTCCCTGCATGTGTGCTTTCCTCTTGTTTCTGTCACCTAGGTCCGGTAGGCGTTCCCCCAAGCTGCAACCTGTTACGCTGATCACCTGGCCTACTACTAATACCCTGAGCTGACAGGCATGCAGCGCCGGACCGCTGTATTCCTTCTTTGGTAAAACTATTCCCCCCGGATTGGCATTCCTTTTCTCGTTGTGGTTATCACACTCCCCGTCGTTAAGTATATTCTAATCGTGTTTGTTTTCTGTTTTCTCCGTAGTTTCCCGTGTTCCTGTTTCCTCGTCCGTCTCCCCTGATCTTCCGTTGTCTCCTCGTTCCTGTTTTTCCCTCAACCGTCTCGTCATTTGTATCACCTGTTTACACTGTAGTGTTTTGAGTTTTTGTAGTTATAATTAAATATTTGTTTGTACTTTTATTTTGTGTCCGTGTCTGCATTGGGTCCACCCTTTTTGTGGGTTATCTCTGTACCGTTCATGACAGCCACTCTGCTTCCTGGGCATCTGTGATAAGAGCAGCGCAGAGAGGTGTATTAAACTGCGACTCTGCTTCCTGATCCCAACACTGGGTTGGCATGGTTATAGACCACTAACAACTGTGTCCAGGTTCTTAGACATGAGAGTGGCACCCTCCAAAGTAGGATGAATACCATCTCTCCTAATAAGACCAGGTTTTCCCCAGAAAGACTGCCAATTATCTACGAAGCCCACATTATTTACCGGGCACCATCCAGACAGCCAGTGACGGAATGAAGACATGTGACTATAGATGTTATAAGTCAAGTTGGGCAGGGGACCAGAGAAAAGTACGTTACGAGTCCGACATTTTGAATATGCACACAACGACTCCTATTTATATATATATATCATTAATTTTAGTGACCTCCGATTAACGTAATCGGGTGTCATTACTGCCAACGTGAATAACAATCTTACCATATTTACGTTTATCCTTAGCCAGCAGTTTCAAATAGTACTCAATGTCGCCCGCTCTGGCCCCTGGGAGGCATTTTACTATGATCCCTGGTGTTGCTAAGTTCACGTTTCTCAGAATGGAGCTTTCCAATAATCAGTGTTGTTTCCTCCGCAGGTGTGTCACTGAGTGCAGAAAACTTGTTTGAAACGTGAACGGGTGGATGGTTAACCATGGGCTTCGATTTGGAGCTATGCTTTCCTCTCACAGTCACCCAGGAGGACCCTGGCAGCTCAGGGATTGCTGGGAGGGCTGTTAGAAGCTAACGCTACACTATGTGGCTTTGCACCGGCTAAAGTTATAGGTGGCCGGCTAGCTATCATAGCACAAGACTGAGCTTCCATGGTGCAGAGCTGTGCCTCTAACTCACAGAGCCTCGCCTCCAGTGCTACAAATACAATACACTTATTACATTTACCATTATCACTAAAGGAGGCAGAGGAGTAGCTAAACATAAGACACTCTGAGCAAGAGAGAGCAGGAGAGAGAGCGGGGGAAGCCATCACCAGCCATGAAGCTAACTGCTAAGCTAAAGTGGCTAACAGCGTGTAACGTTTAACACTATGGAATTAGCGAGAAAGCGGCTGAAAGAAGGAGAGATGTGAGTGCTTGAGTAGAACTAGTGGTTTCATGTTAGGTGCAGTCCATGTAAATGTAGTTGGTTTTACATTTTGTACATTTTTTAATTGCTGACAATGAGTCTTAACAAAAGCAGCGGAAATGATTTAATAACACAGACGGCATGTTGGACCTTCAGCCAAACAGGAACAGTCAGTCACATGTGTATTCTCTGTACCTAATTTCTACTGTCATTGATTGGCATTGTCATGAAACAATGCATCTGATAGATCATGCTGTGGTTCCTGTTTTCCTTTGATTGTGAGCCTCTGTCTGGGTGACCTAACCGTCTTGACTCAACCTATCATATATGTAGTGTGTTGCCCTATGTTTTTTGTCAGACCTAGCCCATTCTTTCTTTTGTTTTATTTAATTACCAAATGTCTTCTTACAGTATAGGAATAGATTTATTTGCTAGTTTCTCAAGGCAATTATAATTTCCCCAACCCATTACTGATCATTAGTCGAACTAACTAAATGAAGAATGACTCATCTGTTGTCTAGAGATAATTGTGTGTGTCAGTATTCGTGTTTAATTCCGTGCCTGTCTAGTTGCAGGATCGCGATTTCTGCGCTATGCTGCATATATTGAGTGTTTTCATGCTGTGACTCAGATGTCACAGGGACGCAGCGAAACATGGTCAGAATAGGTGAGCTAGCTGTTCTTCTATCTATGTGTGTGAGTAACTTTCTCTATTTAGAGATTTTTATCTTTTATGAGAGTGCTTAATCTTTTGTCCTGTTCTGCAATGAGTAAGTTATTTTTGTTTCCTTTTTATAAGTTGGGAGCTCTTGTGCCACAAGTCTGTCTGCTGAAAGAAGAAAAAAATTATCAGCAAACACACATAGTTGTGTTTATGTGCATGAGTTTGTCTGTAGCCTATTTGTTGGGGACAGAGAGTCTACTCAGTGTGGGATGGGGTATATTTCTGCCTGCTACTACACAATAGTGTAAAAATTGTGGAGCGAGACTGGTTTAATTATATCTGGTTCTACCCTATCGTCTTGCTGGAGGCAGAATACTGGAAGTCACTTTAGATTCTGCCTTTGTTTTTCAAAGCTCCTCTAATGATGCCTCAAAAACAAGCTAAAGTATGCAAAGCAGGGATACAGAAAACAAATGTCTCTCCTTCCATTTCCGATCCAGCCTTTTTTCTTAGTATTTTGTCACTTCTTATATTGTGTACTTTGTTTCAGGAATGATTCGTTCTTTGTTATCAAAAAACAATATGGTTTCTTACATTCTCAGCACCAGTTTTGTATCTTCATCATGGTGTTTGTTATGTGATAACATTTAATGGTTTGACACAAATTATCAGTCTCCCATACAGAAAAGAGCAGATAGATTGATAGATGCAAACCATGTTTACATATCAACAGTATTTGTGATACACATAAGTAGGTTGCAGCAGAGCGATGGGAACTGGACAAGTACAGAACTAGATGGTAGCTGCACTGTTTTAGTGCCAAGTGAATTTCTTGTCAGTATACTTAATGTAGGCGAGGCGATAAGATGAGAAACATTTACAACAGAAACAAGACTAAGTATATAGCCAAGCTAGTGGCTCTTTGACCCTTTTTGCGTGCTAAAAAGTAAAATGTTACCACATGCACCATATGTAGCTTAGCGAATGTCCAGGTAGGAAGACTGTTACCCCTCATCCTATCTCACATCTCTTTTGCTGTCATGCTTCTTTCAGAGACATTAACAGTCAGCTAATTGGGGGCGGGGTCACCTCTTCTCTCTAACCTATCAGAGATCTCCTTGTTGTCCTCAGCCAATCAGGCTGTAGCTGTCAATAATTTAAAGTGGTATCTCTCTGCGCTGTCAGCGGTCATTACAGGCATCAGGCGATGGCAAACAACACCAACTCTCTCAGCGCAATTTTCCTGCTCTACAATGCAATGTTTGTCTCTTACCTGGAGCCTCTTCTGAGGATCTCGTCCCACTGGCGGGAATCATGCTGGAGCAGCCATGCTTCCTTGTTTCAGGCGGTGGCGCAGTAACTCCTGGTAGTGCTTAGACTCCTCATGTCGAAGCTGAGTCATCTTGCTTTCCCGGAGGCCAGGGAATCATCCCGGCCCAGGGGGTCCTGCTGCCCCAGCTTCACAGCTTGGCAGTTAAGTCGGAGCCCGCGTCTAGATCACAACTCAGCGGCCTCCATCAGGCCTCCTCTGTACAGACTGGCAGGGTTGTGCCCTCTCAAACTTCGCAAACAAAAGAAAATAGAAACCATCGTACATTAACGCTTCAGAAGAGCTTCACCTCGGCCTCAGCACATCAAGGTGCAGCAAGTGAACTCGTGTCACACGCCCTCTCAGATCGCTCAGCATTCATCCTAGCACCGATATGCATTAGGTGCATCAGTTCCATAACAAAATCATCTGCAATTAGTAATAATAATGTTTGCCCATACCCTATATATATATATATATATATATATATATATAAAACCTCATCTTCACATCGGCAGCAGCCGGCACGATGCTCATCCCGGCCAAGTGCCCACAGAACGTATTTCGTGCCAGTTGCTACATGGCAAACAATCTCACTTTCATGAGTAGGAATCAAATAACGAGTGCCATGTACATTCATCTACTGACTACTTCCTTGGGGAAATCCTCATTTTGATAACACAGGCACTTCCTCGACAAACATAACAGCATGTAGGAGCAAATTTTTCATTTGCTGTTTCGATCATGTGCGGCGTGCACGTTTATACCCGTGGCAGCGTCTATCAAGCGTGGTTTTCCTATTCAGGTGGGGTAATCAGTGCAGGTGAGCACATTGGGTATTTACTGTATCCGGTTTTGACCGTGCATGACAAGCATAGTGTGGAGTGCCACAGCTCAGACTCATTTCATGCTCGTGAGGATTTCGTATTTAATCAGCGCAAAAGTCAGGTAAACGTTTGGGCATTTTGTACGTTACACTTAACTCTACGTTATACACCGCCACATGTGCAAGCCCGCAAGCCAGCGCGCACACATAGCTTCCAAGGGCCACTTTTTCAGAGGATCATTAATAATATGCAGCATCTCACCTTTAGCTCACGCACTGCCAACATGCACAGGCTTGCGTGTGGCTTCCCGCACATCAGTTATATGAACAGACAGCGTCAGTCTGCACAATCATTAGTTTCAACAGCTGCATTTTATCTCCACATGGACAGAGATCTCGCTTGCAGTTGCAGTTTCCGGACCTTATTCTCTAATATTCTTTGCTTCATCTTCCATGCGCCACAAGGAAGTGAGTAATATTCAATCTGTCCATGCTTGCATGGATGTTATCACAATGTCAGTCATGGTAAATCATGGATCCCTGCGCAGCTGATGTTCTGTGCGACTTCGCGTGGGCGACTGGGCACCTCCGAGCACACACGTTTCCATTAGGAAACACATTAAGCTGGTTTAAGTCTTATTTATCAGATCTGTTTGTACATGTTAACAACAAATCCTCCATGCACACTAAAGTCAGTCACAGAGTCCCACAGGGTTCTTTCCTTGGACCGATTCTATTCACCTTATATATGCTTCCCTTAGGAAATATTATAAGGAAGCACTACATAAATTTTCACCTCAGAGCACACACGTTTCCATTTAAACTCAGATAAAACTGAAGTTATCGTACTTGGACCCGAAGGCCTCCGAAACTCAACAACTAAAGATATTGTTACTTTGGATGATGTTGTGTTGTCCTCAAGCACCACAGTAAGGAATCTGGGTGTTATTTTTGATCAGGATATGTCCTTTGATTCTCACATAAAACTAACAAGGACTGCATATTTTCACCTGTGTAATATTGCAAAAAATGAGTCCATGCATTTGTTAATTCTAGGCTGGACTACTGCAACTCCTTATACTTAGGCTGCTCCAATAAGTCTGTTAAGAGTCTCCAGTTGGTCCAAAATGCTGCAGCTTGTGTACTAACTAAAACAAACAGAAGAGAACATATTTCTCCTGTATTCGCCTCTTTGCACTGGCTACCAGTAAAATCTATAAAATAATTTTAAATCCTTCTCCTTACCTACAAAGCTCTTATTGGTCAGGCTCCGTCGTATCTTAAAGATCTCATAGTACCGCATTACCCGTCTAGATCGCTGCGCTCTGAGAATGCAGGGTTACTTGTCGTTCCTAGAGTCTCCAAAAGTAGAATGGGAGGCTACCAAGCTCCTCTCCTGTGGAACCAACTCCCAAGTGTTATTCAGGAGGCAGACACTGTCCCCATATTTAAGAGTAAACTTAAAACTTTCCTCTTTGTTAAAGCTTACAGCTAGGGCTTACGAGCCCTCAGCTATGTTGTTATTTTTAAAGCTGAGTTTGTTCTGCTTAATTATGCTGCTATAGGCCTAGTCTGCCAGGGGATAATACTTTTCCTGATACTCTGAGCTTCTCTCCTCTCCGTCTGTATCATTCATGTCTCATCAATGCATGTTACTAATTCAACTTCTTCCCCGGAGTTGTTTGTCCTTTGTCATCTCACAGGTCTCTGCTGATGGTGGTGGTGCCTGCTGACATGGTCCTGCATGACGCTTTCTGCTACTATTATAACTATTAGTCATATATAATATTACTAGTCTTATAAACTATACAAAACACCATCAGTGGTATGTCTCGCTGTATCGTAGCTGCTATTGCCGCTACTCATCATTGATCATGTTTGCCACCATAATTATTATAATTTTCATATTCTATAACCTTAGCTGTGCTTGTTTCTACTATTCTGCTGTATTAACTGCCATAACGTATAAGTCATATTCACATTACTAAAGATATTATTAAAGTAACTGTTACTCTTTGGTTGCTTGCATCTCTGGAAGTGTGTCTGTCCGTCTGTCAGTCTGTCTTTGTGTCTGTCTTTGTCTCACTCTGTACATCTGTCTGTCTTTCATCTTTTTCTCTCTCCTTTTCTTCCTCCCCAACCGGTCAAGACAGATGTCTGTCCTCCACAGAGCTGGGTCTGTCTGACATTCATGCCTGTTATCGAGAAGGTTTTCTTTGCCACCGTACTCTACGGGGGAATTGTTGGGTCTATGTAAATCATAAATAAGTCATAGAGTGTGGTCTTTACCTGCTCTGTAAAGTGTCCTGAGATAACTTTTGTTATGATTTGGCACTGTAAATAAAACTGAATTGAATTGAATTAAGTTAGGGGCCGTCGTGCATTCATTTAGTTCGCCCTGTACGTGCTCTGAAGCAGAGCAATGTATTGAGCTTATACATCATGGCACTCCTTTTAGTTGTGAGGCCCGTTTCCTACCTACATCACAGTTGCTGCATTCACATGCTTTATCATTCTGCTTCGTATGGGGCAGGCTAATTACAGAGTCGACACCTAAGGGTTCAGTTATTGCTCCATCCTCTTTGAAATAACTATGAGCTTTTTGACTTCTCGGCTGGAGTTCCCGGGTATCATTCCAGTCAGTCACCAGATTGAAGCATCCTTATCAGCTGATAACAGCAACAGATTTGCAAGATCTCAAATCATTTTTTGGGCAGGAATACTACAGTGGCATTTGCTTTCCCTCTCAGTGCCCTTTTCTGTTCATGCATTACTGCTTGCATTTATCAGCACCTTTTATTTATATTTATAATGGTTTTGCATCTGCTCTTTTGGCACCTAAACTTCACCATGCGCGTACTTCTCAGGGCACCCCTTTATTTCTCTCTACCAGTCATGTCTGTTGGGCCAAACCTTCACTACGCTACTTTAATAATTACATCAGGGCAGCCGTTCTCTCCTTTTTAGTCTCTGTGTTTTTGTCTCCCTCAGGTTTTTCATTAGCAGGAGCGGTAGCGCATAGCAGGGCTGGCTTCATCCTTGTATCGATGTTTCTCCTCTGAGTGCTTCAGAGAAGGTGTTTGCTCTCTACACCTATGCAAGCTTGATTCAGCTTCTCTCTAGCTTCAATGCATTTTGTTTAATGTGGCATTATGCTGCCCTCGGCCTGCGTTACTGGTGCAGAACTAGACAGCTAGCGAACAGTTCAAGAGAAGGCAAGCTGAAGTGTGATTTTGTCCTTTTATTTTCTTTCTTTCATTCTTCATACACTTCTCTTTACTGTAAAACTGTAAACAGAAAACGAAATAAAGATACATGAATCTCACATACTTAAACATTTCCACATGACATGAATCTACACACAATCCAGCGATCTATTTTCAACCAACACAAAACGTGACCTAGCATAGCTAAGTAGAATGAGATTAGCCGACATTTCCAGGCAAAGTAAACATCATTTCAAGAGCCAAATAGATCGAAATATACAACAAAATAACAATGCAATTTCGTTTACAAACTGAATCTCACACAAAGGATTACTTACAGACTAATATTGTCCAAGGCTCGAGTGTGAAAAGATATGGATTGCGAGAGAGATGAAGTCCGTGGCTTTACGGCAGAAACACTTGAAAACACTGACCGGAACTAACAGGAAGTAGGATTGCGCAATAGGCGCAGTAACCCGTAAAGGTCCACTAGGTGGCGGTATTCACCATAAGATTTACGTGGGTGAAACTAAGCTCAGACATGAAATTAAATGGAAGGCAGAACACTCCCCGCTTGGCGTATAACTAATATGCCACTACAAGCTTTTACTTAAACACAAAATACACAATAAGTTCAAAAGGATATGGTCTTCTAGCTTTCATCAGAAAGCAGAACGACGATCTCTGAGATGGGTCTCAGAAGGACTTTAACAGTTCCGTCTCTCACGATCTTTACTTCCGCCTTCCGGATCCTCTTGTCCCGGCTCGGCAGCGTGTTGACAATCACTCCCACAGGCCATTCGTTCCTGTGGGCTTGACTGTCTTTGAGCAAGACGACATCGCCGGTCTTGACACTTGGTCTTTCGTCGGTCCACTTTCGGCGGCCCTGCAGCGTGGATAAGTAGTCTCTCCTCCATCTCTTCCAGAAGGTGTTTGCGAGGCACTGGACGTGTTTCCACTGCTTCCCATGCAGCTCAGCCATCTGAAAGTTTCCAGAGGGCGCGGAGACGGTGCTCATCTTCTGGGTCAGGAGCATTGCTTGGGTGTGGCGACAGAGGTCAGCCCGTCATCGACATAGAACTGGCGCTCCACGAACTGTCTTGCATCGGAGCCATATTCCGCTTTGCCTCTCTCGGCGGCTCGCCTCATGCAGTAGATGGCGATGGCTGGGGATGGGGTATTCCCAAAGACGTGGACTTTCATCCGGTACTCCACTACGGGCTTGCTGAAGTCGTTGTCCTCATACCAGAGGTAGCGGAGATAGTCTCTATGATCGTTTCTGACCACAAAGCAGTAAAACATTTGTTGCACATCTGCTGTAACGGCGATTGGCTCTTTTCTGAATCGAAGGAGCACCCCCAGGAGGGTGTTATTCAGATCAGGGTCGCTGAGGAGCACGTTGTTCAGGCTGGTGCCTTGACATTCGGCGCTTGAGTCGAACACTACTCTTATCTGACCCGGCTTCTTCGGGTGGTACATGCCGAACGTGGGCAGGTACCAATGTTCTTTACCTGGCTCCAGGGGTGGCGCGCGCTCAGCTTGGTCGTTGTCCAGCATTCTCTGCATGACCTCGGTGTAGTGACTTTTCATTTCTGGCTTTTTCTCCAGAGTCTTCCTGAGTGACGCTAGACGATTCACTGCTTGTTCCCGGTTGCTGGGGAGGAGTCGTCGTGGCGACCGGAACGGCAGGGGTGCTACCCAGCTGTGGTCGTCATCCTGGTAGACCTCCTTGTCCATGATGGTCAGGAACGCTTTGTCGTCCATCGACAGCGCTGGTTTGTTGTCGTCTCTCGAGCTCTCGAAGATGGAGTGCCCCAGCCCATCTGTGCTCGTTGCCTGGTCCGGGTCGTCCTGCTGGGTGGCGGAGAGACATTGGTGGCGGTGTGACTTGCCACTGTAGTCCTCCTTCACCTGGATGTTGTTCGGACAGGGACAGAGAAAAGATGCTCGACCGTTGGGTAGCACACTTGCCTTGTACACGTTGGCTTCGGCTGGTTTGTGGACAGCATCCAGGCAGGCTTCGCCCACGATGACCCATCCTAGGTCAAGCCGTTGCGCATAAGGAGCGTTGTGTGGCCCGTTGATCTGCTCCCGTACCTTGTGGACTCTCAGGATGTCCCTTCCCAAGAGCAGGAGGATGGGTGCGTCTGGGTCCACAGCGGGGATCTTGTGCGCGACTGGCTGGAGGTGTGGGTGGTTGTATGCCACGTCCGGTGACGGGATTTCTGATCTGTCGTCGGGCACCATGTCGCACTCGATCAGCGTGGGGAGCGGGAGTTGCAGTTTCCCATCCGTGGACTCAAGCACGAAGTTGCTGGCTCGCCTGCCGGAGGTCTCTGTAGTCCCTGAGCAGGTTCTCAGCGTGTACGGTGCTGGGCTGGCTTTGACACCGAAGAGGTTGAAGAACTCTGCTTTGGCGAGAGACTTGTTACTCTGCTCGTCCAGCACTGCGTACATCTTGATTGCTTTTTCTTTTTTCCCTGCAGGAAAGGCTTTAATGGGGCAGATCTTGGCACATGAGCGTGGGGTGTTTGCATTACCGCAGACCTCGATGCAATAGTTGGACACGGCTGCCGGTGTGTCCTCCGTTGGCTCCCCGCTTTCATCCTTGACTGCTTTGGCGTTCTCTGCAGGTGGCGGAGAACCAGGGTGGAGAGCTGCTATATGTCTTTCGCTGTTGCACTCGGTGCATTTGGTGGGCGCTTTGCAGTCTTTTGCGAGGTGCTGAGTTGACCCACAACACTTGTAGCATATGTGGTTGTCTTTCAGATATGCCCTGCGTTCGTCGATAGTCTTTAGTCTGAAAGCCCTACACTTTTTGAGTGGGTGTGGCTTCTTGTGCAGTGGACACTCCCGGTCTGGTGCGCTGGTGCTCTTCTCCGTGGAACCAGTATGACTGTCGCTGGACTTGGACGTAGCCTCCGTCTTGTGCACGGCGACCGTAGCGTTCTGGCTGGGTTTTACGACCTTGTCGGGTCTGGACGGCGTGGAGGTGGCGAAAGCGAAGCTGGGGTCGTTCCGGACTTTGGCCTGCTGGCGGACGAAGTCTGAGAAGACTGGGAATGGAGGGAAGGCTACTCCGTGTTGTTCCTTGAACCTGGACCCCGTGGTGATCCATTTCTCTTGGAGGCTATAGGGCAGCTTTTCCGCAATGGGGTTTACCCCCCGGGCCGTGTCTAGGAAGGCGAGGCCAGGGAGGTATCCATCCGCCTTCGCGCATTCCAGTTCGAGGAGGATGTCGCCCAGTTCCCGGAGCTTGGCGCCGTCTTTGTTGTTTAGCTTAGGGAAATCTTCCAGCTTTTTAAACAGTGCATGCTCGATGACCTCAGGTGTGCCGTAACAATCTTCTAGGCGTTGCCACACCATGCTGAGGCCGGCGGCGGGATTGAGGACGTGCACTGAGCGGATTAGTTTTGCATGTTCGGCTGACTCGGCACCAAGCCATTTGACTAGCAAGTCCAGCTCCTCTCTATAGGAGAGGTTTAGCTCTTGTGTGGCGGTCACGAAGGATGCTTTCCACGACCAGTAGTTTTCAGCGCGGTCGTCGAACTTGAGAAGGCCTGAGCTGAGGAGCTCTCGCCGCATGAGATACCTGACCAGGTCTTGTGTTTGATGTGGCTCGTGTGAGGTCACTCTCTGGGGGTTTGTAAGCGACTGTAGTTTGTCAAGATGTGCCCTGGGTGGAGGCCTCACGCTGGGTTCTTCTTTTTTGATGTGCGTGGCGTTTGGCATCGGATGTTGGCGAACAGCTGGCCCGGCTCCAGTGGCTTGATGTGTGAGTGTTCTCTGGGGCCCCACTGCGGCTGGCCCGGCTGCGGCGACTTGGTGTCTGGGTGTTATTTGGGGCTGTGGTTGTCTATGAAACAGCGCTGCGTGTTGCTGGACATAGTTACCGGCTCGTTCCGCTGCATTGAGGGGCCGTCCTGGAACGTATGGCCCATGGCGCTTCTCCCCGCTTTCGATCTCCTCTTCCTCCTCGTATGCGGCCGCTTCAGCCTTGCGTGCAGCAGCATTCTTTTGGCAGCTGAGGAGGTGGAGATTGGCTTCGAGTTCAGCTTTCTGTATCATCATGCTGGCTTCTTTTTCAGCGAAATCTAGCTCTGCCTGTGCAGCTTTTAGTTTGGCGCGTGCCATGGCTCTGGCAGTTGACGTTGATCTCCTGCTGGAGCAGTGTGAGGGGTGATGGGATGCTTGTGACTGGGCATCTTGTGGTGTATGAAATGGCTCTCCCCGTTCAGTTGACAGGTGAATATCTGCTGTGGTTGGCTCTACTGGAGCTCCACCAGTTGCCTGTTCGACGGCATTCTGCTCTGGGCTGATTGAGTGTTCGCTCATGACTTCTTTTTCCATCCTAATCTTCTTACTTGGGCCCGCCGCGCTGTAGTCTTTTTACTATGCTGCCCTCGGCCTGCGTTACTGGTGCAGAACTAGACAGCTAGCGAACAGTTCAAGAGAAGGCAAGCTGAAGTGTGATTTTGTCCTTTTATTTTCTTTCTTTCATTCTTCATACACTTCTCTTTACTGTAAAACTGTAAACAGAAAACGAAATAAAGATACATGAATCTCACATACTTAAACATTTCCACATGACATGAATCTACACACAATCCAGCGATCTATTTTCAACCAACACAAAACGTGACCTAGCATAGCTAAGTAGAATGAGATTAGCCGACATTTCCAGGCAAAGTAAACATCATTTCAAGAGCCAAATAGATCGAAATATACAACAAAATAACAATGCAATTTCGTTTACAAACTGAATCTCACACAAAGGATTACTTACAGACTAATATTGTCCAAGGCTCGAGTGTGAAAAGATATGGATTGCGAGAGAGATGAAGTCCGTGGCTTTATGGCAGAAACACTTGAAAACACTGACCGGAACTAACAGGAAGTAGGATTGCGCAATAGGCGCAGTAACCCGTAAAGGTCCACTAGGTGGCGGTATTCACCATAAGATTTACGTGGGTGAAACTAAGCTCAGACATGAAATTAAATGGAAGGCAGAACAGGCATGTTCATACTCCTTCAGCTTTCCCCAGATATATTACATTGTCTATATATCATTTCATCCTTTTCACTATAGCCTTAATCTCAGCACTTTAATTCAGCCTGCTTGCTGCCTGCTTCGTAATCGTTGCCCACAGCAATCTGCACTTTTCTTTCATATTTTCTGTATTCAGATCTAAACTAGTAATTTCAAATCTTATTTTTTACATTTGGTACACTCATGACCAGTCTGGCTTATTCCGCATCCTGTTTAGTGCTTAATCATAGGGTTCAATTCAATTAAATTAAATTTTATTTACAGTGCCAAATCATAACAAAAGTTATCTCAGGACACTTTACAGAGTAGGTAAAGACCACACTCTATGATTATTTATAATTTACATAGACCCAACAATTTCCCCGGTGAGTACGGTGGCAACGAAAACCTTCCCTCTTACAGGCAGGAACGCTGAACAGACCCAGCTCTATGGAGAACGGCCATCTGTCTTGACCAGTTGGGGAGGAAGAAAAAAGGAGAGAAAAGGCGGACAGATGGACAGAGAGAGACAGAGACAGACACAAAGACTGACAGACAAACACACTTCCAGAGATGCAAGCAACCACAAAAGTAACAGTTACTATAATAATAGTTAAAGTAATGTAAATATGACTTACATGTTATGGCAATTTAATACAGCAGAACAGCAAGAAACAGGCACAGCTAAGGTGACAACATGACTATGACAATAACAATTGCAGTAGTAAATATGAAGATGAATTAGTAACATGCACTGATGAGACATGAATGATACAGACAGACAGGATAAAAGCTCAGAGTTTCAGAAACAGTATTATCCCCAGGCAGACTAGGCCTATAGCGGCATCATTAGGCATAACAAAATTGTTGTGTTGTAGAAAAAAGAAAGAAAAGAAAGCTTTTCCGAAGCCTTTGGTGAACAGCAGGGCAGGAAGTGGGCTATAGTCTGTGCGCAGGGTGAAGTGTCTTCCCCAAAGGTAAGTGCGCCAACGCTCAGCTGACCGCACACAATGGCTCAGAAGAGACAAAAGAGAAAAAGCCTCCAGAGCAGCATCAGTACATTTAAATTCTGCATTTTTTCCTCAGTAGAGCACAAAGGGGTTCCACCACAGAGGCGTAGCAGGGAATGAACTTTGAATTCCACCCTGTGAGGCCTAGGAAGGACTGTAGCGCTAGGGCATCAGAAGGGGGAGGAGCCTCTGTTATAGCAGTAACATGATCTGGGTTGGGACGGATGCCTAAAGCAGAGACAACATGGCACAAAACTGAAAGATAATTTTTCCTGAACAGGCACTTCTCCACATTGAGTTTCAGTCCACTGTTGTTCAGTCGGTGCAGTACAGCTTTGAGTCGTGTCTCGAGCAGCAGAGGGGTATCAGCATACACAATAATATCGTCTAAGTAACACTGTGCACCATCCAAACCTGCCAGAACCTGTGACATCTTCTTGAATGCACTTGGGGCTGCCGGAGACCGAAGGGGACCTTAGTGAACCAAAAAAGCCCATCATGAGTGATAAAACCAGTAAGGTCTCAGCTCTCAGGGTGCAGAGGTACCTGATGATATGCATTTAGCAGGTCAATAGAGGAGAATATTTGTGCTCCTCGTAGCTCATGAAACACCTCGTCAATATAAGGCAGTAGATGGCTGTCAACAACCACAGCCTTGTTGGGCTCACGTAGATCTGGACATATCCTGAGCCGACCCGACTTGCGGTGCACCACTTCTATGGGCGAAACCCACGGTGAGGAGTTGATTTGTTCAATGACACAATCCTTTTCTAGTCTCTGTGGCTCCTGAGAGACTTCGTCACAAATGGCAAAAGGCAGATGACGTAGCTTTCACTGCACAGGCTGTATTCCAGGTCTCACAGTGACTTTGTATACGAATCCATTAACTGAATAAAAATATGAGTGTACTGGGACGTGCATTTTGTCATGTGTGTCACTGTCAGTTCGAGAAAACCTAGCACTGGTATAGGTTTCTTTGTGTATGTGGTCAGTGTTTTTCTGGAGAGGAGTGTGGCTGAAGTGACTCTTGTACATGTGCTCTGGAAGAAAAGAGACACAAGACCCAGTATCCACCATCAGATCAGCAGTAACTGAAGCCTTCAGGGAGACATTGCACATTTATTCACTGCTCAGTGTACTTGCATCATCTTTATCAACTAATAGCACTATGACAGAGTCACTGGAGACTCCTCCCACATCGAATGAAGCAGTCCTGCTTCTGCACACTCTGGCAAAATGTCCAGGCTTATTACAATGTCTGCCTGTGGCTAATTTGGCTGGGCACTTGGGGTAATGTGCAATGTGTGTTGAAGAGCTACATCTATAGCATGTCATACCAGCAGCCGTTGAGCCGTTCAAGGCAACAGTCTTTTGGCTGGTCTCGGAAAGTTGGGGGGTTTGCTGCTTTTGCTTCCTGCCATGAAAAGTAGTCCCGCAAACCATGCCAACAACAGCCTCAGCTGCTCCTCTTTAAGGGCGCACTCACACTGTATTTCTGTCCCGGGACAAAACCGTTTTTTCAGCTAAAGCCTAATACCCTTAAGCAGTGTGATTGCACCCGTTCCGCGCATAACAGCCACGGCCCGCTTGAAAGAGGTGGGCTTTAGCGGAGCCGTTTGCACATGTACGAGCACGAGCGAGCGCACGTGTACGAGCACGAGCCCTACGGCGGAAGCGTTATGTGCGCCTGTTCGGACATAGTAAATAGAAGGACGGACCATGCGCAGACATTTAACAACAACAACAATGGTGGCGAAAGGTTCACGTTGGTGCGATGCGGAGGTGGAGTGTTTACTGCAGATTTGGTCGGATGAAAATATTCAAAAACAGTCGACAAGACGCACAAAAACTCCGAAGTCTGTGAAAAGATTTATAAACAAAGCCACACACACACGATCAATGCGTGTGAAGTGTTACGGCGTGATGGCGTATGGACAGCAAGAAGTATTGGCCGAGGCCCTGGCAGTGTGAGTACAGGGGCTGGGGCGCGGGGGAGAGGGGGGGGACAAGTACCCTAAAGCCCAGGTCGCGGTGCGGAAGGACAGTGTGAGTTAGCCCTAAGAAGCTATCGTTTTAGCTTTGGCAACTGCATTTTCAATCTGAGCAGCAATTTGAGTGTCTTTTCGAGTGTAATTTTATCCTCAAGCAGCAAGCACTATCTGGTCTCTTAACATGTCCTCAAATAATGTCCAAAACTCACAAGTGACAATTAGCTCCCGCAGGGCAGCTGTATACTGAGCTGCGGACTCACAAGCTCGTTGAGCTCTCTGGCGAAACGTATTCCCCTCAGCAATGACATTCAATTTAGGTTCAGAAAATGTCTTTAAAGCCTTTAATGTATCTTTGTAGGAATCACCAATTGCTGGCAGCATGTAGAAGATCCGCTGAGCCTCTGCGCCGATCCTGTGTATTAGCAAAGCACGTTTCCTCTTATTCTCCACTTTGTCAGCCAAGCACATAGTTATCAAACAAAATAGTGAACCCATGCTTCAAAAGGCACCGTAGGCTCACCTAGGTTTTGTAAAAAGGCATGAGGTTGTGAAATCCCAAGAAGAGCCATCCTCATCGTCAATATGTTGTGTTGTAAAAAATGAAAAGGAAGCTAGCAGGCAAGCTAATCAAGAGGAACTGTGTTTACGTCTCGGGAGTTCTCAGAATGCATGAGTTACAAGGAGTGTCAGTGCTACCTACTGGCATGATATATGTGTACAGGCTCACACATATATAGCACAAAAATCAGCTTAGGCCCTGTACATGCAGGCTCTAAGAGAAATTGAGTGCCAATAAACAACGTAGCTAAGAGCCCATAAGCCCTAGCTATAAGCTTTATCAAAGAGGAAAGTTTTAAGTTTACTCTTAAATATGGGGACAGTGTCTGCCTCCCGAACAACATTTGGGAGTTGGTTCCCCAAAGAGGAGCTTGGTAGCTGAAGGCTCTGCCTCCCATTCTACTTTTAGATACTCTAGGAACGACAAGTAGCCCTGCATTCTCAGAGCGCAGCGATCTAGTCGGGTAATATGGTGCTATGAGCTCTCAAAGATATGACGGAGCCTGACCAATAAAAGCTTTGTAGGTAAGGAGAAGGATTTTAAATTATATTCTACATTTTACAGGTAGCCAGTGCAAAGAAGCTAGTACGGGAGAAATATGTTCTGTTTGATTTGTTTTAGTTAGTACATGAGCTGCAGCATTTTGGGCCAACTGGAGACTCTTAAAAGACTTATTGGAGCAGCCTAATACTAAGGAGTAGCAATAATCAAGCCTAGAAGTAACAAATGCATGGACTAGTTTCCGCATCTTTCTGAGACACAATGTTCCTAATTTTTGCAATATTACGCAGGTGAAAATATGCATTCCTTGTTGTTAGATTAATGTGAGAATCGAAGGACATATGCTGATCAAAAATACCACCCGGATTCCTTAATGTGATGCTGGAGGACAACACAACATCATCCAGAGTAACAATATCTTTAACTATTGAGTTTCGGAGGCCTTCGGGGCCATTTACAATAACTTCAGTTTTATTTGGGTTTAACATCAGAAAATTGCAGGTCATCCATGATTTTATTTCCTTAATGCACATTTGAAGTTTCTCTAACTGATCGGTTTCTCCTGGTTCGATCGACAAATATAATTGTGTATCATCAGCATAACAATGAAAATGTATGAAGTGCTTCCTTATAATATTTCCTAAGGGAAGCATATATAAGGTGAATAGAATCGGTCCAAGGACAGAACCCTGTGGGACTCCGTGACTGACTTTAGGTTACATGGAGGATTTGTCATTAACATGTACAAACTGAGATCTATTTTATAAATACGACTTAAACCAGCTTAATTGATATAGATAGATAACTTTATTTATCCTCGAGGGAAAATTAGGTCATCGTAGCAGCAGTATAAACAATCAGAAGTACAACAAATAAAATACAATATAAAATACAAAATACAAAATATGAACTACAATAAAAGTACAGTATCGGAGATAAACACTATATTACAATATACTATGTGATTTTAAGGTGCAAGAGAGAGAAAGGTGCATTTCAGTAATAAGTCACTTTGAATAATGTGAGTTTATTCCCTGAGCGTTGCTCAGCGTTGCTGTGAAGCGTTTTACAGTCTGATGGCAGCAGGTAGGAATGATTATCTGTGCCGTTCTTTAAGGCAGCGAGGTTGAAGGAGTCTGCTGCTGAAGCTGCTCTTAAGCTTGTCCAGGGTTTCGTGGAGGGGATGGGAGACATTGTCCATGATCACCAGCAGTTTTGCCAGCATCCTGTGCTCCACCACCTCCTCCAGGGTGACAAGCTTAGAGCCAACAACAGACCCTGCCTTCTTTATAAGTTTGTTCAGTGTGTTCGCGTCTTTTGCTATGATGTCGGCACCCCAGGACACCAGCGAAGAAAATGGTGCTCGCGACAACAGACTGATAAAACATCTGAAGCATCCGGTTGCAGACATTGAAGGACCTGAGCCTCCTCAGAAAGTAAAGCCGGCTCAGGCCCTTCTTGTAGACTGCCTGCATGTTTGCTGTCCACTCCAGTTTATTGTCCAGCACCACACCCAGGTACTTGTAGGAGTCCACAATGTTTATGTCCGTCCCACCAATGCACACTGGAGAGGGCGGGGGCTTGTTCCTCCTTAAGTCCACCACCATCTCTTTCGTCTTTGCCACGTTCAGCTGCAGGTGGTTCTCCTCACACCACTTGACAAAATTGCCAACCAGGTCCCTGTACTCATCCTCCCTTCCACCCTCTACACGCCCCACAATGGCCATGTCATCTGAGAATTTCTGCAGATGACACAACTCAGTGCGGTACTTAAAATCTGCAGTGTAGGTGGTGAAGAGGAAGGGCGACAGCACAGTTCGTCGATGTTACTGATCGGGCGGTCAGACACACAGTTTAGTTATCTCACATACTGCAGCCTGCCCGTCAGATAGTCATTTACCCATGTGACTAGAGGAGAATCCACCTGCATGTTCTCCAGTTTGGCCTTCAGCAGCTTGGGCTGGATTGTGTTAAAGGCGCTGAAGAAGTCAAAGAACATGACACGGACAGCAGTGTTGGGTCTATCCAGGGAGGAGTAGGCTTCCTGCAGCAGGTAGTTGAGTGCATCATCGACCCCAACATGGGGCTGATATGCAAATTGTAGGGGGTCCTGTGATGGGCACACTAGGGGTCGGTGGTGTGCAAGAACCAGCCTCTCCGTGACCTTCATAATGTGAGAGGTCAGTGTAATCGGCTATAGTCATCCAGTGCCACAGGATGTCCTTTTTTGGGCACTGGAACAAGGCAGGATTTTTTCCAGAGCACTGGCACCCTCCGAGGTGGAGGCTCAGGTTAAAGAGGTGCTGGAGAACTCCGCAGAGCTGGCTGGCACAGGCCTTCAACACGCAAGGGCTGATGCGGTCCGGTACAGCAGCTTTCCTCTGACTGAGCTTCTCCAGTTCTCTCCTCACCTGGCTGGCTGTGATTTTAAGACCAGACTGGGGGGTGGGAGGTAGTGCAGAGCCAGACAGGGGGTTGGGAGGTAGTGCAGAAAGGTAATGCGGTTCCTTTAATGCCAATTAGATAATCCAGTCTCTGTAGCAGGATAGGATGGTCAATAGTGTTGAAGGCAGCACTAAGATCTAGTAGAACAAGTACAGAGGAAAGTCCTTTTTTTGAAGCTATTAGAAGGTCGTTAGTCATTTTTACCAGCGCTGTCTCAATGCTATGATTCATTCTAACTCCTGACTGGAAGTCCTCCAAAAAATCATTATTATGTAAAAAGTCACAAACCTGATTGGCGACTAATTTCTTGAGGATTTTAGAGAGAAAAGGAAGGTTAGATATAGGTCTATAGTTGGCTAGTACCTCAGGATCAAGACTGGGCTTTTTAAGAAGAGGTTTGATTACAGCTACTTTAAAAGACTGTGGTACATAACCTGCTGATAAAGACATGTTAATCATATCTAATACAGGAGGGCTAACTAAAGGTAACACTTCTCTAAGTAACCTAGTTCGAATAGAGTCTAGGATACAAGTAGAAGGCTTTGATGCCAAGATAGTAGAGGTTAATTTGTTATCGTCAATAGAAAAGCAGTCCAAGAATATATCAGGTCATACAGTTGTTTCTAAGGTTCCTGGGTTTGAGGAAAAATTGGTGCCAAGCGAGTTGATTTTGTCTCTAATAGTTATAATTTTGTCATTGAAGAAGGTCATGAAGTCGTTACTACTAAGGGTTATAGGAATACATGGCTCAGTAGAGCTGTGGCTCTGGCTACAGTGCTGAAAAGAAATCTAGGATTGTTCTTATTCTCCTCTATTAAAGATAGGCTGCTCTGGCATTATGGAGGGTCTTCTTTTTTCTTCTTGCCAAACTAAGTGAGATTCTATCAGTTTAGTGGAATGCCATTTACTTTAAAATTTCCTCAATACTAGTTTTAATTCACAGGTATGTGAGTTATACCATGGAGCTAACTTCCTCTGTTTCATTACCTTATTTTTCAAAGGAGCAGCAGAGTCGAGTGTTGTTCGTAGTGAGCCTGCAACACTGTCAACAAGGTGATCAATTTTAGAGACATTGACGTTAGTACAGGAATCTTGAATATTAGGATAAGGCATTAAATTAAATGCAGATGTAATTAATTCCTTCACTTAGTCTGTCCACGTTTGCTTCATATGTTAAGTCTCTTTTTCTGCTCATTCAGAATCCATGGTGTCGCTCAGGTAGCGTATAATCTTCTTTGGGGGGTATCCTACTCTACCCTCTGCTTCACTACCCCTTTTACATGAAGTCTCAATGGAATCTAATTGCCAAAGACTCTCATTCAATCATATTTGTCATGCATTGTAAAATAAATTCTTACTTTCACATCTAAAACAGAATCATTAAGTCTTCCTGACTGCACTTAGTTAAGCATGCTAACATGCAAAATTTAGCTAATTATCATAGAAACAGCTCCCTGCACAGCAGCATGCGGATCTCAGCTCAAGGACAGCTGACTTCCAAAGGAAAAGAAAGGAGCACACTGATACATTTGCAGCTTTTAAATTGTCTAATGTTTCTTCATCAGATCTAAACAGAACAAAGACAAGACAACACATATATAGTCAACCTACAACAGGTTAGAAATCCTCATTGGGTAATTGGTGGAACAGGATTTCAAATCTATTGGATAGTGAACTCCCACTTGTGGATTCACCATCCAATAGATTACTGTAGTGTCGAGACATCAGATTGTTTGCATAAGTAAAGGCTGCTACTGAAGCAACTCCAATCTTTTCTTTTCCCTCGGAAGTTCTCTGTCCTGAAGCTGAGGCACCTGATAAACCAAAGTGTTGGACAATTTAAAGTATCGACCTTGTGGTGACAGGAGATAAAATGTCATGGGGTCACCATTTTACACTTCATCCTGAGGGTAATGTTAATCCGTTCTAAAATGGTAAGCTTAACACCATTATAGAGTCCCTCTGATGAGAGCAACATCACATTCAGTGATGCACAGGGAGCTAACATTGTGTCTGTCACCTCAGCATGAGGCTTTAATAATATGTTGGCATTGGAGGGTTTGACACAGTTCATCATAGAGTCAAATAGGACGTTGGAGCTGTATCTGGACATCATTTGACACTGAAAACCTAATTTTTATGATAAAACTCTCCCCCGTCTATTTCACATCCTCACATCTCTCCTTACAGGCATTTTTTTACACCCCTTCTCCTTCTCTCTCTCTGTAAAAATTGTAAATGGATTTTGAATATAATAGAACACTCTTATGAACACTAAGTGTTCATCAAGGCCAGGAGTGACACAGCAATTGCTTTTGAGATTTTTTTTGTAGACTGCTGCTGCAGTGCTGGACTTTTAATCGATCCAAAGACACTGCATGAAAGGTAGCTTTTTGTATGTTCTGCCTAATACCACAGAACTTACATGTACACTTATATTACTTAATCAATATAGAAAAAAGTTGATTACAGGAGGCCCTAAGTCAAGGAGGAAGAATGACTCAGTCTTTAAGAGACGAGATGCCCTCTGAATATGTTACCTCCCACACAATCAAGTTTCCAGGATGAAATGAAGATACTTAGGCATGAAATAGGACAGCAGCTGTTGCTTTGTCCCCTCTGGCCACCAGACATCAAATTTATGTGAAGACAAGTCGCATTTAAACCATCAGCCTCACAAAAATAATGTATCATCTTGTGTCCTATTTAAATCTTGTGTATTCTCTATTTGCTGTTCTTTGACCTCATGTGATAGATCAGATATATTGTGCCTTGTACATTTTTCAAGGTTTTCTGCCATTTCCTACATGCAAAACTTTTATTCTTCCAACTCAAAGACACAGGCTTCTGTGTTGCCTTCTTCACAATAAAGTAACCATGGCAGAAGAAATTGCAATAGGGAGGAATAAAACAGGACAACAGATGCCGCTTGTTCACCTTAGCCCTGGCCCTTGGCTCTCAGCTTACTGAAGTGATGAGCTGTGTTCGCACACATCAGAGCCAAGGGCACCTGCCCGGAAAAAAAAACTACTCTGATTTTTACTTCTCCCCTGCTGACAGAGAGTGCACAGTAGTATACAAAGAACGGTATATATATATGAAATAAATGTGGCTATTCATAAGTGGCCCATATCCCTTTTATCACACAGAAAAGCATGTTTCTGGAAAGGAAACATCTTACTGAATGAAATATATATAGTAAAGAAATATATTAGTGTTTTTGTTTATCTAAACCAAAGTATTACATTATAATTCACATCAGGCATCCAATAGCATCTAAGAAACTGGTTGGTGCTTATGTTGTATCAGTATCTTATTTGAATATGTAACTGCAAGAAGAAATCTCCTGATACTCATGGGTTATATATTGAGATAATAGTGCATTCCACAGGGGTTACCGTATTTATATTTCTCTGGCAGCAGCAGCAGAAGCTGAATCTCTATATTGTCTGAAAACATGGAACAGAGGCTGAGTTAATCCCCACTGTATCTCCAAGATATACAATATATCAGGTAGGACACTACAGTATCGGCACTGTTTGGCTTGGAGTATAGCAGGAGGTGAATTTATAACAGGCAGACTAGGAGCTGGACACATTCTGTTAGAGACTCTAAGGAGGAAACAAGAGTCTGTCTTTTTTTTAATTGAATGAAATCAAACCCCACTTTTGAATAGTGCTATCCGTTGTTTGTGGCAGGGTCCGCCATTCCCGGAATCAAATTACCTATCTACCCATCAGCAATTCACAGGAAGCCTGTTTGAGTTTTGATCTTCTGATCAAGAAGAGTACTTTCGAAATGTTTTATTTTAACATCAGAGGAACATGTTTGAATGAGACGTAGTTTAGACACCAGTGTTTCAATCTGCTTTCTGACATTTGCATTGATGGACTACAGTTGCTTTTGGGAGAACAGCAGAAAAGAGGAAAACAGTTCTATATAATAAATCATAATGATAAAATGTACATGATTTGCTTTCATGTCTGTCACATCTGCTGGAAATATTCCTCTTCAAACAGCTTTATTTTTGGTTACTGTGACTGTCCTCTCCAGTGTTAATGGTGACACATGCTACTCAGTGAACAGGAGGTTTGGGTACACATCCTCCCAGTCTCTATCTACACGGCTGCCCCAATCGCCAGTATATTTTCATCATTAATTAACAGCAGACAGCCTTCCTGACAGGAGGCTGAAGATGAGAGGGCTTCACTTCACCAGTAATCATGCAATCAAATGTTACTGCCGCAGCAATCATTGCAACCATGTACCAGCCTCTGTGCCTGTACAAACATTTGTAGGTGCAATTGGTGCAAACAATTTCAGCAATCTCAGCAATTATACATTTGTGTCATAACAATACACTGGCTGTAAGGACATATCTGTGCTTTTCGTAGCTATTCAGAGCTTGTAAAACATTTATTTCAAACTATTCTGAGCACAAAAGGAAACATGCACAAGGTCTTCAGTTGAGCTCTCTGCATAGCCTTAGTTCACAATACGTAAGATGCCTGCAGCACCCAAGTCCCAATTGGTAAACTGCAGTGCACTGCTGCAACATACTGTACGTGTTGCAGCATTGGAGAGACAAAAGCCTGCATTATTGTGATGGTGTAATGCAGTAGCTCAGGTAATTACTACAGGAAATAACAAGAATTCTGCAAAACAAAATGTATTTTCAAGCCTCTAAGAACACAGTTGGATTGCTCCTCACAATTCATAGTTCTGCAAAAGGCCTTTAGGACTCAATAATTCTCATGCACATCTGGTGTGATCCACAGAAACCTGAAACGCATTCTAAGTGTTGTATTTGGGGAAATTCATAGCTCAGAGAACACTGATGAATAAAATTATTGACAGAAATTAAGATTACTGTTTCTATTGAATTTCTAATTGTGTGCCAAATTTCTGGCTAATTTGTTTGTTTTTTCACGGATTGGATTATTTGGGTTCCTATACCTCACTCCAATTGAGTTCAGACTTGTCTGGTATATGCAATCAACTCAAAAGTAGCACGAGTCAATACTTTTTTCTATTAGAATTGAATCAAACAACCGTGTGAAAACAGTAGCTTGTGATGAAAACAATTATCAACCAACTCAAACACTCTGAACTGTTTATCCTGATATTGTAAAAAATTACCTCTTGACACCAAATGGCAGCGACACAAGTGATCAACCTCCTGGTGAAGAAAACCGAACAATCTATGGATCCAGAAATATTTCTTGGGTGAAACTAGTGCTAAGAAGTCAAAGAAAATTTGTAATCTCTGCAATGTTACATTGTGTCTGTTGGATGTTTATGTTTGCTATCATGTGGGTCATAACAGTTTTATCAGTTAATAATCTGTCAGTCAGTGCTGTGTCTGTCAGCTTGTTTTGGATAAAATGAAATTGTTCTTGGGAAGAAATCTCTTCATTTGAGATTTGAGTGAAAATAATTTAAGAGGCATTTTCACGCGTCAAAACAATTAGTAGCTTTAATGATTTTAATAACGTTGCTTTTTAATTTAATTTCTTAACAGCGAAACAACAAAACACAACAGGATTGTGAATATTTCAAATTTTCCATGTGTACAGATGGACTAAACTCTACCATAATCAAAATAAATACATGATAAATAAATACAGTCAATATACTTTATATTCTCTTAACTTAAACTTATAATGAAATCTCCTCACAAAGTGTCAATCCCCTTAACGTTCCACACACACTTTTTTGAAATACTTTTAAGATCGTTTTGTTAGAGACACAGCATGTGACTCAGAGGAGATAAGTAGCAACTAATATAATGACTCCTAGTATATAGATGTCAGGGCAGGGGTAGCTTCTTTGATAATAGCTTTTTTGGGCATTCTGTGCATATTACAGTTGGACAGCTAAATGAAAAAAAAAAACAGTGCTACATTATCATACAGCATATACAGCTAGGATTTAAAGGATCTATAACTGAAAGCTCTCGACGACAGTCATCAGCATGCATGAGGCTGCAGTAACCCTTCATCTTTTCTCCTCTCTCTTTTTTCTTCCTAATTAATTGTATTCATCAGTAAACAACTCATCAAAAGCACAATAACACTACTGGCATGGTAATTGGCATTTCAATTGGGTTTTCTCTAAAGCCTATACTAGTGTCTTTTTGGTTGTTTTCCACTAATATAATATCAGACAAACAATGCAAGAGAGAGGAGGCCAAGTGATAGACAGTGTAATAAAAAAAAAACATGGTTTTCGCATTACAGAGAATTAGTCAGCTTCAAGTCAATTGATTGGCTATAGGTTGCAACTATCCCTTTTGATATAAGCGGCACAATAATGAGCAGTCAAAGACAGAGAAACATTAAAGGATTCTGCTAGAGAATGCCGTATGATGCTGTTGTCTCTCTCTCCTGTTGCTTTCAAACACATGGATGCCTTTTTATTTCTCCTGTGTGTGTGTTTGTGTGTGTGTGTGTGTGTGCGTGTGTGTGTGTGTTTGTGTGCGCGGGCATGCATGTGGGTGGGTTAATGCGCCAATGTGTCTTTGTCCGTGTGACGAGTAGGCAGTAGATGTGTCATTCTGGATTCAGTTGCTAGTTGTTAGTCATAATCAACCAGGAAGCTGGAGAAACAAATACAGAGAGAGAGTTAGGTCAAAACACACCGATCTGTATATAACCTAAGGCAGTTTATGACTCCTGCAGGGAAACGTCAGGGTACATTTAAAAATCATTAATCTAATTGACATTTTATTAAGCTCTAATTATTCCCAGTGTGTCCGCTAAACACTTCCATCAGTAAATATAACGTGTAAAAGATTCACGCCATTTGGGGATGTGGCAATTACAACAATTAACTGGAGGAAAATCACAGAACGGAACATAAGGTCATGAGGTTGTGGACATTGTTCTACTATTTTCAAACTATCCCAACTTCTTCTTTTTTTTTCCTGGTAGTCAAAGTGCAGCAAACACATGGAAGATAAAAAGAAAAATATTTTATGTAGTATTTAACCTGCTGTCCTTTTCAGTCAAAGAGTAGCTCTTGCTTAAGCTGTGCGCAGAGTGGTAATCAAACAATGCTAGACCAAATAACCATGTGTTTAAAACACTTGGATGCTGCTCCTACAAAGCTCCTTGTGGAAAAAATATGACAGGAGTGTTGGGTGACTGTCACACACAGTAATAATCGTGAGAGGAGCAGGAGTTTTATTTATTTTTTTATTATTGATTCCTTGTTGACTCCTTCCTGGGCTTCTGACGTACACCTCGCAAACGATCATCTCTTTTTCTTTCAATCAGTGCATTCTGGCCTCACTTGAACTTCAACAGTGAGTTACCTACTAGTGATGTCTCTCTTTGACAAGAACACTTATAATCTATATCTTAAACTAAACTTTCCCTCAGTAAAAATGAATAAAACAAACCCTCAACTAGTCAACAATCATACATGTGAATCACAGATGTGGAAGTAAACAACCACATACAGTAACCTAGCAACAAGCACAAACTGTGTAGCTCACACAGTTAAAACACCATCTGCAGTGGACGCAAAGAGGAAGAAATAGTAATTAACCCTACTGACTTATAAAGCATACTTAGAGGTGTGCAATTGAATCAAACGTCAATGTGAGAGAGAACAGTCATGATTTTAGCCTGTCCTTGAGTGGCTGTGATTCCTGTTACTCTGCTATGCCATTGTGAGCAAAACATCAGAACCAGCTCACTTTTAACAGGCAGTGTGACATATACTGTAGCCTAGAGTGTTTGGAGAGAATATCCCGACTTGGATTTTTATTTATTCAGAGAAACCCAATATTTGTACTGTAAATGCCTGATTTGACAACATTATCTACCTTGAGGCTCAACAACCAAATTGTCAAGTGAGTTATTGTCAGAAGGCCCAGAAATTTGCACAGATGGGAGGTTTTGGTACATCTTCATATATCATAACACATCCAAGCCAGATGTACTAAAGCAATTAATAAATAAATGTGTCACATGGAACAATTACCACATGAACTTATCTTTACTTTCAGTTGGCTAGCAAAACCAACAGAGGAGTAGCCAGTGTGAGAATAGCTGTTAGGTCAACAACAACAGCTATGTCCCAATTTAGCAAGTTATTAGGCAATTTCATAGCCACACAATGTGTGGTGAAAGTGAGCAGATCCCTGATACTTGTGGCTACTTTTTCTAAATATATCCTTCAAAAGGCTTGGAATTGCTGTTGACACAGGGGAGCAGCAAGGCTCTGTGTGACTGACCCGGCACAGCATGAGCACAAAAACAGAACAGCAGAAAAACGACAGATCACAAAGGCAATGAGCAGCTAGGCAGAATTTCTATAGCATCCTCTCTGGATGGATGTTATGAACGCAACGACAACAAAATATCCTATTATAATCTTTTTCTAGGCAGACATTTACACTTGTAAAAGAGATAAATAAGGTAAAGGAAATTGAACAAAACCTTATAGGCCTGACAGTAAATACCACATCTACTGTATACTACAAGTAGATCTCACCGAAAGTCAGTATGTAAATGCCTTGCATAATTTTGGAGGTGTGGCCAAATCTCATATGTGTTGATCTCGCACCAAGCAGCACTGTTTTTTTTAGAGATGCACCGATCCGATACCCGGATCAAACATCGGCTCTGGTATTGACTAATGACAGCGATCTAGACACTTCCAATCTATGTTTGCAACACCGGTTAAAGTTTTATATTACATTTTAAAATATCAGTTTGCAGTGCACTTTTTATTTCTTTTTGCTGCTAATGTTCACTTTTTTATGTGTTTATAAATAATGTTAAGTACATTTATATCTGTGTTAATTTGCTAGCTTTTTTTAACAAGGCTAAATGTTTATGTAAAGCATGATGCCTTCACTCACATGGACAGATATACGCTTCATTCATTCAACAGTAGTACCGGATCTGTATAGGCTATCGGCCGATACGCTCAGACCAGGTATCGGTATCTGATTAGATCGGAAAAAGCTGGATCGGTGTATTTCTAGTTTTTGTAGCATTTAATGGTCATTAAAACTATATACACACATGTGAATGCACTCAAAGACACATAAACAAACCTGGGAGCAACATGGTAGAAACTACTTCAGCCTCCTCCAACATGTCAATAACGCAGCGCTGGAAATCTTTACTGCTGTTGGCCTGCAGGTAGCTGAAGCGACAGAGAGTTAAGCAAAATTGGGGTGAAAAGAGAAAAAGAGACAGCTTAGAGGAAATCATCACCTGTAGCTTAATGAATTGTTCATTGCTATTTATGTTGAAGTAGAGAGTTTGTCACTGGAAGTATTCTGCAAATGACAACAGTTTTGAAGATATTTGTCTTTACTGATATGACACTGTATATACTGTACTGTAATAGTGAGGTGTTACATGTGCAATGAATAAATTATTTTGTTTTACTAGGCAAATAGTCCTAATGTTCATACTTATTAATGAAAATATTTATGGATTTTAAAATTCTGGTCTGTGCAGAAAATTAAGCCACATCGGTATGTGTGTGTGTGTGTGTGTGTGTGTGTGTGTGTGTGTGTGTGTGTGTGTGTGTGTGTGTGTGTGTGTGTGTGTGTGTGTGTGTGTGTGTGTGTGTGTGTGTGTGTGTGTGTGTGTGCGTGTGTGTCTATGTTTCAGTGCGGACTGAGAGATGGGCCATCTGCTCATCTTCACTTGTGGGGAACATTTTCATCAAAATGTTAGGAGCGCCAAACAGTCTGCCAATATCACACACACACACACACACACACACACACACACACACACACACACACACACACACACACACACACGTGCGTGCCTGCAAAATACTGACCTCATCCAGGAGATGCGGTCTTGCCAGAACTCATACATTATGTAACACAACTTTCCCGGGAGCTTCTGTACGGACACACTGACAGCAGGGTGGAGAAGAACAGTAGAGTGGGGCAAGGAGAGGATATAAAGTGAAAGACAGAGTTTGCACTCAGCAGAATAAATGACATGAAAAAGTTTTGAATCTTTTGAGAGATGTCAGTTTGAACTAGGTAGGGAGCAAAGCTTCCTGCATGACAGCAGATGTCATTCAAAGGAAACAAATAATTTCCATATGCATTAGTGACAGTGTCTCTGTAAAAATATTAAATTGTTATTAAAACAATGGATTTAATTTTCAATCAGGCTGCTCACAGTCAGGGGTCTCATAAAAGTTGCTATATTATTCAAGGATGAGAGAAGATAAAATTCTAATCTGAACTTTTCATTAATGGTAATATTCCTTTCTTTTTACTCATGAACATCAGTTTTGGAAAAGTTCGATCTAAACCCCTGATTCAACATTACCTTGATTTTCAAAAATCGGACAGATGGTTTGTTACACAGAATCATCTGAGAATGCCTCATTGGGAACTAGGAAATGACAGGTGCTTTCAAAACATTAGCCTAGCAGATGATTGGATGAACCATCTGTCTTTCAAATCTGACTTTGACCAAAGTCAATCAAGAGAAGAGAGAAAACATGTTTCCATCATGAAAAGCCTTCAGTGCTGTTCTCTTCTTTAAATGAAGAATAATCCCCAGTTCTGATAAAACTGATGCTATTAGAGCTGATCGTAGCTTCTCAAAGCATGCTGATTGGTCGGATAACTTCTTTCCAAACCAAAAACGCATTACTTGGAGCCTGACAACATGGATTCTCGCATGATCTTCTGTCATCACGAGAATAAGGCTGCTGTGCTAGGTAACGTCAGCAAATGTTTAACAGGGGAAAAAAACAAGCAAGACACTTACTGCAGGTTGTTAGAGTGGGTTGCAGTGGCATCAGTGTAGCTCTTCAGGACTTTCCGGAAGTTGTCCAGATCTTGATCGTTCACCGACATCTGCCTTTGAACCAGCAGGATGTTCTGTTGGAAACGAGACAAGTGAAAAAAATGATGGAACTAGAGACTGCAAGGCAAGGCAAGGCAAGGCAGCTTTATTTGTATAGCACTTTTCATACACAAGGCAGACTCAAAGTGCTTCACAGCACAACATGTCATGAATTCAAATGCATTACAGAAAGACAAAGAGAATAAAAACATAGACAATAATCAAAACAGTGCGGACGTTAAAAGTGCGAAGATTTAGCAGAAAGCTAAGGTGAAGATGAAAGTTTTCAGTCTAGTTTTAAAAGTGATCAGAGTGGGTGAAAGTCTCACATCTTCAGGAAGTTTATTCCAGCTGTTTGTTGCATAATGACTGAAAGATACTTTCTCTTGATTTGAGTTTACTCTGCGAACCACTAACAGATTGGCCTCAGAGGATCTTAGAGCCTACTCACACTGTCCTTTTGGCCGCGGCCAAAACCGTTTTTTCAGCTAAAGCCTAGTACCTTGAAGCAGTGTGAGTGCACCCGCTCCGTGCACAACTGCGGCCAGTGGGCCGTCCACGGCCCGCTTGAAAGAGGTGGGCTTTAGCGGAGCCGTTTGCACATGTACGAGCACGAGCGTGCGCACGTGTGCGAGCACGAGCCCTACGGCAGTAGCGTTATGTCCGCCTGTTCGGACATGTAAATAGAAGGAAGGACCATGCGCGGACATTTAACAACAACAACAATGGCGGTGAAAGGTTCACGTTGGTGTGATGCGGAGGTGGAGTGTTTACTGCAGTTTTGGTCGGATGAAAATATTCAAAAACAGTCAACAAGACGCACAAAAACTCTGAGGTCTATGGAAAGATTTGTAAACAAAGCCACACACACCCGATCAATGCGTGTGACGTGTTACGGCGTGATGGCGTATGGACAGCAAGAAGCATTGGCCGGCCCTGGCAGTGTGAGTACAAACGGGGCTGGGGCGCGGGGGGAGAGGGAGGGGGGACAAGTACCCTAAAGTCCGGGTCGCGGTCCGAGGTTCACACTCTTAGTGATCTAGAAGGCTTATGTAGTGGGAGCATATCAGTGATATACTTCGGCCCTAGACCATGTAGTGATTTATATGTGAGCAGGATGATTTTGAAATCAATTCTCTGACGTACAGGAAGCCAGTGTAATGATTTAAGAATTGGTGTAATGTGCTCACATTTTTTGGTCTTTGTTAGAACTCTAGCAGCAGCGTTCTGAACGAGCTGTAGCTGCCTGACAGTGTTTTAGGGAAGACCTACAAGGAGACCATTACAGTAGTCTAGCCTACTGGTAATAAAGGCATGGACAAGTTTTTCTAAGTCTTGAGCTGACATGAGCCCTCTAAGTCTTGTTACATTTTTGAGGTGATAGTAGGCCGATTTTGTTACTGATTTGATGTGACTGTCGAAATGTAAATCAGAATCCATAATAACCCCAAGATTTCTGGCTTTATTTGAGGTTTTCAGGGACAGTGATTGAAGGTGTTGGATGACTTTGAACCTTTCTTTCTTAGCACCAAAAACAATTATCTCAGTTTTATCCTCATTTAGTTGAAGGAAATTTTGGCACATCCAGTGTTTGACTTGCTCAATGCACTGGCACAGAAGATCTATGGGGCGATAGTCATTTGGTGATAGCGCTACATAGATTTGGGTGTCATCGGCATAGCAATGGTGGTCAATGTTATTATTTTGCATGATTTGTCCTAGTGGGAGCATATAGATGTTAAATAAAGTCGGCCCCAAGATTGAACCTTGGGGGACTCCACACATTACGTTGGTTTGTTCTGATACAAAGTCGCCAGTGGAAACAAAAATAGTTCCTATCTTGTAGATATAACTTGAACCAGTTTAGGACTGTGCCTGAGAGCCCCACCCAGTTTTCCAACCTGTCCAAGAGTATTGAGTGGTCGACAGTGTCAAATGCAGCACTGAGGTCCAATAGCATTAGTACTGAAGTTTTGCCAGAGTCTGTGTTAAGACGGATGTCATTTATAACTTTAATAAGGGCCGTCTCGGTGCTATGAAAAGGTCTAAATCCTGACTGGAGGTTGTTGTGGCAGCCACTAGAAGCCAAGAAGTAATTTAGTTGTTGGAGTACAACTTTCTCAATTATTTTACTTATGAATGGTAGATTTGAAATTGGTCTGTAGTTGTTGATAATAGAGGCATCTAGGCTCCGCTTTTTTAGAAGAGGTTTAATGACTGCAGTTTTGAAGGCCTTTGGGGAATTTCCCGATTGAATAGAGTTATTAACTATTTGCAATACGTCTGTTGATAGGCAGTTAAAAACATTCTTAAAGAAGTTGGTAGGTAAAGCCTCAAGACAGCAGGTGGTTGGCTTTAGATCGGTCACTGTTTCCACTAGAGTTTTAGAGTCTATGGCATTAAAGCTTGCCATCATTGCTGCGTTATTTTGGCCTTAACGGGGTGGTGTTGCAACTTTTTTGTTTGAGATATTGATGGCACGTCTGATGCCTTCAGTTTTATCAGTATAAAAGAATGCAAACTCATTGCATTTCTGTGTGGAATGGAGTTCGGCTGGTATTTGTGTTGGGGGGTTGGTCAGTCTGTTGACAGTTGCAAATATGGTTTTGGACTTATTAGTGTTGCTGTTTATGATATTGGAGAAGAATGTTTCTCTAGCACCTTTTAAGACTAAATTGTAGGCCTGGAGCCTCTCTTTATAGATGTCATGGTGAATATAAAGTTTTGTATTTTGCCAGATTCGTTCAGCCTTCCTGCACACTCTTCTCTGGGCTGTTACAACAGCAGCTTTTCTCCAGGGTGCCTTTTGCTTACCAGAAATCGTTTTATCTGTAACCGGTGCAATGGCATCTATGATATTCACAATTTTGGAATTAAAGTTGTTTACAAGATCATCAGCATGGCATGGGTTTAGAGGTGGTAGCGAGGAGATGGCATTTTTAAAGAGTACATTAGCTTTTTGACATTCTTTAAAGTTTAAATTAAAGTCACCAGTTATAACTAGGCAGTCAAAGTCAGTGGAGATACTAGACAATAATTCGGTAAAATCATCAAAAAAATTAGCTGAGTATTTAGGTGGCCTGTAAATAATTAACAGAAGAATTTTGGGAGAGCATTTCAACACAGCACACAGGTATTCAAATGATGTAAAATCACCAAGTGACATCTGTTTCCCCTGAAATATATTTTTAAATATAGCAGCAACCCCTCCCCCCCTTTTCCCAGATCTACATACATCAATAAAGTTATAGTTGGGGGGTGCTGTCTCAATCAGAATGCTTGCACTGTTATTTTGCTCCAGCCATGTTTCAGTTAAAAACATAAAATCAAGTTTGGAAGTAGTAATAAAATCGTTTTCGACTAAAAATGATTTGTTATTCAGAGACCTAACATTGAGCAGACCCATCCTGATGGTGTTATTGACAGGCTTCGATGTTGACTTTGATTTGGAGAGGATAGGAATGAGATTGTTTAGGTTAGCAGGGTGTCTTTCCCAAGTTTCCCAATGTTCACTCTCTTGGTAGTCACAACAGGAATGTAGAAGGTGCCAAGCTTTGACGTAGGCAGCCTTGGGCCCGCAAGAACAACTCATATGAACAGATTTGTTCTGAAGTGACTTGTACTAGTGATATAGGAGAACCTGCTGCACTCAGGCATTTTCTCTTAGGTACAAACACAATTCACGAGTGGTCCAGACCTGTTGTAGAGTTATATGCAGTTAGGCTATTGTTATTCAAACATAAGTTTTTCAATAACTGATGGTATATTTCATTACTTTTAAGTAATTTTGATATTAAAAATCCTAAATAAATTTCATTACATAATCATGTTAAAATGATCCTATTTGAGTGCAATTCTACTGTCATAATCAAAAATCTAATCCTATAATTCAACGATACCATCATTATTTTAAATTGGCTATTGATGCTATTATATAACACGACAATGTCAATATGAAAATCTCAGACTGCAAAATTGCCTAATTTTTCCTGTTGCAGTCATCGATCGCCTTGTTGTGGTTAGACAGTACGACCCTCAGGATTAACAGCACTATATACTCGACCCATTCCTTGGCTTTAGAAGGTCCCTTATTCCACTGCAGATGTTAAAAATGATTGACTGTCCTTTGTGGATCTTCAATATAGGACATATGATGCAGAGCCTTATATGGTATTATTTAAACGTTAATTATGCAAACTTACTTTTTGTAATTGTGTGAACATGTGTTCATTTATGCACAGGTGGCATTCATCACGTTTAGTTAGAAGCGCTTGGTGAATCTGGCAAACTCGAACAAGACCACCGTATGAAACAGTACGAGAAAGTTAAGACAAGAATACGAAAATGTACTCTTGAGGACCACTTGTGCAGATATTGTTAAGATGGATAATTCTGAAGCATTTGATGATAAACTAAAAAAATAGTTCATATCTCACTATCACTAACAACAGATGAGATATCAATAAAGAAATGTTACATTGAATGGTATTTCACTCACATAAGGCCAGGGCATGAAACTGGCACCCGCCCACAGGCCAAATGCGGGTAACTTTTGTAATTGGTGGGTGAAAATGTCAATCTACCTGCCGTGTTGGCATGTAGACAATAAGACAACACAACACTGAGCAAGTGTTGTGTATTGTGGACCAATCCGGTAGCCTGTTGTTGCTAAGCGTTTTCTTGGACTATCAAAATAAAAAACAAGAGGAAGAAGAAAAATGAAAAATGTGGCAGCATATTGTTGCAACAGAACAAAAAGAGGATGAGGAGGACGATTAAAAAAAAAGAAAAAAAGACGTTTTAATAGTGTAAAGGGATGACAAGGTTCTCGACTGGCTTGTGTGCGACGCTACAACAGAGGAGCAGTGTCGGGATACCCGTGTGTTTGGAGAGTGGAAGAAGCAGAGGGGAGAGTTTGCTCCTCCTCGTCTTTGAGGACTCAGAGCTCTCAGCCTGTGCTCTGTGAAAGGGTTTGTATTCAGTGTCTGACCTCCACATTACAGTGTAATGTAGTTTGGTTTATGTTTATTGTTATTGTTATTGTTTATCTAAATGTTATTCAGTCAAAACAGTCAAAATATGTCTTATCTTGAAAAGCAACATCAACTTATAAGTCATTTGTTATAATTGTAATGTTTATTGTTAATCTAAAATTTAAAAAAAATGTTGAACCTGGGTATCTAATGACACTACACTGACAAAGAAACAGTGACTAATGGATTTCAGTTGGGTGTTAACTAAATCAGTGAGATAATTGGCTGTTTTCATTTCTGTTACTTTCTATTCTAAATGCCTGCCACACCAGGTCCGACACAGCTGTAAGTCATTCTAGTTATTAATGAGATTAAGTTGGTTAATAACTCAACAGCACTTTAATGTGGATTCTGTACAAGTTCAAGAACCATTCTTGTGCATTTTCTGAGTCGTTCACCTTTATTTTAGGCACTAAAAGAATTGGCTGGTAAAAAGCCACTGTGGCAGCTGGATTTCAAAATCGATTGATGTGCCAGCTAACAAGCAACCTCCCTGCAACTGGCAGTAAATCATCGCCCTCCTCAGGGAAACTGGGCTGACACTAAGGTCCTCGGGTTGGTCTCCCCCAATGCACCACGTCAAGCTGCTACTCTCTTGACTTTCTCGATTCAGTCCAAGAGTGAGTCACCACCACTGAAACCATTATAAAGTAAAACTTGTCTTAGGGTTTTTGTAAACATACTTTAACTTTAAAAGGTTGTTTAAACGTCACTACAGAAAGACATATTTTTGGTTGTGCATGCCTTTAAGGTTTATAATAAAAAATAAAGATAAAATAAAATGGCATTAATAGATCTAGAATTAACATGAAAACAGGGATAGAATGCCATAATTAATGGAAAAATAGGATGGAAAATAAAACACCCTTCTGTGCTTGATAATAATACCAATAAAAAACATTAAATTAAGATTAAAGTAGAATATAAATAATGCATAACATAAGATGGAAAAAATCACAGAATAATAATAATGAAATAAGATTAAAAAAATATTGAATTCAGTGCCTAGATCAGTGGAGGATTTAGATTTATTCATTTATTTTTTACAAAAACCCAAGAGCACCCTCTACAAATTTGCACCTCAGTTTCTGAAGCTAGTTTCTTTGGATATCAATCTTTGAAATCTCTTGATTGTTGTCAAAACTCCAATATAAGGAGGGTGGAACATAATTGATGTTGCTCACAACATTTAAAAATTACATTTAAAAAAGTGAATTACCTTTTTTTAGGTCTATGACCTCACTATAAAGAGCAGTCATTGAACTTCTCTACACAAAAAAAAAATGACATTCATCTTAACTGTATTGCAGTGGCAGAAACTTTATAGGGGGATACTTCAAAATCTCAGCACATAAAATAAAAAAACACCTGCAGTACCTTTTGTAATTTAAGGTTAATATTACCATTTAAAGCTTATGCTATATATTGTGCATGGAAATACACAGTGAAAGTGGAGAGGGGTTGAGTGTTTTTCTTTCAATGTTGTTTGCTTTTTAGTGGGTTTTATTTTGTAAGGCTTACTCTAAAGTCCTAAAAGAAACATTAAGAAAACCATTACTCTAAGAACAATTTTGGAAACATGTATAAACAGACATTCACTTTACTACTGCTGTTATGAATGCTTTGATATACCTGCTGAGAACATAGTTACCCCTAACAATAGTTTACTGGCACTCTCACCTGTCTGTGGGTGTTTTCACACCATTTCCACCTTACGTTCATCATGAAGCAGTAACTTTTTTTGTCCATGTGTGAGCATGTCACATACGCAGATTTGTATTTACTCTTCAAGGTGAGTTTTGTGAATATAAACTGGCCCCTTCTCCGCTTCATGTTAAATACGTTTTTATCTCAAAACTTGCCATATATTAATTTTCATAGCTGGAATGAGCTAGAATATAAAGTAGTATAAATGTGAGAGGAACAGATGTGCAGCTTGGTATTTACGATTGAGAGTGGAGACAGTGAGTACAATTATTTTCTAGGGAGAATAGGCCTAATTACAGATTGCAGCTTAAAAGGAGTTGAGATAATATCTTGTAAGCTTTTTTGGAACATACTGTAACTACTGGAGTTGTACAACATCCTAAAGAGCAAAAAGATGGAGTAACTGGGGGGTGTAGAATCACAAGTTAAATGTGTAGTTAGAGGGGATTAAGCTAGCAATGGTGAAATGCTTTTTTTAAACGTGTCAGAGTGGCATTTGTCCACTCCTTGTATTCAATGTAGAGACATGCAATTTATGTTAAATGAGACATATGTTGATTTTCAGGTCCATAACTGCATTGTGGGCTTGGATATGATTTCATTTTCAGAAAACACTTTTTTTCTCTCATACTGGCTATATGAATATACCTGGACATACCCTCTGTCTGACACGCTCCATTTTAGCATCTGTCTCTTTATGACCCTCTCCCAGAAAGCCGAAACTGCTGTGATTGGCTTATGAAAGAAATATGGTGCACCTTTGCAGAGGTCATTTTTGTTGCAGGGGAGGTTTTGGTAAATCTTAACATATCATATGCAGGTATCATATTTAGTATATTTTGATGAGCTTAGATGTGACAGCCAAATCTAAATGGCTTGTTGAATCCAATCTTTTCTGATCTAGCCAGCCCTCAAAAAAACTGACTGGCTTGTCTTATTTCACAGTTTGTGGGTTGGCAGGCACACCACATACCCAAATGTAGGTGCACAAGCACTGCAAAGGTAAGCATTTCATAATATGTTCCGTTTAAATGAATAAGAGCTCGGTGTTGTCCTTAAAAGAAAAAAACTGAAAATGTGTGTGTGTGTGTGTGTGTGTGTGTGTGTGTGTGTGTGTGTGTGTGTGTGTGTGTGTGTGTGTGTGTGTGTGTGTGTGTGTGTGTGTGTGTGTGTGTTTTTGCGTGCGCATGTGTATGTGGCTGCACAAAACTGTTCACCTTTTAATTTTTAAAACACATACATTATAGGCGATTTCCTTGTATGTAAAAACCTACTTGGCAATAAACCTGTTTCTGATTTATAATTTTCTGACCGTCATGCCAAGTGATACTACTTAATAATGACTTAATGATAAATGCTCAAAAAAATACCTGCCAAAAAACAGAATGTTTAGTCACTGGTTCTTTACCCAGGTTAGTGTTTCAGGGAAAAAATGTTATATCAGTACTGACTTACAGACTTGTACGTGCTGGCCAATGTGTCCTCTTTCAATGGCTCCAATTTGGGACCCTGAAACAAGATATTTAATGAATATATGAATAAATGTCATCAATTATTTTAAAAGTCACTACAAAAACAATGTGGTAAAACCCAGTAGTTTCATTCATACATGTTTTGTATTGCATTCCATAACTTTGAATGCTATGCAAAAACATAAGCTATTTTTAAGATAATCATCATCAACACAGAAGTTACATAATAACAAAAGAGTACTCATGGTTTGAACATATTTGCACACAGTTATTTGCATCAATGGACAAATAGCACCTGTTCACACACTGCAGGCACAAATGGGGTACACAAAAGTAAATAGACGAAGCATGCTGTTACAGTAATGCAGTTTTTTTTCTTTTACTCTCCTGTTTTATTATATATGATGAGATTATGTGTGTGAACTTTCAAAGGCTGTTGGCAAGACAATTTCCATTAAGGGATATGAAGGTTTTACATTAATTCAGTAATGCTATTGTTTCTCAAAAATGTGATAGGAGAGAAACAGAATGATGTGATAAAGTCAGCTACAGCCACACAATAGAGATTATATTAAAATTCCAATTTTAAAGAAGAATAAGTTGAAACATGTCAGTCATCACATGATTTATTCCAACCATATCCATACGCTACGTATATACAGCATGTAGTCTAGTATAAATTTATGATGTGTGTGTGTGTGTGTGTGTGTGTGTGTGTGTGTGTGTGTGTGTGTGTGTGTGTGTGTGTGTGTGTGTGTGTGTGTGTGTGTGTGTGTGTACACAGGGAGGGAACATAACCTTTGAGGCAGAAAACACAATATGTTGCAAAAAAAAATAAGTGAGAAAAACACAAACTCTACCAGCCTCGGAATCGACGTCGTTAGATTTAGTAGCTAAACATAGATCATCCTCACTCGCATGAAGGTTGTTAGTTGGCTTGGAAAACACCGATATTGCTGGACAGAAAGTGTGTGTGACATTGCTGGTGTTGAAGTGTGGGAATATTGCACTCAGAACATCCTGCAGGTTATGAATTGCTTTGATATTGCACTCTGAGTCCCTTTGGGTTGGTAACCGAGGGCTAGAGAGAGAAAAGCGCTTTTAGAAAGACCAAAAGAAGAAGAAGAATGAACATCAGAAGACGGGAATAACAGGAGTTGATGAAGAAAAGAAAAGAGAGAATAACATGGATCAGGAGAGTGTGAGAGAAGATTCAAGATATGGTCTCAATGATCATCACAAACACACAAAAAACAAATTTCAATAGAACTGCACAATATTTAAAGCTGCAGTCGGCAAGTCTGGCAGATCGAGCTGACTTTTCGAATGTTTACAACTCTCACGCCACTCCCCCACTACCAACGAGCCACTCCGCTCCGCTCCCTCCCATCGGTTGCTCATCAGTGCATGTGCACCAGATTCCTGTGAACACCGCAGTCTCTTCTGTCATTGATAAACGCCATTGAGTATACGCTTCATGCACAAGGGGGAGGTGTGCATGACTGCTCTTGCACAGCCCTGCGTTTAGGGGACAGGATGATACGGGTGCAGTCGATTTTTGCAAAACAAACCGGTCTAGGTGCACGTAGAGGTTTTTTTTTCTAAAACCTGATGATTTATGTTGTTCTATTGGAGCATGCTGATGAAAATAGAGCATTAAACCATTCACATTAAACCACATGTCCTGAGTGATCTTGCAATTGTACAGATGTAGCCTTGAAGGCAGGATCACAGGTATTGCTAATATATAGAGATGGGCACAACTTGAAGTGCGTGTGTGTGTGTGTGTGTGCGTGTGTGTGTGTGCGTGTGTGTGTGTGTGTGTGTATGTGTGTGTGTGTGTGTGTATGCGTGTGTGTGTGTGTGTGTGTGTGTGTGTGCGCGCGTGTGTGTGTGTGTGTGTGTATGCGCGCGCGTGTGTGTGTGTGTGTATGCGTGTGTGTGTGTGTGTGTGTGTGTGTGTGCGCGCGTGTGTGTGTGTGTGTGTGTGTGTGTGTGCGCGTGTGTGTGTGTGTGTGTGTGTGTGTGTGTGTGTATGCGCGTACCCAGCTATTTACTTCTGTATTTAAGTCTGTGGCCCAAAATGTTTGAAAAGCTAATGCACTAAGCCCAGCTTAAACCAAAGATTTGCGACGAGACGAGTTGAAACTTGCAACTACTTGCAATGTGCAGGTCTGCGACAGGCAGTTATGGCACTTGCGATGGTTGCTGGAGGAAAGTGTGTAAGTGCATGCACATATATATGCACACACATGTATGTTGTCTTGCAGCATCCCTTAGCAAAATTCCATAGCGTATTCCACTTGAAAATATCACAAGGAACAGTTTTATACCTGACACTCCAGTTTATCCAGCAGCTGCTGCAGCCTGTTGATTTGAGAGCACCAGTTGTCTTCATCTTCCATAGACACACCTGGAGACAACACAATACTAAATCATCAGAATGACAAATAATAATATAAATATGCGTCCTATTTCCATTGTGCATACTACTTCTAACTGGATTTGAGTAAATGCAGTAGTAGTAGTACATAAAGCAGTCTTTGTTTCTATAGTTTTGATGTATACTTCTGGAGTTGAAAGACAGCTGAGAGTTTTCCTTTCTGTGTTTAATCATTTGATTGATGTCAAGAGACTCCATTCAGTCATGTCCAAACAGATCCAAATCAAGTTCCAACTTCTCATTACATATATTGAAAGACATGATACAGTTGAATAACAATTTCTTTTAAGGTTTTCTGACAGCTAGGGTTCGTTCCTTTACCTTGCAGGCTCAATATCTGATCTTCAGTCTACCAACACTAGTGAAGAAGCGACATAAAATACCTTTCTAAAAATAACAACATGATTTAATAGAAAATGAAAAATCCCTCAGAGAGAGCTTACAGCGGCTCTAATTATGCACCTATCAACTGCAATACTTGTAATGACGGTGATGGGAATAATCCATGTGTACACCACCTAACACTTTTCGCTCAATGTATGACAATAACAACAAGTACATTTCATTATTGATATGTTTTGGTGGCAATGTTAAACTAATTACCATGATGTTTAAAATGTCGACTTATAGTATAGTGTAATTTAAAAGCAGGCAGACAATGACACAATGCTGCATGCATTTACAGGACAAGGACAAAACTGATACAGTATATTTCTGTGTACCATCAAACTTTATTGTTGTATAAATGCATGAATGTATGTACAGTAAGTCTAAATGTATGTATCCAACTAAAATCTCATCCAGTCATCCTTTTTGTAGTCAACAAAAATATCAATGTGATTTTAAATGTATTGTAAATATATTTTTGCGCATTGAGAACGCATGTTGTGTTCATGCTTCACATCAACAACAACAAACCAAGCTAGCTGAGTATATGGCTTAAGTTAAAAAATAAGTGAGAAAAACACAAACTCTACCAGCCTCGGAATCGACGTTGTTAGATTTAGTAGCTAAACATAGATCATCCTCACTCGCATGAAGGTTGTTAATTGGCTTGGAAAACACAGATATTGCTCAAAAGATGCAAACCTGCAAACTATGTCGGGAAACGGTTGCCCTCAAGACAGCTCGACAACAAACTTGTTTTACCATCTGTGAATTAACCACCGCACAGAAAATGAATAATATGAAAAGTTTCGGCAGTCCGCGGTCGACCACGACCAGCCAGCTAAGGTACCAACAAGAAAACACCTGATAGCACAGCAGTTAAATGTGTATCAAAATTCTAATGCCTTGTGTTAGTTTAAAATGCTCTCATGATAGTTTTAGTGCAATATTTTATAAAGTAAATCCTATAAGCCACTTTGAAATGGTTTACGTATACTTGCATTGCTTGATCTCAATATTTGTGCTCGCAGCGGCGAGTGGTGAAATATGTACTGCTGTGTGTACATTTCATTGACTAAATACGCGCTATAAAGCCTTCATCTTTTGTTCAGAATCAGCTTATCACAGGTAACCAGCGCAACTTCCTTTTCATTCATTCCCGCTGCGATTTACACAGTCCAACGCTCAGCTATTAACATAAGCCTTTGACCCCAAAAATATAGGGATATTGAGTTTTGTCAATATTGCAAACTCCTAATCTCAGGTATGTTAACATGCTGTTTAAAGGGTCCAATATTGTAAAAAGTGAGATTTCCATGTATTTTTTTTTGCTATTTAATGTCAGTTGGAATTTAAAAATAAATTGCACACAGCTGCAATGGGGGACATGTTTCTGTATCATGATGTTGATCCCACATTCATTTTCTAATCTATCTATCTTTAAAGTCTTCTTCAAGTGTTGGTCACAATTCTCAAGAAATGATTTACCTGCTTGAAAAATGTAAGTTATTATATTTGTGAGGGGAATACATTGGCTTTTGGTTTTATGGCATTTGTTGAAGATACTAAAAACTATTTGTTTTAATGTGTTTTTATGTATTATTTAATGACATTATTTTTACCTGTGTTCAGGATGCCAGAGCACGGATCTGAGGGGGACATGCACAGGTTATTATGGATCCTGCGACCACACTGCCTGCCATTCCTCTGTACAGCTGTCAGCTCCGGTGCCTTTACCTCTGCCCTGCCATGACAGCGGTGGATACCCAGAGAGACAAACATAAGAGAGCAAGAAAGTAACTGTCAGAGGGGTGTGGGAAAAAAAAACAGATAGAGGTAGCCACAGGGAAAGGTAGAAGAAGAAATGATTAAAACTACGGCGGAAAGAGAAAATATAGGGGTAGAGGGTGTAAGAGAAAGGTAGAGAGAGGTAAAGAATGTATTAATAATTGATTTATATCGGAAACTAAGATAGGTTAATGTATGTCTCTCCTTGTGCTTACACACTCAAATATTCATACTCACACACAGATCTGCCGTAAATGGAGAGTGTTTGCTGTCCATAAAGGCAGTGTCAAGGGCAGGACATCAAGCACTCTGTAGTTATGAGAGTGTGAGACTTCTCACACACACACACACGTGTGTGTGTGTGTGTGTGTGTGTGTGTGTGTGTCTGTGTGTGTACTACTGTGATTTCACATAGTGTGTGTGTGTGTGTGTGTGTGTGTGTGTGTGTGTGTGTGTGTGTGTGTGTGTGTGTGTGTGTGTGTGTGTGTGTGTGTGTGTGTGTGTGTGTGTGTGTGTCTGTGTGTGTACTACTGTGATTTCACATAGTGTGTGTGTGTGTGTGTGTGTGTGTGTGTGTGTGTGTGTGTGTGTGTGTGTGTGTGTGTGTGTGTGTGTGTGTGTGTGTGTGTGTGTGGCTCTCATGTTCTATGTATCTAAATGCCTGGGCTCATTTGTTAGTTCTAGTTCATCTGTACTTGTCTCCCCCCTCCTTTGTTGTGTCTCTGTGTGCATGTTATTATGTGTGTGTGAGCATGTGCAGTGTCATGCTGACAGCGCCGAGGGAGCGCATTGCTAGGAGGTTCTCATGCTGAGAACAGCTTGGAGCCCAAAGGCCACTGCGACAGCCATAAATCCACTTTAGAGAAGCAGAGGAAAGAGAAATAAGTGGTTTGTTGCCAACTCAATATGTTTCTAATTCAGCCCCTCACACACTCCCTCTTTCTCTTTCCAAAATCTAAACCTGTTTGAACAAGCTTAAGAGTTATTTGTGGCCAAAAAAGATCCTTATCATGTCCCTCTGTACACCTCCTCTCTCTCTCTCTCTCTCTCTCTCTCCATTTATCTCAGACATCCTACACCATTTTCTCATTCGTCTGACTTTTGTATTAATCTTTCTTTGCGTTTTCTTTCTTCATGACTCACTTGTTCTGTATTCCAATGCCACCCATGTCATCCTTTCTCATTCTGCCTCACCCAGTCCCCTCTCAATAATTCACCTTGGCTATAATCACTCCATTATTTCCAATAAAACCAGTGTGGCACCCAGAAGGGGAAGAGGAGATCTCTGCTGATCCCTGACAGACACAGCATAACAGAAAACCACTGTTGCAAAACTACCCTTTGTTATTTAAAAAGTAAACAGTCGGTTGAAAGGGTTTGAAAGCCATTTGTCATGACATAGACCAACGGTGAGATATATATCTACTAATTAAATGTCCTTGATGGATTGATTCGCTGAGGATCTTCTTCTGCATTGGAAATCTTTACTAGGTATAGAAAAAAGATAAAGTACAGGTTTTTAATTGCAAGAAAAAGCATTAATAATAATAATAATAATAATAATAATAATAATAATAATAATAATAATAATAATAATAATAATAATAATAATAATAATAACACATCTGCCAAGAATATAATTCACAGACTTCCCACATTGACAGCAATTTAGATCTGTTTTTATTTTATGAATTCAATTTACATTTAATGAGTGTTTTGGCTATTTACTGAATTCAAGCAGTCTGCTTATTAGTGAGGCAACTGTTTGAATTGAGAATGTAGCAAATTCAAAGTTTTTGGACTGAAAGACATAACTTAAAAAAAATCATCTGAGGTAGAACTGATTAGTTGAATTTCCCTACTGCTTAGATCAGTGCTGTCTTACCTGACATTTCCATGTTCAAAACCGTAGAGGTTGTGATGCTATGCATTATTATAAGACCTCTTTCCTGCAGCAATTTTGATATATGATATAGAAGAATAAAGTACAGTAAATTTAGGATGGTATACTGATCGTGGTCTGGAAAAGCTATGGATTCATTTGTTTCATGTTTCATGTTTTAAACAACAACCGTAATAGAGTCCCAGTTTTAAGCGCATTGTATTGACAAGTGATACCAAGGGGTCCTGGCAAGGTGTTCATATGTGAGATGGGATTAAAATGGGTTGGTAGCTTCTACGCTCAAACCTGCAGGCAAGATGTATTGTAATGCTCGATTAACCATAGATGAAATTAAGTAAAAATGTAAAAAGTAAAATTAAGAACATGCAGTGTAGACTTTATGCAGACAAGAGGTTTGTTAATGCATGAAAAAAGCTGTTTCTGGTCTGACTTATCCCCTATAGGTATACTGAAGTGAAATTTGGGCTTATAATTTGAAAAGTTTTTTATGGTTATAGAAATACCCTGTTGATGGTTAAAGGAAACCGCAGTAGGCTACAGGTTTTGTTGCCCTCTAAGAACATCACACTGCTTCCTGTTTTGGCACTGAATATAAATAAACACAGATCCTATTTTTTACCCTGTAACCTTGTGACCTACCAGCCAATCAAAATCTTGTCAGCCAACTTGAAGAATACTCAACAACGCATTTCAAGGCAGGGCCTTCATCTAGGTTAATAAGTTTAGTTAGAGGCCATAGTGTCTTGGAATCAGTACAAGTAACACACAATACAAACAGTGTCATATTGCAGTACTAACGGGGCAGGGCTGCTCTGCTCTTCCACAGCCTCCATGGCACACTGCAGAGACCTCTGTAGAGACAGTAGCTGACTGGACGTCTCTCTTAGCATGAACCTGGTGACAAACTGGCCCAACACACTGGAACCCTGGTACTCCTGAGAGACAAAGAGTGACACACAGAGGGAGAGGTTAAATCACGCTCAAATGGAAACAGCTACAACATAAAAACATCTCAGAGATAAGACAGACCACAGAAAGGATTTGATAGCTTGTCCTAAACAAAAACAGGCACTTGTGAAATGTTTGACAGCAGCAAAGAAATAGGATTATTAATTCTCTGAACACACACATTGTTCAGTACCACATGTCTAAATTCCAAGAACTGTAATAGGAGACATAATTGCTGCTTGAGTCCCAAAACACAAACATGATTACGCACTCTCAAAGGAGTGTTTTTCACTCGATGTGCTAATGAAGTAACAGTGCCTTGCCCATATTTGTGATGACAAGTAGATTCTACTGGAATGGCATCTTGGGTTTTGCAGTCCAGAGCACTCACTGACAGACCACAGCTGCTAACAATGCTAAGCGATTGCAAAATACTCTCTGGATTTCCTCACTCCGAAAGCTTTAAAGAAGGGCCAAAACAAGGTGATCTAATTAAGACAGGATGCATAATTATTCAGCACACATCTACTCTACTCTTCATCTTTAACAGGCATGGCTGTTTTCTATCTCACAATTCAAATCGCTAATTCAAGGTTGTTACTTTAAGTCGATTGTAACATATCTTATCAACTGTGGTTAAATCATGTTAGGCTTCTTTGTGGGGTTTTTTAAACACACTGAAGATTCAGATTATCAAGTGAATAGTTTTTTGCAGTAGTTAGAAGCTTCAAATTCATAAATACAAAATACAGAGCAAACATGTCTCTCCAAAAAATTTGAAACAAACTGTAACAGATGTTCTTTATTCTGCTAAGTGAAGACTAATTCTATAAATCTTAAAATGAACAGTTCTACATTTTGGGAAGTAGGCTTATCATATAAGCCGACAGTTAGGTGACAACATTGATAACAATCTCCTATCTGTACAGAAAATGAGGCTACAACCAACAGTCTGTTAACTAGGAAACAGCTAGCCTGGCTCTATTGAACGGAAGAAAATTAATCTACAAAATATTCTCATTAACACGCTATGTCTTAACAAGATGATTAATTAGTGAGCTTTACCATTGGGCTGAACAAGGCTTCTCCTGGTGACCAGTCTTTGGGCTAAGGTAAGCTAACCAACTCCTGGCTGTATATTTTTATATTTAGCCTACTATACAGTCATGAGAGTCATACCTCGTGTACTTCTCTTCAATAAATTTAATGTCAGAACATTCCTTTAAAATCAAGCATAATACAATGGTTAAAGTAATGTAAATGTGTATGGCTGAAGTTTTTTTATTCCTCTTTTGTTAACTCATCAGTTTTGGGAGAGTTGGCTGTGGATTGGCTCCATCTGTGCATGCCAGTGTGTCCTCTCAGCACAAGACTAAGCATATTTGAAGAACAAGCCCCCAACTTTTCCTTGTGTGAGTGTGTGTGTGTGTGTGTGTGTGTGTGTGTGTGTGTGTGTGTGTGTGTGTGTGTGTGTGTGTGTGTGTGTGTGTGTGTGTGTGTGTGTGTGTGTGTGTGTGCGCGCGTGTGTGTGTGTGTGTGTGCGTGTGTGTGTATGTGTGTGTTTGTATGTGTGTGTGCTTGTGTGTGTGTGTGTGTGTGTGTGTGTGCATGTGTTTATATGTGTGCTTTTGAACATCTATTGTATTCACTCAGCAGATTTTGTACTATAGAAGCTTGATTTAAGGCAAATTCACACAAAACTGCACTTACCTCTTTAGTTTTATCCATTGCCTTCAAAATGGCAAAATTCAGGCTCTCCAGAGCTGAAAGTACACTGAGATATTCCCCCAGGTGCTGAGAAAAATAGTCTAACATGAAAAAGGAAACAAGCTGTCAGTGTCCAATATCTATGTTTAGTTTTATAAGCAAGTGGAGCTGGAACCATGTTATGTTCAAGTCTCTGCATAAGTCGCACCCAAGTCTCTGACTGAATCATTATTTCAGTCACTTTATGTTATCAATAGCTCATCCACATCTGTGTACGGTTGGTGAAAGGAGCTGTTAAGATTCAATTGATACCAGATATAGCCAAAGGTTAAGGAATTCCAACACATGTTAATACATCACAAATGTCACAACTAATGAAAAATATTTATTTAAATTAAACAAATTAAAAGGATGTGTGGGGAAGAGTGCTTTACAGCCAGATCTGTAAAGCAGAAAAATATTTTAATCTTACTTAGTTCTTTGCTCTTAATTAAAGATCGAATGTTACAATATTCAAAAAATGCACTCAATATATGGAAAACAGTCAACTTCTATTGACGTCAGATGGAAAAGATTCCATGACCATTCAATAAAATAAGGCAGAAGTTTATTCTGGGTACTACTGGTATTTACAGGTCTCTGGCCTATTTCTTCACATTATTCAGGCCATCTGACAGTTTTTTAATATGATACAAAAAAAAAATAGGTCAATAAATCTATGTCAGTCAGTGTTGCAGATTGTTGGTGGTGGTGATGCTGTTGTTAGCTGTGGTGTAATTTTTTTAATCTAAATCTAAAGAATAGAGATGATTTAAATGAATAGTAGAATAACTATTTGTTTTCTTCTGGAGAGTTAGGGAAGAACAGTGATTTACCACACTTATGTCAGTAATTGTGAAGCTACAATCAGAAGCCAGATAGCTAAGAACAAAGTCTGGAAATGGGTAAATGGTAAGAAAATTGGCCAAAAAGCACCTCTAAAGGAGGCAGTACCCTATCAGAACTGCATGTGGGTGGTCGAATAGCTTTGGAAACCTGACACTTTTCCGATGTCGGGTTAGAAGAAACTATGTCTGACAATTTCTGTTACTTTCAAAAAAATGTATCCGACCGGACAGCTGTGTGGAGCCAAGGTTTAAACTTCTCTTTCTCTGTCTATTTTTATATTTTTTACACAAATCTCTGTCACTTTTCATGTGCACAAGAGAATGCAACTCTAAAGATGCTTTCCAAGAGAGTTGTTTGACAATGTACACCAGAAATTTCTCACCTCTCGACGGCTTCTTCCCTGTCTTAAATTGTGGCTGTACACATAACCCAACCCTGAAGATCACAAATTAACTCAGTCTCAGTTTAATTTGAGCAAAAAGTGAAGTGTAAAAACAACTCTCAACAAGAAAGCAAATAATCACAACTATTGTCAAACTATTGCCTGAGAAGTTTTCCTTGCTAAAAATATAGACCCACAAATAAGAAAACAATCACTGATGTTGGCAGCAGTTTTACAGAAATTAAAGTATTACATATTAAATTAGACAATGCACTTTCCCACCAACCTGATAGCTTGTCGGTGTCCAGGGTGCTTCAGAGAGGATGATATGAGGAGATAAATGTAGAAAGCATTGAGAAAGTTAATTAAGGAAATTCAAAGTCATTCTCTTTTTTTCTGCTAGATAGATTGTGAGGCTCCGAATAATTTGAATATTAAAGTGTTAGCCCAACGAAGACAGATAAGACACAAGTGTTAAAACCACACAAATCAGCTTATTAAATAAATAAATTAGCTTATTTTTCTGTCATTAAGTGTAACACAAGCTGACATATTTGTTTTGTCTGGGGAAAAAAAAGGTGGCCTGCACTTTGTGGTACGACATAATGAAAAGGTAGTCGTTTTCTCAATAGATGTTCAACTAATGTTAAAAAAGGCACTTTTTGCAACTGCCTTTTCTTTTGAATTCACTCCGCTGTTAAAAAAAACAAACAATTTACCAGTCCTGGCAGAAATGATTACACTGGTGGCTTAATTGTTCTCAGGTTGGTAAAGGCGGCAACATTACTATATGAAAAGTTCTCCCGTTGCTTTAATGGCATTTTAAAGGTCATTATCACTGTCAGACTATAAGCAAAGCTGTTTTAATGGTTTGTGTTATTAGAAAGCTCACACAGCGTGTATGGACAAAACAATGCTTGTCTTTTTTTTATTTCCATTTTGATAGTGACAATAAGTTCCCACACATCTCTGTAGCAGTCCACCATTACTGAATGACCAGAGAGAGAGAGATCATTTATCTTTTTCTGTTTTCAGCTGTGAGGGAATATTATCTATGCTATGTGACTTGAAACATCATCAAAAAAGCTAAAAATTATTATGGTTTCAGAAGTGATATGATATAATTAACAGTGCTGTTATTCAGAACAAGAACACCCTTTAATTAGACATCAGAGCTCAGTTCATGCCAACTGCCTCAAAGCTTGGAGCATGGTTAGAGAGGTCTGAGGGCTGGTGTGTCACATCAGTGTCAGTCAAAGGGTAACAGCATGTCCAAAAAGCAATTTATCACACAGTGATAGAAGAACTGGCAACACAACAAAACATAAATACAAAATTGTTACTGTAGCCAGACACTATACTGATTCTAATTGGTTAGGTGCACAAAAGAAAAACCAATGAATCAATTCATTTTAAAGTGCTTGTACGTGTATGCGTTGGTTGTGCTGGCAATGCCATCCTGTGAGACTAACAAAGAGACAATAGTGAATTTATTATTTTACCTGAGCTAAGACATATGGTCCTGTTTTGCCTTCCTGGGTTGGTACAATGTAAAGAAATGTATAGTGGAAAAGGGTTGCAAATGTCTCATGGAGACAAATCACTAGTCTTCCAAACAGAATAAAGAGAACTGGCTTTAGAGAAAAGATGAAACTTAAATTGTTAGGTATACCACTAAAGGGGAGGAATGATCTTTTCCACTGTGGCTGCAGTGAGTTATATATTCTCTGTAGAACAGTGATTTCAGCAGCTAGCCTCAGGCTGATTTCTTTGATTGCAATTTCGGGGGAGTAGGATTGGAAGTGGCTGGACCACAGTATTTTATGTCCAAAAGAAGGGGTAAACATTAATTCAGCCTGCTTCAGCGTGCAGGCTGCAGGGCTCAGTTTTACTGAAGACCTCCCTCCAACTGATCAATTGAAAGGAACATATTAACTGTGCCTTTAAGCTGCAATCATTTGCTGTTAAGTCTATTTTGGCTATTACAAAAAACAAGGAACTAAACATCAAATATTTCTCACCATGAGTTATTAAAATTGGAGCCCATTTCAAATAAAAAAAAACTCACTTATTCTGTCGTCCATCTATAGAGTAGAAAAGCTCCTGTAGCTCTTCAGTAGTCAGGATCCCATCCGCAAAGTAAGCATTGAACTCTTCAAATGACAGCTTACCATCATCTGAAACACAGATGAAGTATAGGGCCATATCATTACAGAAATAACTGCATAATAACAAAGGTATAACAAAAGTGTGTGCCCGCTTAAGAGATCATAAAGTCAATAATCAGCCCAGTATCTTTAAAAGAAATTCTCCTGAGGATCATCTTTATTGTTTAAAACATTAAAGATAAATACGGAAGAATACAAATAAAATGCCATTTTTATTTTTATGCATATTTTGGCTTTCCGTGGGATGAGGAACTGATCCGTGGTAGCCCTGTCTCCTAAAAATGATGATCCCATACAATGACCTTGCGTTCTCAGTTAGTTCGAGGAAAACATATTTTGTTCCAGATTAGGTTTGTCTTTGGTTTGTCAAATATGTTCTAAAGTCTGCAAATGTCTGCATAGGACGGAAGTTGGATGGATGGGTCACAAACACATGACTTTAACCCAGGAGACCACTCTTGGGGTCCATTGTTAAACCAAAAGTCAACAATGAGTCTTTTTCATCATGTATTTAACTTAATTTAAGTAAAAGAAAAACATTGACTGTTGGAAAATATGTTTTTTGTTGAAATGTAACTGTGAATGCAGTTACCTATGTAACTGTGTCACCCAGTATTTCAGCTACATGCTGAGAAACATTCTGGAGTCACCTATATGTACCCAGAAAAATGTAAGGTTGGTCAAATTTGAAGCATGTTTGTATTAATATTATCTATCATTTAAGAACACATAATTAATCCTAATCCAAAAAGGATTCTTTGGTTTCATCAAAGTCTTTTCTTCCATGTGCTTTCTTCTATTGCCTTGAAGTACAAGTTCATATTTCGTGGTCATTTCTAGAGCTGAAAGTAATCATCTTCAACATCTTCAAATTGTAAATCAATTTCTACAATTTGGATTGGTGGCATGCAGTCAAACAAAAAAGTAATGTTTCACTTTTTGTTTGATCTCAACTGTATGCTGTAGCTTGTTTATGTAAACAACTCAAAGTCTTTATCACTACATCACTACTACAAAAACTGTGCAGAAATATTCCACAAACTATAACTTTAAAATTGAAGAAGCTACATATTGTCTGCAGATTGGATTTTTCAACTTCTCCCCAAATTAGTTAACTGTGAGCACAGCTTGTTGTGACAGACAATGCACAGAAAGACCAATAACAGAAGATAAACAGCTCAGCTGTCATCTGTGAATGAGTGCTCCTTGGTGAGCCTACTATCAATCTGTCCACTGGCACATATAACTCAGTGAGCAGTGGCCTGCCAGAGAGAAAATGCACAATGTTATAATCCTCCAAAGAGTCCACACCAACAGATAGATTGGTGTTTGTGGATACCTTTTATGAACCACGACAGACAGACCCTCAGGAAATCAGAAGTGAGGAGATGGACAATGACACAGTCAGTGTCAAAAGGGAGCTAAGATGGCATACAGACAAATGAGTATGACTGTGAAGTATTTGTTGAATCAGGCAAACAGACTGATTTAGTTATGGTGGGTCAGACAGCTACTGAGACAAACAAAAGCCAATTACATTACTGCTGCACCCATAAAGAAACGATCACCACTATTTTGTTTTTGCTTTCTGAGTGCAAGATGACTGTTGGATTCATAACCACATTGATCGCCCTGAATAATTGCCTTGTATACACAAAGACAGGTAAAATTAACAGTTTAATATGTCATGGAGTTCCACTTGGCTGACTCAAGCTGACTTAAACTCTAGGGTAAGCTTGAAGAATATCTGTTCAGCAGGAACCGTTTTGACATTGTCCATCATGACCTCCAGAATGTGTAATATGCTGGCGGACACAATGCCTTCCTCACTTTGGCTTCTTCCTCCAATTCTCTTTACGATTTTTACTTACACAACTTAAAGAGGAAGATCAAAATGACAACATGATTTGAAACAATGTTTGTGATTTAAAAAAACAAAATATTTCCAGTTTGGCTATGTGCCACTGTTTCTCTGTCAGAGATACAAAGTAAAACATCAAGAGTTGTTTGTAAACTTCATAGAAATCTATTTAAAGAATGTACAAAGAAATTGAAGTATACAGCAGTTCAGCAGTTCATCAGTATCTTGCTTTTTAAATTTAGCATTGCTAGGAGGTGTGCAGAATGATAGAAACTATTTTGGATCAACAGTCATGAACTATGTATTGCTTATGGAGCAGTGAATTCATTTATATTTTAGAGCCATTAATGGTCATTTATTGGTTTGTATTGTGCAAGGTGAACTGCCCCGGGGCACAAAGGGGTACATATTCATTTTTAAGGTGAAGGCCATTCTCTTAGTGGGGTTCCATCTTTTTACACAATAATATAGTTGACACTTTTATAGTTGACACATTCTTTGTTTCAAACATCTACTGAAAATCTTTTTCTTGAAAATACAAAAATTAAACATGGTAGCATAACACAAACAATACAAAGCACTATAAGCACGGCAAGAATGATCGAAGCGCTGTCCAGGATCCAAAATTCCAATTAAATTAACTAACAAGCAGCTTGCTATACATTTTAACCAATTACAAAACAAGAGCTGACCACAGTCATTATTGGTGCTAATTCAGCACAAGGTAATGAACCTAGAGAGCTGTTTATCCTATAATATTTACAAAATATTTGTATAACATATACAATATACATATAAATGGCTCTTAATGCACACCCTTGATTTAGATTTTATACAAAGCTTTTTTGAGGAAGATGCAGTCATATTACACCTTTTTACTCCTTTTATGCTCAGTTCATGCAGTTTTACCCTTTTTTGATGCCATATGTACTTAGACTTAGACTTCTCTTTATTGATCCCTTTGGGATGACTCCCGCAGGGAAATTGAGTTTCCAGCAGCTTATAAAAACACAAGGGATGTATAAAAAAATACAGTATACAATGACCAATAAACTCTTAGCTAAATAAATAAATAAAGTATTAAAAAAACAACAATAAACAGTAAACAATAAACTCTTAGTTAAATATATATGAGGTAGATGTAAGAATACAGGTCAAATAAAATTCACCAAAAATGAAATCAGATAAGTTAAATGTACAGGAAATGTATATGACAGAAATGAGCAGTAAGATTAAAATATTGTACTTAAGTGGTGGATAAAGTTATTGCACAAAGAAAAGAAGATAAGTGTCCAGGTATGTATGAGTAGATTATTAATTGCACAGTGAATGGCTCCCACTCCTTCCTTTCTGTCCTCTTTATTTCCTCCTCCCCCCGAGTGAGGAGTTGTAGAGGATGATGGCCTGAGGGACAAAGGAGTTCTTGAGCCTGTTGGTCCTACACTTGGGCAGGAGCAGCCTTCCAGTGAACAGGCTCCTCTGGTTGCTGATGATGGTGTGCAGGGGGTGGCTGCCATTTTCCATAATGTCCAGCAGTTTGTCCAGTCTCTTCCTCTCTCCCACAGTCACCAGTGAGTCCAGTTTCATGCCAACCACAGAGCCAGTCCGCCTGATCAGATTATCCAGTCTGGAGGTGACCCTTAATAATGTGATATACTGTTTGAAACATGAGTTTGTCTCAAATGCATCACTACATTTATTCATCCTCTTCCGGTCCTACAGTATCAGAGCAGCCACAGCATTCAGTTACTAAATAAACTAGGGTTGCCAACCGTCCCTTGAAAAACGTAATAGTCCCGTATTCAGAAACAAAAGTACGCGTCCTTTATTGAGCTGAAAAGGGAAGCACTTTGTCCCGTATTACCGTGAGAATCAAAAATAGTATGTAAACTGTCAATAGAATGAATGAATAAATGGCGCCTTATAAGAAAATTTACCGTGACCCATGAGCTGACAGCACACTCACACACGAGTATGACGATCCAGAATCCCGCTCATCTCATTGGTCGAGGTACTGTTGCTTACGAAGAAGATACCGGAAGACAACAAAGCAGCATGGAGGGCAGTGACGCCGACAGTACTTTACAGGTCTTGGGCGGCACATCTTCTAGCAGCAATGGAACTACTCTTCCGAGAAAAAAACAGAAAATAATGCAAAAATACAGAGAGGAATGGTTAGAATGAAAAACATGGGTGGAAAAAGTACAAAATAACATCTATAAAGCGTACTGCGCTGTGACTTTTCCCATAGCCCATGGTGGACTAACTGACCTAAAGTGACAGGCTTCCAGAGGTGGGCAGTCGGCACACAAGAAACATAAGGGACACCAAAACTAGGGGAACCCTAGACCAATTTATCGTCCACCAGGCAGACCATGGGGCAGATATGGTATGTAAATAATGATTTTAACACTCTGGTTAAGGTTAATATGGGAAAGTACAATGAATGTCTGAATTGTATGGATAAATATATAACAATATTATTTTCTGTGTAATGAGAAAGTACAATTGCTAGATGATTACATTAAGTAGATAAATAATACATCAAACTAAACATAGATGAATAACACTAATTAATAATAAAATCAAGATAGGTGTTGGTTTTTCCTGCTGGGCATTGGTGCCTGACACACCTCCTCCAGTGCCTTTTGAACAGGTGTACCATGACACCTCACTGAACACCTCTGTGGGCCTAAACGGGTCATAAGCTGGGTACCACCACTCATCAACGTTTCGCTAACTTAACCCCAGTACGTCTCGTCGTGGCGGAGCGATGGCAGGGATCTCTCCTTCGCTCCTGTGCATCCCATGTCGTGGATTAGGCGAGCAGTTGAGGAACCTACGAAGCCCCTACACCCCACTTCCACAGGGAAGATAACAGCTCTCCAGCCCGCCTCCCTGCACTCTGCCGCCAGATCAGAGTACTTGGCTCGCTTCTGCTCATAAGCAGCCTCCATACCTCCCTCCCATGTTACAGTGAGTTCCACCAGGAGGACTGTCTTGCAAGCCTCTGACCACATGATGAGGTCTGGCCACAGGGATGTTTCCACAATCTCCCTGGGGAACAGGAGCTGCTGTCCCAAGTCGACCCTCATGGTCCACTCACTTCCCGGTGAGAGGAGCTTTGCTGTATGTCTCTGGCAGGAGGGTCTGACACTCTCTCCAGCCCTCGCAAACTGGATGGGATGTCATGCCTCCTTTCTGCATGACTCTGACACCTCTGCCAGCTTCTTCAGTACTTGGTTTTGTTGCCACCTGTAGCGGCCTTGGGACAGCGCTGTCATGCAGCCCGACAGGATGTGCTGGAGGCTTGCGTTGACGGTGTTGCAAAGAGGACAGGTCTCTTTGGCACCAAACCATTGGTGGAGGTTTCGGGGACAAGGCCAGGTGTCATATGTTGCTCTAATCAGGAAGCTGAGCCTAGCTTGGGGGATCTTCCACAGGTCGGACTATGACATGGACCTATCTGTGAGACCTTCCCATGATGTCCAACGTCCTTGCTGGCCCTGGGACACCGCTTTGATGTTAAGGCGTTCCTGCTCAGTTCTTGCCACTTCCGCCACCACCATGGCTTTTCGGTCTTCTTTGGAAGCCTTTGACCAGAGCAAGGGAGTATCGCCCCTCCCAAGGCTTGCTCTATCCTCCTGGACTCTGCCGACCACCTCGCGGTGCTTCAGCCTGCCGATTGCCATGTCGACCTCTTCTTGGGCTTTCCACTTTCTTCCCGTTCTTATGTGGGTGCCCGCTGCTCTCACCAGCTGGTCAGTGGATTCCCTCAGCTCCAGCACCAGCCGGGCCTTCTCTTGCTTGTATCCCACGCTGATGGATCGCAGTGGTAGTTGTAGCGTGTTCCTACCAAAGAGGCCTACCTCCGAGAGGCATCTTGGTAGTCCCAGCCACTTCCTGATAAAAGAGTTTGCCAGTCTGTCCATCTTGCTCACCACTGAGGAGGGGATTTCACTCATGTTCAGTGGCCACATCACCCTTTTCATACAGTATGAACTCGTAACACCAAACTTTGTACTTTCCGGGGAGTTGGCTTTGATTGATCTTAGCCAGGCCATCTGCTAGCTGCTTCCTCACAGTCACCCCCATCTGCCTGTCAGAGAGCTCTGCTGTGTAGGTGCGACCCAGGCTACGAACAGGTTGATCTGCCAGCAATGGGATATTCTAAACGCCTGCGACAAAGATGGTGTTGTCGTTTCTGACTCCTTTCCTAATCGACAGACTGCGTGACTTGGGGGGTTTGATCTTCATCTTCACCCAGCCCACAAACTCGTCGATCCTCTTCAGCAGTCTTGATGTGCATGCTGCTGTCTGGAGTATGGTGGTGATATCGTACATGTAGCCTCGCACTGCTGGTAGCCTTTGTCCTGACGGCAGTTTAACTCCTTCGACCATCTTCCTAGCCCCTTTGAGGATGATCTCGAAGGCTGCAATGAACAAGATGGGCAAAATTGAGCATCCCATGGCAATGCCTACTTCCAGCTGTTGCCAGCCTGTTGTGAAGTCCTGATGGGTGCAGCACATCTGGAGGTCTCCAAAGTACTTGGCCACCAGGGCTCTTATACAGACTGGGACGTGGAAGAAGGCGAACTCGATGAGTTGGTGGGGGACTGACCCATATGCATTGGCAAGGTCGAGCCACACAACGTGCAGGTCACCTCTCTCTCTTTTCGCCCTTTGGATCTGCTCCCATATGACTGCAGAGTGTTCCACACATCCTGGGAAGCCTGGCACACCTGCCTTCTGGCAGCTGGTGTTGATGTACCCGTTTCCTGTGAGGTAGCTGCTCAACCTCTTGGCCAGGATGGAGAAGAAGATCTTCCCTTGGACATTCAGGGGGGCGATACTCCTAAACTGGCTGTTCGTACTGGAGTTCTGCTCCTTTGGGATGAAAACTGTAACAGCTCTTTGCCACTCTGAAGGAATGACTTGTTTTTTCCAGGCCACTCTCAGCAGATTCCAGAGGTGTCTCAGGACCCCTGGGCAGTACTTGTAGAGCTTGTATGGTATCCCATTAGGGCCTGGGGCTGAGGCTGCTCTTGCCTTCCGGACCACCTCTGCTACCTCGCTGAGTTTGGGGAGAGCAGCATCAAAGAGGGAGACTGGGCGAGCTGGGCGAGGAACATGACCAGGGGATCCCAGCGGAGTTGACTTTACTGGGTCACTGTACTGCTCCTTGATGTAATTCTCCAGCTCAGACTTGGTAATCTCCAGCTTTCTGCTTCTCTTGTCCTCTAGAAGCTGTCTGGCAAGCTTGAAGGGATTTTTGAAGAAGTTACTCCTCTCTTCCTCCTTCCTCCTTCCGCCTTCTACGCTTGCGGATGCGCTCTGCCCTCCACAGGCCGGCAAGATCTTTTCTCACCTCGTCCCACAGTGGCTTCAGGCCCTCCTTCTCCTCTCTGCTTGCCTTCCTCCACTGTTTTTGGAGTTGACGCCGTCTCTATACCAACTGCTCGATCTCCCTCTCCCTCCTCCCCTTCTGCACTGGGCAGGCTCTCCGCTTTGCAGCAGTTACTCCGACTCTGCCTCTGCATTCATCATACAGGATGTCTCCAATATGTTTCAGATTGGTTTCCACCTGGCCGCGCAGTGAATGCTCCAGGATAAGGCTGAGGTCCTTGTCCAGCTTTTGCCAGACCAGCAATTAACTTAAGGAGAGCTCATTGTCACTCTAAATTATGAAATGTCTTGCTTAGAGTTTTACTCAGTGGCACTGAAAGACAAACAGTTCGTGGCTACAGCAAGAGCTCAGAAGAAGTACAGATGGAAAAAACAAATAGAATGACTACAACTGCAGGTCATGGCCTTTAAGTTTACTCAGACTTTATGTTTGCACTTTTCTTGTTGCATTAATTGTGTTCTATGTTCTGCTTTGTGTTGTTTCATATTAATTTATACAGTTTTAAGTTAAGCAGGAAATATATTTATTTTATTCTGTTCATTTTTGTTAATTTGTATAAAAAAATGCTGATAATTACTTATTTTCTATGTGTTTATATCACTCAAATATACATCTAATTCAATTGAGGTTTGAGTCAAATAGCAAAAAAAAAATCGCTTCACATATAGAAAAAGGGCTTAAAAGATTCACTACGCCAGGAAAAATGAAGGCAGCCGGCCCTGCCAATAAGGTGTCCCTTGTTTTCTTTTCAAGGAGTTGGCAACCCTAGCCAGAGGCTGAGGCTGTCACTCAAGAGGCCCCACCCCTTATTATTGTCATGTTGTCATGGCGATATGACCTAAACATACAGACTAGAATGTTTTTTGTAATCAAGTTAATTATGCTGTGAAAAATGGCCTGTTTAACATGGGGGTCAATGAGAAACTGCTCTATTGTTCAAGCTACTCCAACTGGACAATCGGAGAACTGCAGTTTTTGGCACTTCCGTATTTGATTCCCACCAAATCCCAGCTGATGCTTCTAAATCAATAAATCATTCATGCATGGCCCAGGGACATATAAGAAACACACATGGGTTCTCTAAGTAGACATTATGTATATTATAAACAGAACTTATGAATCATTGCTCCTGTCATGTTCGAAGTTAATGTGAAGCTATTCATGGTACATTTTTAGGGAACAAAACAAATTATGTTGAGAATAACTTACAGAGATATAATTTCATTTGCAGGCTACCATAGCCTGCAAATGAAATCATATCTCTGCATCAGCAGTTGTTGACTTGAGATTAGACTTATAGACTCATGCTACCTGATGCTGTTTTTTAAATAGAATATTTCTATCAAAAAAGCTAAAAGGCTTGTGAAAGAAAAGCTCAAAGACTAATAATAAGCATTTCTTCTAAGCATGTCTAGTAGTATGGAGAGGGACTTTCAGGCGGCACCCAGATGCTTTTGGAAAACCATTTGGCATCTCAGGAGAAGGGAAAGGGGGAACCGTCCAAGCAGTTTACAGCCAGGACGGGACACTAGTGACCTCAACTGATGAGGTAATCGGGCGGTGGAAGGAGCACTTTGAGGAACTCCTTAATCTCCTTATCACACCTTCTTTTGTAGAGGCAGAGCCCGGGGCTGATGGGGGATCCTCGTCAATATATCTGGCGGAAGTCACTGAGGTAGTCAAACAAGTCCACAGTGGCAAAACCCCAGGGATTGATGACATTCATCCAGAAATGCTAAAAGGTTTGGGTTGGGAGGGGCTGTCTTGGTTGACACGTCTTTTCAACATTGTGTGGAAGTCTGGGACAGTGCCAAGGGAGTGGCGGACCAGGGTGGTGCTTTTCTTGTTAAAAAAGGGGGACCGGAGAGGGTGTGCCAATTACAGGGGTATCACAAAGTCAGAGTATCAGGGCGCACTCACACTGTCCATTCATACCGTGCCCTGTGCTTTAGGGAAATTGCACCTTTTTAAATGTCTGTCGCGGGGAACAGACACATATAAACAGACATCAGGACCGCTGTCGGCCTCATGCTCGTACATGTGCACATGCCCATGCAAACCTGCTTTACAAAAGCCCACCTCTACCAAATGGGCCGGGCCGGCAAGCGGTTGCACTCACACTGGTCAAACAAACTAGACTTTACCCGTAAAACCTGTTTGGGCACGATACGGATGGACAGTGTGAGTGCGCCATCAGAGTATTTATCTATCATAACGCAGCTGTTGCTGTTTACTCAAGGCGGGTGTAATAGCATTGGGAGGGGCTTTTATGTGAGTCTTCAACATTGCGCTATCTGACATGAACCGAAAGCTCCTGGATAAAGTTTAAAAATTGAATTACAACCTGCAAAGTTGTGTCACGATATTTTGTGTTTAATTTAACACACTACTCAGCCTCCCTGGTAAAGTTTACTCCAAGGTGCTGGAAAGGAAGGTTTCTCCTATAGTCGAAACTCAGATTGAGGAGGAACAATGCGTATGGAACAATGGACCGGCTCTTCACTCTCGCAATGATCCTGCAGGGGCCTGGGAGTATGCCCATCCGGTCTACATGTGCTTCGTGGATCTGGAGAAGGCATATGACTGAGTCTCCCATGAGATATTTCAGGAGGTGCTGTGGCAGTATGGGGTGAGAGGGTCACTTCTTTGGGCCATCAAATCGCTGTACACTCAAAGCGAGAGCTGTGTCTGGATCCTCGGCAGTAAGTCGGATTCGTTCCCGGTGGGGGTTGACCTCCGCCAGGGCGGCGCTTTGTCACCAATGAAATGAAAATCACGAACAGGATATCGAGGCGTAGTCGTGGTGGGGAGGGGTTGCAGCTCGGTGGGCTGAGGATCTCATCTCTGCTTTTCGCGGATGATGTGGTCCTGATGGCATCGTCAGTCAGTGACCTTCAGCACTCACTGGATCGGTTCCTGGCCGAGTGTGAAACGGCTGGGATGAGGATCAGCACCTCTAAATCTGAGGCCATGGCTTTCAGCAGGAAATCGATGGATTGCTTACTCCTGGAAGGCAATGAGTCCTTACCCTAAGTAAAGGAGTTCAAGTACCTCGGGATCTTGGGTTCACGAGTGAGGGGACGATGGAGCCTGAGTTTGGCCGGAGCAGCGGTATTGTAGACTCTCTACTGCACTGTTGTGACAAAAAGAGAGCTGAGCCAGAAGCCAAAGTTCTCGATCTACCTGACAATCTTCGTTCTTACCCTCACCTATGGTCATGAAAGCTGGGCCATGAATGAAAGAACGAGGTCGCGGGTACAAGCGGCCAAATTGGGTTTTCTCTGGAGGGTGGCTGGAGTCTCCCTTAGAGATAGGGTGAGAAGTTCGGCCATCCATGAGGAAATCGGAGTAAAGTCCCTGCTCCTCTGCGTTGAAAGAAGCCAGTTGAGGTGGTTCAGGCATCTGGTGAGGATGCTCCCTGGGCGCCTTCCTAGGGAGATGTTCCAGGCACATCCCTCTGGGAGGAGGCCTTGGGGAAGACCCAAGACTAGATGGAGATATTATATCTCCACAATTGCCTGGGAACGCCTTGGGATCCCCCAGTTCGAGGTGGTTAATGTGGCCCAGGAAAGGGAAGTTTTGGATCCCCTGCTAGAGCTGCTGCCCCCGCGACCCGACCCCGGGTAAGCGGTTGTAGATGAGTGAGTGAGTGATGTCTAGTAGTAGTGAGTGATGCCTTTCCCTTAAGTGAAGGTGAGTGGCAAGAATACAGTGTGGAGATTAGTAGAGATGGCATGTGGAGGCTAAATGTATCATTTGAGGATGCACCATCATCTTTCAAGTCAGGTTTAACTAGGCTAGTCGAGGTGAGGGGAGACAAGGTGACACAGGTAAAACTTTTGCTTTTGAAAGAATATGAATATGTGAATATGTTAATTTCATATATAATCAAATCTCTGAATGGAACAAAGTGTTGTTCTTGCAAACGATAAAATAAAGAGAGAACATTTGAAATTGTTACATTTTTCTTCTCCCTAAAGTGCAGAACAAACCAAACTGAAACCAAAACTGTGATACAAAAAACAGAATACAAACCAAACCTAGAAGTCTAGTCAAGATCAAGACAAAACACAAAAGTCAAACATCATACTTTGGCAATGCTGTAGATTAAAAAACAAAAAACATTATAGGAATTATGAGGACCAAAAGCATACTATTTATCAATGGAGCAATTTATCTTAGCAGCTGTTTCATTTGAAAACAATAAACCACCAGTTAATTGGCAGAGAACATTTGCAGCACACCTGAGTAGAAAATGCACCATAACTGTATAATATACTTCTTTTAATGGAACCAAAATCTACACACAGCTCAAAATAAAGGTAGCTATAAAAAGCAATAGGCATGAATAGATTTTTTAAATACTCACCCAGAACAGTCATCTAGTGATTTCAAGGAGTTTCCACAGAAAAAGTAAGGCTGCTAAATGTGGTATTTATGCAACACAGCAAGACAGACAGCTTGTGGCATTTTTCCTTTAGAAAAATCTAAATATTCTAAACAAAGTGTTCACAAGACCAGATCATAAACAAGAACATAAATGAGCAAATGAAGAAGTCCTGTGAAGTAGGGCAAAAAGTAGGCCACGCTCTTATCTCTCCAAAGGTTAGTCCCATTGCAGCCTCTCATAAGTGGTTTATAAATTCCCATGAATGCATCACAGCTTCAAAAGCAACAGCAGCATTGCTAAGAGAGTTGGTGTTGTTTCTTCATGGTAAACTCCTTTGCACTACTGTATACCCCAACCATTCTCGATTCTGTTATATTTAGTATCAATGCTTTATACTGAGGATGTGTTCCACCAGGGTATCTGCAAGGCAATATAAGCTGCCTTTTGGCTTCCATATTCTTATTTAAGCCTCTATGCTACTTTTAGATTGCATATTCCTACTGCATCTCCATTCTGCACCTCACTAATGGTCTGAAGCTCACTGCTCTTTACCTCCACATTGGAACGCATGTCAGGCGAGAAGTGAGGTTCATTAAAACTGAGGAGAAAAAGAGAGCATGGTCTCTTCAGCTATCACACAGGAAAGGTGTGTTCTATATTTAAGGGAAATATTAATGTCTGGATAAGGAAGATAAATATTTCCCAACTGAATTTGAGGTTTAGTATCATATTGATTGGCAAAAAAACGGGTGCTATACAACATACACACATGGTTGCTGATCTGTGACCGTTTTGCCAATTAGGTTGTGACAGTTGGCTTTGCGCAAAATGGCTTATCCTCAAGATTTCATGCACATGGGCAATAGTCATTCTTGAACAATTTAAAGCACATGCTTGGACTATAAAACACCAGGAAACATGAACTTAAACAGAGTTTACAATCAGCTCATATCTTAAGCCTCTGACACACCAAGTCGATGGTCATTCAAAGTCAGGCTGACTGTGAGTGACCATCAATCTAGTTTTTGCAGTCCCATACTGTTGCAGTATGATGCAGGGTGATTGTGTGGGTGGGGAAAGGTCAGCCAATGGTAGCGCTGATAAAGGAAAGCAGGAACAGGTACCATAAGGAGGTAGGTGGGGAAGGAAGAGGGGTTTGTGTTACGGCATAAAACTACAACATCTATTGTTAGATTCTCACAGACTGTGTGATACAGTTAGAAGCTTTAGAAAAAGCCAGTAATACAACCCTTAAATCAAGAAATAAGATTTATGCTAATACTTAATGATTTTTGGCCACTTGAGTGCAGTAAAACAACCTGTTAACACAACACTGACGTTTTATCACAAGTTATTCTCCTGAATGTGTTTGCAAGTAATAATCTTACACATCTTGCAGGCACAGAGCAACATTTTAATTCATATTTCCGTTCAACTGATAAAGCTAAGTCCAATATTCACTCTCCGGTAGCTCTAGTCTGGCACCCATACGCCTCTGAGGGATATATCCAGCAGTTAAGCTGCTAATAAATAAGTAAAATAAGTTAAATCAAATAAGTTAACAAGGTAGTCACTCTTTATCTGCCTTCTGTTTAGTGTTGGGCTGGGTAGCAAAACAGCTTTAAAGATGCTAAAATGCTCTGTTGCTGAGCTGAGGGGAAAATATGAATTACCTGTGAGTTCATCACTACAAGGGACCCCCTCAGTAATATTAATTTAACCAATAGTTCTTATAAAATATAGTTTGTGAATTTAAGCCAACAAGACAAAGAGCCATGAAAAAATTCCATATACTGATGTTGTTAAAGCTCTAGAAAAAATACAGTACATGGAGGCTGAGCTGAGATTGTTTCATCATACTACCCTGATCTTGTTTCACAAGTTTCCATTTGCTCAGTACACTATAATTTTCAACTACAGGCATCTTCAAAAAAAACAAAAAACCTCAGGTTTAATATTATCACATTCTACTGTTATGGACCTAATTTTTATTTTGTTGATATTACATACTGTTACTAGTCTAATCCCAATGGTGTTTATTACTGGAAGATACACAGCAGGGACTGTAGCACAGTATATTTCCTTTTATATTAACACTCCTTCCCTCTCCCCACCATTCTTTCTCCACGACTGGTTCAGTGATGAGAGTCATCTCAGCTGATCTCATTATAATAAAAATCCAAGTTATACATTTGGCTGGAAGCCACAGAACAATTCCTCACGTACAAGATTCGTCATAGAAAAAGTTAAGAGCTTTTGAGAAGTAATTGTAGTTGAATGCAACCCCTGTAAACACAACAATGTCCGTTGTTCACTCTTTGCTGATTTGCTTTGGCTCCTTATTTCAGCTGTTGTTCACCAGAAATTAATACATTTTTGGGCAGGGCTTTCTTAGCAACAAACCAGCAGAGGCAAAGATGACAGCGAGGGTATTTAAAATCTCATGTTTAAAGCCATATGCCTTCATTATGATATGTCAGGCAGATTCTGCACATAGAGCAATGAAATATGTTTGATTTTTTTTTCTATGGTGAAATGTTAAGGCGATATGACAAGATGACAGAGACTGAATCACCATGGTGTTGTGCGTACAACAAATCCCTTCCAGGTAGGCAACTGGCAGTAGATTTGACTACTGAGATATGTGAAATGGACAAACTTGTTTATTTCCGTTATCCATTTCAGCCGTAACATTTTAAGATATATATAGTTATAGTGGTCTGAACTATCTGACGTTTCTGCTGAGCTTATTTTATGCACAGGGTTGTTTTACTTTTTGTCTTTGATAAACCAAATGAGCAGCAACATCTCACCGCTGGTCAGACTAATTTCTAGTTTGGTGTGGTGTCATTTTCTGTAGTCTGTGGCCCAATAGGTAAAGGAGGTCCACAACCAAACGTCAGTGGCTGTGTTGTTATGAATTAGATTTAAAAGTATCAAAAATGCATTTTAGATGAATGAGTATATCCAGTTGGGCGTTCTGTATGGCTGCAGATGTTGTACCTGTTGGTTTAGAAAACTAAAACTAAATTCCAGAACCACTGCAAATGCATTTTTCTGCAGCATTGCTGTAAATAGTAAAGGCTGACTCAACGTATGTGTATTAGTGATGCGCAAATTACAGTTATGTCCGCGGACACCGAAAACAGCAGACCATTTTGGTCAGGGATGTGTGTCCATGTCCACATTTAGGAAGACACTGTGTGTACATTTACAGTAACAGATGACCGGTGTTCGGCTTCCTTCAGTGGCATGATCGGACAGAGCGCTTGCGAAGCCCGCACGCAGCGGTTTCGTATCCTGAGATTATTGTAAGCAAACAATTGTGATTGGGCCTATGACAAACTTCAGGTATCCCACAGAGTCAGGACAGAAGGATTTTCTTCCAACAGTTACCTTACACTTACAGTCCATTATGCAATACAACCATACAACCCTCAAACAGATGTGGCTCTTCATTTTAAGAAATACCCTTTTTGACATTTGGATGCAATAGCACGTACTGCATGACCTACTGCTAAGTGGAACCACTTCAGTCATATTTCCTGGGACTTGTTTGGATCTGAAAAGGCAAGGCAATCACTCAATTACAACTTGATGAGACAGCTTGAGAAAAAGTGGGTACAACAAAAAAGCAATTTAACCACAACACTTATCCCGGAATTAATTTTAAATTGCAATAACTGATGATAATAGCAGTATAAGAGGATCCATGGGGTATTCAGACAAATCATAACTTCAACAAACACTCTTTGATCCCCTTTGAAGATTCTATGATTATATCATTTGATATCATTTGATCACTATAACTTACAAACCTGAAGTATCCTTAATACCATTTAACAGGGTCATTGCATGTCACACAGTGCAGGACAGGACTAATAAAATATTGGTTGATATCAACTTTGAGAGATCTTAGATGGCACTTATATACCGGCTACGTATGGGGCAGATGGATGGGTAAAACAAACAAAGGAGACCACTGTTTTCTTCCTTTGAAAGCAAAAATCAATGTTGACTTATTTTAACTAACATTTGTCATGTAAACTACGTGACAAACATAGTTATTTTAACATAAACCCAAATATTTTCCTAAAACTTATCACGTATTTTTGTCACCTAACAGGTTGCATTGATCACATGATTGCTGGACATTCTTGGGATAACGCACACGATGTGCAAGTGGATGTGACTTCAGTGTAATCAAAGTTTTGGATGACAAATAAAAATTGCACAATCCAAACAGTAAATGCCATTCCTGACATTTACCTGCTTTTAGGTATTTAATATTAGTAGTGGTTCAATACATACCTGCCAGCATGGGTGTGTGTTAGCATGCATTTCTGAGTATGCGGAGTTACCCTGTTTGCACTCGCTGATAAAGCCTTATTATCAGTGTTTCACAGCTAAAACAAACTTGGCTCAACCTGCATTACCATGACTCATTAATTTGTAAACAGTACCCAGTCATGTGTGTTGACACTGACAGAAAGGTGCTTTATTTTGTGTTACATGTTCTTTCAGTCGTGGCTCTTATCTAGCAAATTTGCATCATTTTAATTGAGTGGAGAAACCTGAAGAGTTATTCATGCAAATCCTTTCCTTCTCCACCCAGATTGTCAGAGGCATAATAACAAGTGGAAGAATGTGAGGATGCAACAAGCATGCATTGTGACGAATTACTCACCGTTTTTGTCTGCTCGACGGAAAATCTGAGAAAAAGAGAAGGGGGAGGCGATAGTTATTACCTCTAGCCAAGCATCACTAAAGGGGTTCTTGCAATAAGCCAGTACGAGTTATTTAGAGTGATGGCAATTTGTCAAAAACACAATAGAGTGTTTGACATCTGCTGTAGAAGGTTCATTTGTTCTGCAGCACCGAACAGAAACACACAAACAAGGGAATTTGCAATGGCTGTTATACTCTGTTTGTGTGAGTCATGTTAGGTTGAATGCCAACTGGTAGTATGTGTCAGTTGTAAAATAGGCTTGACAATTAGCACTTCTGAAGGAAATAGTAATTTAAGAAGAAGTGTAAGGCAATCAAGTTGAAAAGAGGCTCATTATTTTGAAGGTGCCTGTCATGAAAACTGCTCAGAAAAAGAGCAAAAATGATTTGACATGTATTATTATTTTATGTCTTTATGATCAATTGTTCTTTTTGTTTATATCACATATGTTTGGTTTGATTTAATCTTATTGAGTTGTGCCTAATGGTGATATTATTTGTATTGTTTTATTTACTGTATATAGTATGAGGCTAAACATTTGTTGATTATACTGGTTATACTGGAAGAGAAGTTGTTGCCAAGGATTTGGATGGGGATCCAACTAAATAATTAACAGAAGAGCAATCGCCTTAAGCCGAGTCATCGATAATGGCCGAAGTTTAGATTCAGGCAGTAACATGAGGCCAGCTGACTAACTCCAAGCATTTTCTACTCCTGCTGCTGCTATTGGCTCATGTTGCAGCTAACTGCATTCACTGGCCAGTGGCTGCAGCTGCATGTTGAAACACTGACGTGTGTTTCAACAGACCATTTTCACTGCAGACATTTGAGCATGTCATACAGGAAAAAACACAGGTGCAATCAATATCCTTAATGCTAGAGTTTGGGGCTATGCTCTCATGGCTTCTGCCTAATTTACTGGTACACTTCAATTAAACAGCCATTGTTAGTGTTTTCAATTTCTTCTGTGCTTGACAAGTCACAATGTCTGCTTTAAAAAAATGCTATTAAGCTATAGCTGCTGTACGATTGAAGCTGATTAATGAATGGTTATACACTTGTAATTATATCAATATGTAATTTGGTCTTTTGCTGTTTAATAGCTTCACTGAACAGTTGAACTGTATAGTACAACACTGAAGTCAGATGTTTTTGTTATAATAGAAACTAAGGAGATTGTTTCTGAATGAATAAGGGATAAATGGATACTTAAACATAAAACTACCACCTCAGAGACTAGCACAAGATTAAGTTGCAATGAATGCAAAACATGTGTTATGAGCTTAACAACATTCTTTTTATATGTCACATATACTGTCTTAATACTAAAGTGAAGTTGTGTGCATCATGCAGTTATGCATATTGTGAAAACAAACTTAAGAAGGAGGAAAATGACAAGATTGAATACAGGACTGGTTGACCTTTGAGCATAGCAAAAACATGCTTTCAAGGATCTGTTTGTTTTTGCTGATGAGGAATTGAAAGTGTGACCATTATTACACAGATTGTATGACTGTTCTGGAGTTGGCAGGGATTATTGTATTAATTATCATGGAGATTAGATTTACGATGTGTTGTATGATGAAAAGCCCATTTTTCACAAAGTTTAAACACTCGCAACAGCAACTCTACGACACAGCATTCATTGTATAATGAACAATAATAAACTTGTTTGGCACAGATCAGATGAAATCAACAGCAGGATGACATCAGTACAGATGATTGACCAACACTGGGAAAGCTATTTGTTGGCTGACATGGTCAGCAAAAGGCCTATGACCACTGTAACTAAAGCACAGTGGATCAAAGCTGAAGTAGTTCAAATCAAATAGATATTTACAATTGACAATTTGGGTGACAGTTTCAATGATCCCCTTTGTTTCTTTATTGTTTATATTGAACTAGAATGGGGAAAACCTGCTCCACTATGATATTACGATTAAACATATGATATTATGTTCAACTGGAGTCCCTCCTAAGGTATTAACAATAAAGCTGGTGACTAAAAGGTTATGGATGGCCAAAACTATGAATATAAAAGAATAAAAATAACGTGATTTCCACATGATGTCCACTGTGTGCAGATATGTCTTTTAAGAAGATGAGCTTTCAATTACAAAAACAAATTATATCATGAAGGAAACAGAGTGTGATACTAGGGTTTTAAAGCACTGCCTTTAGTTTTGACCTATTCATTACAATTTAAACTTAACATAATTTGGTAACACTTTATATAATGGTCCTTGTCTTGAGCGTAGGTTAATGGTAATAAGGCCCTTATAAGTTCTTATAAGATGGTTATTAACATTATTTTAATATTAGTGTTAATTCCCTCATTATCATTAGATTATAAAACATTTTAAGCACTCACAAGACAGTTTAAAGACTGCTTAAGAAAAAAAGGCATCATTAGTGTCTCATAATTGTTTAGAATAGCATTATATTATTTATTTTTTGAGTTTAACTAACTAACCTATTGTCACCTTTATTAAGCTTTTTGTGTTGCTTTATTAAGATGAATACATATCTAATATGTGTATTTATTAGCAGTTAACTATATTTGTTGCAGCTACTGTATTTAAAGCTAGAACGATGCCTTATTAATCTTAATAAAAATTGTTATGTGTAATTCTTAAACCAGCATAAGACTATGAACATTGCAAGTGTCTGCAGTTAAAATAGCCTACAACATATGATGGCACTATAATTTATTTAAGAATCAATTTCCATCAGCAGCACAGTTATCAACCAGAGGCACAAAATACAACTCCTACATGAATAAATTACATTTTCATCATAGATTTTGCGAAGTAGCCATGCAATTAAAATGAAAAATTGCAATCTGTTCAATTCTATCGATTCTATTTCACTGTTTGTTGTTTGCATCGCTGGGTGGTCAGGATTCACAGTGCTTGTCAGCTTTGACCTCCAGGTTATTAATAACAGAAGAAACTGCCCCTCACTTTAATTTTCTGTAGGTCAACAAGCTCAAGGTCTGCACTTCTGCCCTCTGACTGTCAATGTCTGCCTCTACACAACTTTAGTCCTGACTAATAACAAGAGCAAGGTCATTTGAAACCACTTCATAACACGCTATGGGCTGAAATGCAGCTTTAAATAGCCAGATGGCAGAACATTCTGACCAACCAACTCTCCTTATTCACTATTTCTATTCATATTCTACCTGCAGGCACCTCCCCCCATTCAATGGAGAACATTTACAGTATGGTGAGACTTGTTGCTTCTTTGGCCGTTTTTTAGGTTCTCAGGTGTCAGAGATGATAATATATTATTTACAGCAAGCACAGAAAAGGTCAAAGCTGCTACCCGGAGTACTGCTGTTCTGATGTCATGGTGGCAGGTGTTAAGACAGTGGGTTCTCTAAGGCTCTGCTGACACACTGTTTTTTTGCAGGGCTTTAGATGTGTTAGAGAAAGAGAAAGCTGGAGGTCATGATAATATTTGATTGAGTACGTTCCATGTGTCATACTTTCCTTTTTAAATTTTAGAGATCCACTATGTATATTTCCTTGTGTTTCCTCACATGTCATGCTTCTTTTTTGTTTCTCCAGCTCAAATGCCTAGCAAGACCAAAGAAGAGATGAACATTAGGCGAGGGAGGACGGCGATGCAGAAGAGAGTGAAAATCAGAGAGTGCTGGTGACTGAGCAAGCCTCGGAAATGCAGAACCGAGGAATACAAAAAACAAAGAAATTAGAAAAGCAGCAACAATGTGAATGAAAAAAAAATTCCACAGCATCATTAATTGCCCCTGGCCTTTGAACAAGATGCTCAGTCTCTCAACCCAGGAGTGTGATTGCCTGGGTTCAGGCGTTTGAATCCGCCCACTCCACCGAGTTGAACATAAAGCAGTAGTGGTTTCTCGAAAAAGCAATCAATCCAACAAGTGCTGCATGGCCGGTGGGGGCTAACAATTAAAGCTGTCATATCAGTATTGCTAAACAGTGTGGTTTGTTTCATTACTTCTCTCCACTCCAATAAAGGGAAAATGTGCTTTTACTCTACCAGCTCTTTAACATTACAACTTGGGTGGTACATGCAGGTGGGACAGGCCATCTCAAGTCATCCAGCAGCAGAATTACGAACCTACTATGGCAAAGGCACAACCTGCCCTACTCTGAGCGTGGGCTGGTGGCTGGAGAGGTGCCAGTTCATCTCTTGGGCACTGCCGAGGTGCTGTTGAGCAAGGCACCAAACCCCCAACTGCTCGGGGCGCTGGTCACTGGCCTCGCTCTAACATCTCTCCATTAATTGCATGTATATAGGTCCTGTCTGTGCATGTGTGTGTATTTCGGGCCTGTGTGTGTGTAAAATGAAAAATAATAATAGAGTGAAAATTGAATTTCCCCATTGCGGGACAAATAAAGGAATTCTTCTTCTGGGCAAAGTATCCCTTTAAAACCACAGCAAAACCAGTATGTTGGCATTGCTGTTTATTAGTTTTTAGTTAAAATTACATTATATTGTTTGATATGTAAGTCTCTAGTGATTGGTTAGGGCAAATCAAAAAACCCCTCCTACATAGAGATCGGTTGCAATGGAGGCAATGTTTTTTTTTCCATAGATATACATATTGAAAATCCATGTGTACTACTGCAATAATACAGTTCAGCCACTGGCATTATCTCTGAAAATCAATCACTATTGATCTGCTTTGCTTTACTCTGGGCACAACCTATTTATGCTTGTTTTTCAGCTTATTAAATGACCAAGAATTCGACTTTTCCTTCACAGTGTGGAGACTGGTGGACAGACCATTTAAACACCATATCAAAATCTGTCAGCTGAAAAACTGGGGACCCTACAAGCAGGAATAAGATGTCCCAAAGTCTTCAAATTGTTCCTTTCACCAAATAAGAATGGAAAGACAAAAAAGGATGATGTGAAAAGAGAGAATGAACAAACAACCATGGAAGTCAAAACCAGCACAGCATGTCATTTTCTTCCTTTATCGCATTTGGTTTTTCTAGACCCTATTTTCTTAGATCAAGGCTGTATTAGGCTATTCAAACACAACGTTGTTTCTGACTCGAGAACCATCAAGCAGAGTGTGCTTAGCGTGTTTGTGTTCCATCAACAGAAAAAAAGTCAAGGTTGAAGACTACATATAGGGGCACTTGTATCTGCACCAAGTTCAGGGACAGTTTGCACGTCTACACGTAATGTGTCGTTATTTAGACAAGGTTGCCTGTGACAGAATAGACAGAAAGATGTGCTCAGATTTTGACACATCATTGGCCTGCTAACCTAGAATATGACAGTATGTGATGGCGGATAATTACTTGTGCCAATTGTTTCAGTGCAGGTGTTCAGTGTGTGTGTGTGTGTGTGTGTGTGTGTGTGTGTGTGTGTGTGTGTGTGTGTGTGCGTGCGCGCGCGTGTGTGTGTGTGTTCGCCTTTGAAAGACCAGAGGTGTTTGTGCAGTATGTTTATGTGCAACAAACAAAAAGAAGAGAACCCCCAACAGTCCCTGAACCTGTCCAACTGTGAGAGCTTAATTTATCATGCAGCGCTTTGGCACACACACACACACACACACACACACACACACACACACACACACACACACACACACACACACACACAAACATATTATACATGAGAAGAACATTTGATAAAAAATATTGTTTTTCACATTTCTGGAATTTTCTATGAAGCGAAAAAGTCAAAATTGCGATTCGACACTAATGCTCATATTTTTTCCACCTTTTATGATTTTATGCCGTTTTAATGTAATTTGGCAAAGACACTTGGCATAATTGATTAAGATTAATAACATTTATCACTTTCCGCGAAGATGTAAAGAGAGTCGATGCACTCACATCATGAAAGATAGTAAGCCCTTGCCCGGTGCTGTGCAGCGGCTGCTGTTGCTGCAGAGCCCGAAGATGCTTCTGTTTGGCCGACTGCAGGCACATAGTGATCATCTCCGTACAAGCCAGCATCTTTGAGACGTTTCGAAACACACCTTGGTCGTGCTGATCGCTCAAACTTGACGGGAAAAGGTTAAAGTAAAGTAACTATAGTAGTCTGGAGGAGATGAAGGCTGCAGGTGAGACTGGTAACAGATACCAAGTGAAGGAAAAGCAGGCGGGGACTCGGAGATGCTCTGCAACTTTGTGGTGCGCTGCTGAGCCGGAGCCGCAAGTCCCTCCCTGCTGGAGTCGCTGTGATTGGCTCATTTATCTGCTTGTGCATCTGGATGAGAGCGTTAACTTCATCAGGACCAAATGTTGCTTATACCCTTATATAATGTTTTGTGTGGCAGTAACTGTCAACCTTCTGTCTCTCTCATAGACTGTATACAATCTTAATATCCATGCGACGCAGAGAGAGAGAGAGAGAGAGAGAGAGAGAGAGAGAGAGAGAGAGAGAGAGAGAGAGAGAGAGAGAGAGAGGGAGGGAGGGAGATCATTTATCATTTAGGCAATTAATACTCATAAAGATGCAATTTATTCTCTTATGTCGTGGATGTTATAGTTCAAATATAGTCTAGAGTCAGCTTAAAATTCAAGTTCAATGTAAAGTTTAACGGTGTGAATTCTTTGATGCAGTCATGTCAAAAAACAACTTTAAGCTCTAAAATTCCACCAGATCAACTTTTGTCAGACACTGCCATCTGCTGGTTGTTGAGAGGTATCGCTTTGATATATATCAAAGCGATACCTTTGATATATATATATATATAATCATTATGATTATTTTCTAGACATGTGTCTAGAAATTCCATTGCATGCAGGTCTATTCTGTTTTAATAATTTTAATTATTAAATTGTACTTGTGCCTTTGAACTTTAAACTAGGGACTATGTAGGGTAGACCAGTGGTCTGCAGAATTTTAAGTGGAGGGAGATGAAGACATCAATGTGAACAAACACATGCTTAAAGGATAGGTCTATATTTAAGTTGTTTATTTATTTTTTGTTTTTAAAACCATAAACTAAAAAACTTTCCAGGAGCAGTCGAGGGGCGGAGCACAGGGACTCTAAATGCGCCTGATAATGTTTTCCTTCCTGGACTTCAGTTTCGCTTTCCGTTCTGACCTACCTGCTGAGACGCGAGACGCTGCGACAACAACTCTACTCTTCCCTTAGTTGTGATTCTACTTCCTAATTGAACTTATGGTTGGATGTGTAATTTGACCGAAATGTGACCAGCTCCTTTACGTCACAACTGCGATGTTCGCGTGATACATTTTGTGCTAACTTTCGTTTCAGGTATAACAATGGCCTCTTCTAAAGTTACACCGAGAGACCATTTGACTGAAGGTGAGCTGCTCAACTTGGTTTCAATTTTGCTACGAGGGCTGTCGTGTCACTGTCAAATGTCTTTATCCTAATATGAATATGTTTTTGTTATTGTTTAGTCATAAATCAAACGTGTGTCAGAGGATAGGGAAAGTGGGTCATTGTTTTGATTAGTCATACACATAAGTCTCTAATTAAAGTCAAAGGTATCTAGCCTATGTATTATTTAGCACCTGGAACACTCGATGTATCATCAGTCTTTATGTGACGGGGATAGAGAGAGAACTACTAGACAATGTACCAAAACATACACAAACCAGAACCATTAAATGGTAATAGCCAACACTAAGGTGAAATCAAGTGTGTTTAGGATACAAGCTCTTTCTTTGCTCCCTTTGCAGCGGAGGAACTGGCTCTTTCTCTGAGTGAAGCCCTCAGCAGTGGGGACGGACAGGAAGCAGCCAAACTGTGCCAGAGACTGTCCCAACTCCCTGTTCCAGTGTCTGTCAGCGTCAATAGTCAGGCCTACCCTCAGGACACCATAAGGTGTGACACACTCAACTGTGAAGAAGAATTTCCTTCTTTTCATGGGTTTTTATTTTTAGAGTGAGGTAGTGTGGTAACATCAACTCTGTGTGCCCTTACTGCTGTAGTTAGAAATGTGAAAAAAATGGCGTTAAAATGGATGCATATTTAATATAAAAATCAAAATAGTGAAAGTTCAATTGTATTCTATTTAATAGGTTGCGGATTGGCGTGGAGTATGCTCAGTCAGATGACTACATCCCAGTGACTGTCGTGGTTTCATCTGACATGACCATTGCACAACTTAAAGAAAAGGTAACAGTCTTTATAATATCTTGCAAACCTGTAAAACCCTATTGGTGATATAAAGAGCCATGATCTATTAATTCAGACATTTTGCCTGTTTCTGTGCTGTTTCCTTTGTGTTGTCATCAAGCAGTATTCTGTGGTATGTGGTAGTAGATCAATGGTCCTCTGTTACTCTGTAGAGTTTTACATTTTAAATGTAATTATGTACAGCATGATATGTAATTTATGCTACACGTCTGGGTTTTCTGGAAGACCACATCTATTGTGCATTATGAGAATATTCATGGTGACTTCATAATACTTTATGACAACACACATAATACTTTCTGATGCACTATATCCACAGTGATAAATAAGAAACAGTCTTGTTATGGGATTACCTGGTCTAAGGGAGGGGACTTACTCGGACAACAACACCCATCTTAGAACTCAACCTTCATTTTAAGCTCCTCCACACACCTGTAAAGTTTTGTGACTGTATCTTGTACGGTTATCAGGCCAGGACTGTAAAGTGGGTGGACCCAGGCCCCTTTATGAAGGCATTATATATCACTATGAATGCCCCATAATGCACTATAGATATGGTCTTCAAGTGTTACCCAATTCTGTCATATACAGATTTGTTTGTGTAGCTTTATTTAGGGGCATGTATGAACACAAATACAGTGCATACACACTTTCTGTGTTAAATGTCATTGAGCAAGGTGTTTATCTCCTATTTTGTGTTCCCAGATCAGCCATGACTTTGGGTTCCCCCCGCTGGTGCAACGTTGGGTGATCGGGAAGCGGTTGGCTCGTGACTGCGAGACATTGTACGGCCACGGCATCCGTCATGATGGAGACCAGGCTTTCCTGTTCATTCTCTCCGCTCATGCTGCTCATCTCACAAGGCAGCAACACAAACTGGACCAGGAGCAAACACGCATAGAGGGTCAGTATAGACACAGACACAGACACAGATCAAGGCTGCAAATAACAGTTATTGTCTTTGTCTTTTCAATTATTTGTCTATCAATCAGTTTGTCAAACATATTGTCAATTAAAAATTGTCTCCTAACAACCGGAGTGATGAATGCGCTAATTTTCTTTCAAATTTTTTTAATTGGCTTTCGCAGACAAGAACACAGAAACAGGTATAGCACATGTACAGTATGTCTGCTTTAAGGTGAAAAAAAGAAAAAACCACAGACAAAAACAGAAAAACCCCAACATGAATCCTGCTATCGCTCGCAACAAACCACGTCAGACACAGTCACAATAAAAAAAAAAAAAATCAAAGAACCGAATAACATGTAACATAAGTATAGAAAGTAAGATTAAGTTAAAAAAAAAAAAAAAAAAAAACCACAAAAAATTAATAGCAGTGGGTCCCAGGTTTTGTGGAATGCTTCCAGGGATCCCCTCTATGAAAACCTCAAACTCTCCAACCAAAGACATTGCAAAATAAACTATTATGAGTCGGTGCAGAAACATGTTTCCATTTAAGAAGGTTGTTATGTCTGGCGAGCAGGTTGGTAAAGGCCACGACACGATGTGTAGTAATGGGCAGATTTTTAGACGGAGGGAGCCCAAAAAGAGCAGTCAGAGGATTTGGTTCCAAATTTGTGTTAAGAGCCTGTTTGAGGGTTTGAAATATATCCGACCAAAATTCAGAAAGCTTCGGGCACGTCCAGAACATGTTTGTGTGGTCAGCTGGGGACTGCTTACAGCGGTTACAAGCATCACTGTGACTAGGGTGTATCTTAGCAAATTTAGCGTTGGTAAAATTGGCTCTATGAAGCACCTTGTATTGTAATAGGCCGTGCCTGGCACAGATCCAGGATGAGTGGACCAGTTTCAGAATGTCCCTCCACTGGAACTCAGTAATGTCTACCCCCAAATCCTTTTCCCATGCATTTTTAGGTGAGGCAGTGGGGACTGGGCTCAGAAGAGCAATCTTATTATAAATGACAGATATCAGTCGTTTGTGTTGTACGTTGAGAGACAGGAATTGGTCCATCTCAGCTTCAGGGGAGCGGTTCGGAAAATGTGGGAATTGCTTTTGGATAAAATGTCTCATTTGAAGGTACCGAAAAAAGTGTCAAGGCAGGCTGTATTTGTCCGACATAGATGCAAAGGACGCAAAAACCCCTTCGTCATACAGGTCCTTAAGCGTTTTGAGGCCCTTATTTGACCATATGTGGAATGCAGGGTCGGTGCAGGAAGGGAGAAATGCAAGGTTTTTCAAAACTGGGGCAAGGACCGAAGCCCTTTGCAAGCCGTACTGCTTCCCGAACTGGATACAAATTTTAATGGCATTAATGACAACCGGATTGGATGAGACCTTGTGGGCAGTTATGGGGAGCTGTGAGCAAATTGTAGAGTGCAAAGAGCATGAGGAAGATGTTATCTCAGTATGAGCCAATGGTGGGCAGGCGTCTGCAACTTCACCGCAGAGCCAATATACAGTAAAAGTTTATTAATGGCCCAGAAGTAGTGGTGGAAATTAGGGAGTGCTAGTCCCCCTTCAGGTTTAGGGAGTTGAAGAATATTTTTTTCTATACGGGCTGGTTTATTTTGCCAGATAAAGGCGTTAAGTTGTTGGTCTAGGTTAGTGAAGAATGATTTTTTTAGACAAATTGGGAGGTGTTGAAAAAGGTACAGAAACTTTGATAAAATGACCATCTTAATAAGATTAACCTGGCCTGCAAGGGACAGTGGGAGGCCTGCCCATCTAGACAAGTCTGACATGCATTTATCCAATAGCGGCTAGAAGTTCTTTTGAAAAAGGTCCCTGAAGGAGCTGGTGATAAACACCCCCAAATACTTGAACCCCTCATCAGCTGTTTTAAAGGGGAATATGGATTGTTGAAGTTGTTGACAAAAAATAAAACTCACTCTTCTGAATTTTTAATTTATACCCCGATAGTTGTCCAAACGGATTAAGGATTGATACATCTGGGAGGAGGGAGGATGTGGGGTTTGAAATAAATAAGAGTAGGTCATCAGCAAATAAGGAGAGTTTGTGGACCAGGCCAAAATGAGTGATGCCTTCAAACTCATTCTGGTTTCTAAGCTAGATGGCTAACGACTCGATGGCTATGTTGAACAACAAGGGTGAGAGCAGACAGCCCTGCCGTGTCCCACGCCTGAGAGGGATACATGCTGAACGGACGCCGTTAGTGTTTACAGATGCAGACGGGGTTACATACAGAAGCTTAACCCAAGAAATAAAATTAGAATCAAAGCTAAATTTCTCCAAAATATAAAATAGGAAGCCCCACTCTACCAAGTCTAAGGCTTTCTCCGCATCCAGCGCCACTACGACCTCAGGAGTGTCCGATCCTTGTGAGAATATGATGTTGAGCAGCCTTCTGGTGTTGAAGATTGGGTGTCTCCCTACGAATATGAAGCCTGTCTGGTCTTGTGAAATTATCGATGACATCACTTTGGAGGCGGAGGGTGAGGACCTTAGCAAGGATCTTGCAATCTATGTGTAAAAGTGAGACCGATCTGCAGCTGACACATGAAGTAGGATCCCTGTCTTTCTTCAGGAGCAATGAAATAGATGCCTCATACAAGGTCGCTGGCAGTCTGCCTTCAGGAAAGGAGTCGTTAAACATTCTCACAAGGATGGGAGCTAATAGTGTTGAGTATGCCTTAAAGAATTAGACTGTAAAACCATCGGGACCAGGAGATTTTCCTGTTCTGCATAGACTCTTCGTGCACCTCCAACAGAGCGATGGGTGTACTAGCGATGATTATATCAATCTGAGGGAATGTTAAACAGTGTAAGGGGAAGTGGGTCGCTGCAGTAATTGGGCTGCATTCAGAAGTATATAATGCAGTGTAAAAATCAGAAAAAGACTTGTTGACCATCACTGGGTCAGAAGTGTGGCTACCGTCTGGTAGTTGAATTTTAGAGATTAGTCTGGAAGCACTAGCTGTGCGGGCCTGCTGCACCAGGAGTCTCCCTGCCTTATCTCTCTGCCCAAAAAAGTTTTGTTTGTATTGTCGCAGCTGTCTCTCCACTACGCGCATCATTAAGAGGCTGTGTTCTGGATGTAGTAGTAGCCGTTTCTTATATAGAGCGGGGGGTGGAGAGGTGGAGTAAGTTCTATCGAGTTTTACCAGTTCCTCCACAATTACCACCAGCCAAGCCCGTTCAGCCCTTCTCATTTGAGAAATATAAGATATAACTTGTCCTGCAACAGTAGCTTTATGTGCATCCCAGAGAGTGCCGCTGCTGACATCAGGGGTGTCATTGAACTCTATGTCAGAGTGGATTTGAGTCGCAACAAAATCTCTAAACTTACTATCCGACAGTAAGTGTGAGCTGAACCTCCATGGTGAACGTGGAATTGTATCTCGTGGAAAACTAATGTCAACTGTGGTAGGAGCGTGGTCAGAAGTGACTATTGGGTGATATTCACATGCATTCACGCAGTCGAGGAGGTTGTTATCGAGTAAGAAGAAATCAGTTCGGGAGAATGTGTGGTGTACATGAGAAAAAAGGGAGAAAAATTTCCCATGGGGGTTTCTAATCCTCCAAGGATCGGAAATTCCCAACTGTGATGCATATGTTTTTACTGTGTGTGCTGATTTGGATAGCGTAACCTGTGTAGGAGAAGATCTGTCAAGAGTCACATCCTGCACCAGGTTGAAGTCTCCCCCTATGATAATGCAGTCTGTCCACATTTGGGGTTTTAGCGAATAGCCTTGTAAAAAAGTGTTCATCGTCCCAGGTGGGCGCAGAAACCGAAACTAAAACCACTGGTGTGTTCTGAAGTGTGCCCGAAACTATGTGGCCGTCAATATCTAGGATTACATTTGTCGGCTCAAACAGGACCCTTTTATGAATGATGATAGCTGCCACACTAACTCTATCTGTTAATTTTGAGTGGAATAACTGGCTCATCCACACCCTCTTAACACATGAGGTGTTGGCTGTTTTGAGATGTGTTTCCTGCAGAAACATCACATCCCCCTGAAGTTGCTGCAACTGTCAGGACCTTACAGATTTTGACCGCGCCATTCATTCCCTTAGTATTCCAAGAAATTAGACGCACTCCAGTACCTGTCTTTACAGCATTAGCCATAGGAACAATAATAATAAGGTCGAATCAAACTGCATAGCCTGACGTATTCTGTAGTAGTGGAGGGAAAGAGTGGGGAGGAAGGGTGTAAAATAAATAAATAAAAGGCCAAAACGCACATAAAACAGAGCAAAAACAACATAAGACAGTAACAGCGTGACTAATCTGAGGGCTACTCCCATAGAAAAAAAACACATTCTGAGCTCTCTAGTGTGGACTAACCACTAAACTGAACTTCATGGGTCTCCTCCCTAAACAAACAGTGTTTGACCCCTTAAAGTCACATGAGAATAATAGTAAAGAATAAAACATAGAAATAGTATTAATAATTATTCCAGAACAGACATTAAATCAAATTAGTCTGCATGAGGGTATTTTTCTACCTCAGCTCAGATGAATAGGATGCATTTATAAAACCCTTTCACCTTGCGTTAGAATGCACGCTGTACCGATACAGGTCACCTCTGCACATCAGACTATAAAAAGTGTCAGAACAAGAATACTTCAGATAACACTGGCGGTGGGTGATAAAAAGTTTAAATAAAATAAAATAAAGCTGTGAAAGATATATATAATAACGAACTAAAATCCACATGCAGACGAGCTTCCAGTGCTTGGCACGAAGGCCGACCAAAGACAAACTGAATTCACATAGCAGTGAGAGCAGGCACAAAAACAGGATGAAGAGCGGGAATTTAAAAAGCATCAGAAAACACCGGACCTCGAGTCAACTTGTCCACAGTGCATTAAAATGACCACTTAGCGATTTCTGTTTAAAACGTTAACAGACAGAAAATCAGCAGCCCATTAGCACTTTAACTGTTAACGAGGCGGTCTAAAAATAATATACAATATATAACTCCGATCAGTCAGGGGCTCTTATAGCACAGCGACACAGTCAACACCACACCAACTCACGGTTATCCAGACAACATGACAGCGGCTCATCTATGGTGAAATCAACAGCTCTCCCACGGTCATCGGGGCTAGACGGGAGAGCCTTTTCCCTGCTCCATCCTTCATGGTGATGACCAGCCTCGCGGGCAACAGCAGCGTGGGTCTGAAGCCCTGGTTGTAAAGCTCCGACATCACTTTTCTGTATTTCTGGCGCTGCTCCACCACCTCCGGAGCGTAGTCCTCATAGATGGGAGACCCTTTGCATTGTAGCTGGCCTCTCCTGGTGCGGGCTTCGCGTATGATTTTCTCCTTCACGTGGTACCTGTGCAGCCTGATGATGACAGCCCTTGGTCTCTGCCCAGGCTTCGGTTTCTCAGCTAGTGTGCGGTGAGCCCTGTCACACTTCGGCGGTGATTCCAGAAAGCCTTCCCCGAAAACCTCCATGAGCAGCTCTGTGAAGAAGGCTGTGGGCCACGGACCTTCAACAGATTCTGGCAATCCAGTCACCCTGATGTTATTGCGCCAGCTCCTAGACTCCAGGTCGCTGACTTTAGCTATCAACTTAGTGTTGCTCTCTGTTACCAAAGCACAGAAGGCCTCCACGGTTAGCAGATGCTTGTCCTGTAAATTTGCATTTGCCTCGAGGGAGCCTATCTTCTGAGCGTGGTCGGACACTGTGGCGTGGACATGATCCAGCTTTGCTTTGAGCATTGAAATGGAGGCTTTGAACTCGGCAGAGAGGGCTTTGTTCTCGGTGGTGAGGGCTGCACGGTGATGCTCCAAGAGGTTAGCTCCATGCTAATCTCGCCACCTGCCTCCTCTGCGGGGCTAGCCTTTTACAGTCTGTCTGGTCGAATGTGTCGGCATCTTTAGGTGGTGTATCCGTTTAACAAGACGAATATTACTATTGTTGTGACTTTCGGGGTCCTAAAACGTAAAAATTATCAAAAGTTGCGGGAGCAAGACCCGACCCGTGTCTACTCCATCTCAGCCAAACCGGAAGTCCATCAAGGATGCGCTAATTTAACTACTATCTACTCCTACTATTGTACGGTTAAAATAACAGTGCCAATTTAATACCTCTAAGGATTTTGATACATAACAAACTACTTATGCAATAATAGATAATTAAAGAAAACACAAAATTGGATTGAATAATAAGTTAACAAACCAACGCAACAGTCCAATCACACAATGCAAACTTGTGTAATTTGACAGTGTTTGTTATTTGAAACAGACACATTACTGAAAATATATTAAAGTTCAATACCTGCCTTGATTACAGATGGAATTAACAAGTCAACCAACCAATTTGATTTAATTTTTATGGAATAATATTCATTCCTAGGCATTTTGGAATCGATACAACTTTTACCCAGAGGGCTAGGTGGAGGTGGTGGTGAGAAGACAGCTCCTCCTCCCGAGACTCAACACATTCCTCCTCCACCTCCGAAACCTGCTGTGGCTCCTACACCTCAGGTAAACTCAGGATTAGACATAATGTCGCAGTGTGACTGAGCCTGTAAGTGACTTCATAACTGTACAAGAAAACTCTATCTATGTCTGTGTGTAGTTTGGCTGGGCTTGTTCCATGTGTACGTTCATGAATAAACCAACGCGTCCTGGTTGTGAGATATGTGGAGGGGACCGGCCGGAGGACTACCAGGTGCCTGACATCTACAAGCCAGACCAGCAGGAGGTTCTTCGAATTCAGCAGGAACAACTGGCCATATTGCAGTACGAACAGGTAACAGTGCTGTAGGATAAGAAGAGATAAGTACACATATTATAATAAATAAATTAATCACCTTATTAAGTATTAATAAGGCTAATTCATTATTCCTCTTCAAAAGGGGGTACCACCACCGATATAGACAGGTAATGTGGACAATGCCCGATGGAAAACTAGTCACCTGCAAGAATTATAAGAAAACTTTGCTATCAGTTTCTTTTATCAATTAATTGTATTAATCAATTTCTATCAATGTCAATCTGAAAACGTTTGTTCTCATAAAACAGTGACATCAAAACTTTGCAACACAAAATTAAAGCTCACAGACAACAGCTGGGGTTTGGGGGGTTTTACTACAAAAAAGGGAATATATTTATATACATAATATACTTTATATATTATGACATGAAATGACACACATGAGAATAACACAGAAAATTAATGGGCACGGTAAAAGCTATGATATGGAAATGCAATTTCTAATCATACCATTATGGAAAGTAATAGTCAATAGTCAAATAGCCGGTGGTCACCAGATCTGCTCACTAAAGTACCAACAGTACCAAGGGATGCATTATATAATTTAATGACCACAGGCAGGAAATATTTCCTGTGGTGCATCTGGGTGCGAGGAGTCTTCTGCTAAAGGTGCTCCTCTGCTGGGCCACTGTGTCGTAGAGAGGATGGGATACATTGTCCAGTATAGACCAGAGCCTGTACGGCATCCTCCTCTCTGCCACAGTCTTCAGGGTGTCCAGCTCCTCCCCCACGACATCACCGTCCCTCCTGATCAGTTTGTTCAGTCTGTTGGTGTCTGAGACCTTCAGCCCACTGCCCCAGCATGTGACAGTGAAGAAGATTGCACTGACCACAACAGACTCATAAAACATCCTCAGCATCGTCCGGCAGATGTTAAAGGACCTCAGCCTCCTCAGGAAAAAGAGTCGACTTTGGCCCTTGTTGTAGACAACCTCTGCATTTCTAGTCGAGCTCATCTTATTATTGAAGTACACCCCCAGGTACTTATACTCCTTTAAAGGGTCCACAGGGACCCCCTGGATGGGGACAGGGGTCACAGGTGTTTCTACCATCTTCAGATCCACTATGAGCTCCTTTGTTTTATTCACGTTGAGCTGCAGATGATTCAGCTCACTCCAAGTGACAAAGTTACCCACAACAGTCTTGTATTCACATTAATTCCCCTTTCCAATGCAGCCAACTAAGTCATCCGAAAACTTCTGAAGTTAGCAGGACTCAGTGCATGGTCCAGGTAATCCACAATCCAGGACAAGATCGGGGCCTCCACCTGCATCGCAGACATCTTCTCACCCAGCAGAGCCGGATAGATGGTGTTGAGTGCATTGGAGAAGTCAAAGAACATGACTCTCACAGTGCTCGCAGGCTTGTCCAGATGACTGTAGACTCTGAACAACAGGTTGGACGGTGCAGTCCTCAACTCCCAGGCGGGGCTGGTAGGCGAACAGTAGTGGATCAGTGAAGGGCCTGACCATAGGCCTTAGCTGTTCCAGGACGAGTCTCTCCATGGTCTTCATGATGTGGGACGTTAGGGCCACAAGTCTGTAGTCCTGAGGGCCACTGGGACGCGGTGTCCTTGGCACAGGCACGAGGCAGGATGTTTTTCACAGCACAGGGACCCTCTGGAGGTGCAGGCTCAGGCTGAAGACTTGACTCAGTACTCCACACAGCTGGGGGGCACAAGCTTTAAGCACCCTGGGACACTGAATGACGCGTGAATGACACTGTAGAGGTGTCCGTTGGGGGAGGGCTGAGGTCATCAGGTTGTGAAGGAAATTATGTAGAGCAGGGGGGAGGGGTGGAATAGGTAGGTGTGAAGTGAGGTGGTGAGGGTCAGACAAAGGGTCTGTAAGCAGAAGGAGTAGGGGGAGGTAAAGTGGCAGTCGATGAAGGGCAGCCAGCGGCAGAGTCAAACCTATTGAAAAATAGGTTCAGTTCATTGGCCTGGTCCACACGGCCCCCAACCCTGTGCTAGCAGTCTTCTAGAATCCGGTGATGGTTCTCATGCCACTCCACACGTCCCTCATGCTGTTATGCTGGAGTTTGTTCTCCAGCTGTCTCCTTTAATTGTCTTTAGCCTCCCTGGGTTTAAGTCTGAGAACCTCTTGCACTCTCCTCACCCCATCACGGTTGCCATCTCTGAACGCTCTCTTCTTTTCATTCAGGATGGCCTTAATGTTCTTGGTGATCCAAGATTTATTGTTGGCGTAGCAGGTTACAGTCCAAGCTGGAACATCGCCAACATTTATATAGTCCGTGATGCACTCAGTGAAAAAAAGTGCAGGCCAGTCAATCACTTCAAAGCAGCCCTGCAGTGTCTCATAAGCCTCCTCAGACCACCTCCTCACAGTCCTTTTGGTTGTAGGCTCCCTCTTCACCAGAGGCACATAGCAGGGTTTGAGGTGAACCAGGTTATAATCTGACCTGCCCAGAGGGGGGAGAGAAGAGGAGATGTATGCATCCTTAATGTTAGCATACATCAGGTCCAGAGTCCTCTCCTCTCTGGTAGGACAGCTCATGTACTGTTGGAAGGTCGGCAGAACTCTATCCAAGGTGAAGTGGTTAAATGCTCCCGATATGATGATGAAGGCACTGGGGTGTTGAATCTGGAGATCGTGGTGTGTATGATGCTGCAGGCAGATGGGAGGGGTGTACAGAACAACAGTGATGACATACAGGTCCTCTGCGTCGTCAGTTCATCCATTTTGTTGTAGAGAGACCATACATTGCCCATAACAACAGAGGGGAGACACGGCTTAAATCTTCTCCTCTCCATAAGCCTGTCCCATCTCAACCCTCCTGTACTGCCCCGACGTTGCTTCCCACCTCTCCCGGTGTGTTTTTCTCCAGAGTTCGGGTGGTATATCAGCTGGTCTGGCCGCTATGCCAGCCGGCATTAGCGCGATCAGCTATTCTCCAGGGTAAACAAAGACAGCGTGTCCTGGTGGAAGCGGCATTGATAAAAACAACACGAAAAAACAAAACAATCGAAAGTAACCTCATTGTAGAGGGTAGAACTTAACAGAAGTTAGGGTGTAGAAACAGAACGAACAAAAGGAGAATAAAAGTTAAGAAAGTTTCAAAAAAGTGAACTAACAAAACCGGAGCAGTAACAGGCAGCATGCAACTTTCACGCATGCGCACTAAATTTATGATGAGAATAATGAGATGCATTCATTTTCCCGCTTAGACTGGAAGAAACTCCCTCTTTCCTTTGTCTCCAAAGACAAGAGATCAGTTTTCATATAAATCTAAAAATCAGGCCAAGTGTAGGAATTTTATGGTGAATACACACACATTAATACATAATGTAAGCGTTCCTCTTTTAGTTAATCTTTTAGTTTAGTTAGTAATCCTGCGGAAGTGTCAGCAACACAATAACATCAACGCATTATTTAGAATAATCATTTACTACATAAATAATCAGGTTTTCCTTTGCCTATGTTGGATTTGTCAATGCATATTTTTGCATTTTTAGAGAACAGATCATTAAAACTCTATTTATTCTGAAATATTGTTTTTTTTTTCTGTTCAGAATTTGATAGAATATATGTATGTATATGTGGCTATACCACTGCTGCACTAGCATGTTTTTTTAAATGACCAAGGCACTTCAACAAAAACCTTTGTTTTGTGATAATAATAAAAAACAGTGAGCAAGAATAGAGAACAGTAAACACTGTGTTAGAATAGAAGATTTAAGATTAGATTTATGTTTTTAGGGTTTGATCTTGGTCCATTCTTCTTGCAGTCTCTTCCAAGAGAGCCATTATTTTGTTTCCAAGGATTTTCCAGAGATAAGAAACTATTCAAGCTGATGCCAGGAGCTTTTTGTTTTCAACAGCAGTTTCACTTTCCATTTTCCTGGAAACGCAGTATAACAGTGTCTGTAATGGGTAATGAGACAAAGTAGTGAATTTCTCTATTGTGATTACCTCCCACCCTTTCCGTGTCATGAAGGCTCAGAAGGAGGAGCGAGAGAGGAACTTCCTGAACTTGTTGGCAACAGAAGAACAGAACCTTATCTCCAACACCGAAGTGGCAGACTGTCCCATCTGTGTCTCTCCTCTGGAGCCAGGAGAGGGCATCGTGCTCAGAGAGTGTCTACACACCTTCTGCAGGTCTGACACAGTTAATAATTTTTTGAATTTGTCATATGTTGTAAAAGTGATAAAAGTATTTTGTTTTCTTTCTAAAAGTCTACAATGGCCACATTCATAAAGCATTTTGCATTCATATTTTTATTGTGTGTGTCCTTTCTTTAGGGAGTGTCTAAAAGGGACAATAGTGAACAGTCACGATGCTGAGGTATCCTGTCCTGAGAAATGTGACAGCAAGCTACTGGACCGAGAGATCAAAGCTGTGAGTGTTAGACTAGAGAACAAGAAACTTTCAATTATTTTTTTCAATTTATTTTCAATTTCAGGCATTTACTCAAATGTCAAATACACTTTTAAAAACTCCTCCCGGGCGAAGAAACCTCAAGAGCCTCTTACAGGCAGAACATTACAAGTTCTCTCTCTCTCTCTCTCTCTCTCTCTGAGTGGGCGTAGCGTTTGTTGAGTGAGTGAGTGAGTGAGTGAGTGCGTGTGCGGACATTTGTCCGGCTGAGGGTTACTTTTCTATCTTTGTTTTCCCTTCCTATTTTACTTTATAATTTATGTTTAGTTAGATAAGTGTTGTCTTTATTGTTTCTTCGTCCGCAACCAGCGATTTGATCGCTGGTTAGCGTGGCAAACATGGAGAGAATGGCGTTTGATAAATTGAGTCGGCCTCATGGTATTAAAATCCCCGTAAATTCAGATATATCTGTTGAGGAATGTGGTCTAGCTGTTGGCGCTATTGTGGGACATGATAGCATTGTTTCAGCTTCTAGAATGAATGGTTCAGTGGTTATTTTTCTTGATAATTTTACTAAAGTCAGTGAAATTATCAGCACAGGTATAAATATAGATGGAAATCTGGTTAATGTTCTACCACTCGTAACTCCTTCAAGACGTGTAATATTGTCCAATGTACCGCCGTTCATTAGCGACGAGATGATTTGCCGTGAATTGGCAAGATATGGGCAAATAGTATCTTCAGTTAAAAAGATCCCGCTTGGATGCAATTCCCCATTATTGAAACATGTCGTGTCTTTCAGGAGACCTTAAAGATTATACAAGTGATCTCAATGTCGCGTTCAAATTTAAAATTGAGCAGTTTGATTATACCATTTTCGCCACTACCGAAACTATGAAATGTTTTCATTGTGGAAAGGAAGGACATCTCATTCGTGCTTGCCCTGAGAAAAATAAAAGCAGACCCACAGTAGGCAGCCCTGTCACAGGTGCAAGTGAACTGTCTGAAACTGAGCCTGGAGGAGTAGGAGAGGTGGCGGAGAATGAGACTTCAGCGGCAGGGCCGTCTGTCAAACATAATGCGGAAAAGGGACCAGAACAAAGCGACGCAACAGGTAAGCAAGATCCAGGTATGGGGTGTAGCACAGTGTCTGATGAGTTTTCTGCTTCTCAGAATGTAAACACACAAGTTGTAGAAAGTGAAGACGCGTGTGGGAATATGTTGTTGGAGTTTCCCACGGTAAACGAAAAGACTGCTGTAGAGGTAGCAGAGGCTGTATTGGAGGGTTTAGATGACGAGGAAGGAATGGACACTACTGTGGAGTTTAAGTACCCCATGGTGAAAAGAAAAAAAGATTCTGATGGACGCACTAGGTTAACTAAAAAAACAGCCGGTTCAGCCGATTTAAATGTTGAATCTGAGTCTGATTCCACTGACTCCTGCTCACCGTCACAGCAGCACGTATTTAGGGCTTCCTATACCTTAGATGCCATAAAGGATTTTCTGAAACGCACCAAAAATATGAAACGAGTACGAGTGGAGAATTATTTTCCAGATACCATGGGCTTTGTTGATTCAGTGCAACAATTTAGGATTAATCCAGAGAATGGTGGTTTTACTGATCAAGAGATTGCACGCCGAAAAAGTTTCTGACAAAACTTAGACAAGAGACTAATGATGAAAGTAAGAGCGTTGTTGTCTGATATTCAAACTGAAATGGTGAATTTCTTTTGGGATAAGCTGCACTGGATCCCCCAAAGCGTGTTGTTTTTGCCTACAGATGAAGGAGGCCAAGGACTTGTTCACCTGGTCAGCCGAGTCGCTGCCTTCCGCGTACAGTTTCTTCAAAGACTGCTTGTGGGCCCAACAGACTTATTGTGGAGACCTTTGGCCTATACTATATTGCGAAGACTGGGAGGTTTACAGCTGGATCTTTCCCTTTTTCTAATGGACCCCAACAGGCTGCCTTTCAAGAATCTGCCTGCATTCTATCGTGGACTTTTCAAAGTGCTTTGCTTATTTAAAATAAAGAGATGTGAATTTTCAATATCTGCACCACTGCTGTTGAAGGAACCGTTGACAAGGGGATCTAGGCTGGATATATCAAGAGAATCATCTCTACCATTGGACTTCATTTAAGAGAGCCATGGTGTAAAAACTTTGGAGAATTTAGTGTCTGTAGCAGGTGGTGAACTTGATAAGGTTGAACCTGTGGCTACTGCTTTAAAAATGAATTCAACACGAGTTGTGGCACAGCTATTAACCAAATGGAAAGGTGTCTTGACAAAGAAAGAGTGTGACATGCAGAGATCTTACTGTGCCATTAGTTCTGAAATGGATGATGGTTTTCTGTTTCCAAAATTGACCCTCATGCCCCAGCTTGATGGGTGTGAAGGGCCTTTGTTGAATGTATCTTGTTTTGAGAAAATGTATCTGGATGAAACTGATGGTAAAGAACTGTATAAAGCCTGTGTTAAGGTTTTGAACAAATTAAAACTTAATACAAGGACTGATACAGCATGGCGGGCCAAGCTTGTGTTAGATGACAATGTTAAACCAAACTGGAGAACCTTTTATAAACCACCATTAACAAAGAGATACAGGGACTTACAGTGGAAGATTTAGCATGGTATTGTGCCTGTTAATTCTTTTGTTGCGGTGCTAAATCCTATGGTTGATGATAAATGTCCTAGCTGTTGTGAAAGAGAGACTGTTTTTCACTGATTTATGGAGTGTCATAGGCTAATCTGCTTGTTCCAATTGTTAGAATGTATTTTTACATGTTTTGGTTTGGTTTTTACTAAGAATGTTTTCATCTTGGGAGTTAAGTACACACAAAGACGTAAATCTTGCTGTCAGCTATTAAACTTCATACTGGGAAAAGCAAAAATGGCAATCTGGGTTAGTAGAAGAAGCATAATTGAAAATACATCTGATCATGATCCAGTGTGTGTGTTTAAAAGACTAGTGAAGTCAAGGATTTTGATAGATTTTAAATACTATGCTGGAATGAAAGAGTTTGGAATTTTTGAAGACGTATGGTGTTACAGAGAAGTTTTATGCTTTGTTGATGAACTGGTTTATGGAGAACATGTGGCTTAATTAAGTCCTTATTTATTTAGATTATTTAGATTTTTTGTATGTTTTCATTTATTTGTTGTCGTCTTTCATGAATTCATAAAGCGACTAATGGTCTCTTAAAGAAAATGCCCTTTCTGTAACATACGTGAAAGAATAGATCATTAAACTTGTTTTAAAATTCAAAATTATCTCTCTCTCTCTCTCTCTATCTCTATCTATCTCTCTCTCTTCTCTATCTCTCTCTTCTCTCTCTCTCTCTCTCTCTCTCTCTTCTCTCTCTCTCTTCTCTGTCTCTCTCTCTGTAACCATCATATGATCTTGGATCACAGCTGCTCACAGAAGAGGAGCACGAGCGGTTTCTGCAGTTGCGACTGAGCATCGCAGAAAGCCGCTCAGAGCACAGCTTTCACTGTCAGACTCCTAACTGTCGAGGATGGTGCATCTATGAGGATGAAGTCAATGAGTTCCAGTGTGAACTCTGCAACGAAAACAACTGCATTCTCTGCAAGGTAAGTTTCTGTCATTTACTTTATTTACTGACTGACATTTTCTTCCTTTGTAGTAGCCTTATATTAGAAGTACCAAACATAAAGGGAGTTTTGTGTTTTTGCAGGCTGTCCATGAGGGCATGAATTGCAAGGACTACCAGGATGACCTGCGCATCCGAGCAGAGAACGACGTGGCGGCTCAGCAAACTAAGCAGATGCTCGAGGTAGGTCAGCCTTAAAGTCTGTTGCACTATAGTGCAATAATGTCAATGCTCTTTTGCAGATTAGGGTGGAATAAAAAACACAACTACCTGTGTAGCGCTACGGTTTTGTACCACCAAACTATGAACCAGGATATTGCGAAAAGTCTTAAAAGTAGTTAAGTGCTTTATTACATCCTGTAGGAGTCTAATCAAACACAGGTGAAATAAAAAGTTAACTTTTTATTATTATATAACTTTAAAGTATTGTGTCTCAATGCCTGTACTATGAATCATGAATATAGGGAAGGCTTACTGTCATCACTTATTATTCTATAGTGTTGACCTCAGAGCCTGCCAATTATTAAAAAAAAATTCTGGCAGTGACCTTGATTTAGTTAGTTGTACACTCCACATTTTATTATCCGTTTTAATATGTTTGTGGCTCTAGCCACACCTCAGGCTCTGTGCTCTTTGTCCATGCTTTGCCAGGGGCAAACTTACTCAAAGAAGAGTGGCAGGGGGGTGTACCCATGACTAACATATCTATTATATTTGGAGTTGTATTATGTAGCTGTTTTATCGTTGTGTTGAGATGGCAACTCTAGATTTGCAGAATCTCACAATAACTTTTGCGAGACCTGCTTCCCGACCACCTATACTACCTATTCAAGGTCAATGCCTAACCTTAACTACTCAAGATTAATATCTAACCTGAACCATCTAACCTTAACTATTCGAGATGAATGCCTAACCTTAACTATTCAAGATGAATGCCTAACCTTAACTATTCAAGATGAATGTCTAACCTTAACTATTCAAGATGAATGCCTAACCTTAACCATCTAACCTTAACACTTCAAGATGAATGCCTAACCTTAACTATTCAAGATGAATGCCTAACCTTAACCATCTAACCTTAACACTTCAAGATGAATGCCCAACCTTAACTATTCAAGATGAATGTCTAACCTTAACTCTTCAAGATGAATGCCCAACCTTAACTATTCAAGATGAATGCCTAACCTTAACCATCTAACCTTAACACTTCAAGATGAATGCCCAACCTTAACTATTCAAGATGAATGCCTAACCTTAACTCTTCAAGATGAATGTCTAACCTTAACTATTCGAGATGAATACCTAACCTTAACCATCTAACCTTAACTATTCAAGATGAATGTCTAACCTTAACTCTTCGAGATGAATGCCCAACCTTTACTATTCAAGATGAATGCCTAACCTTAACTCTTCAAGATGAATGCCCAACCTTTATTATTCAAGATGAATGCCCAACCTTAACTATTCAAGATGAATGCCTAACCTTAACCATCTAACCTTAACACTTCAAGATGAATGCCCAACCTTTACTATTCAAGATGAATGCCTAACCTTAACTCTTCAAGATGAATGTCTAACCTTAACTATTCGAGATGAATACCTAACCTTAACCATCTAATCTTAACTATTCAAGATGAATGCCTAACCATAACTATTCAAGATGAATGCCTAACATTAACCATCTAACCTTAACACTTCAAGATGAATGCCCAACCTTAACTATTCAAGATGAATGTCTAACCTTAACTCTTCAAGATGAATGCCTAACGTTAACTATTCAAGATGAATGCCTGACCTTAACCATCTAACCTTACTATTCAAGATGAATGCCCAACCTTAACTATTCAAGATGAATGCCTAACTTTAACTATTCAAGATGAATGCCTAACCTTAACCATCTAACATTAACTATTCAAGATGAATCTTACCTTAACTATTCAAGATGAATGCCTAACACTAACTAATCAAGATGAATGCCTAACCTTAATCATCTAACCTTAACTATTCAAGATGAACGCCTAACACTAACTAATCAAGATGAATGCCTAACCTTAACTATTCAAGATGAATGCCTAACCTTAACTATTCAAGATGAATGCCTAACCTTAACCATCTAACCTTGACTATTCAAGATGAATGTCTAACCTTAACTATTCAAAATGAGTCTAACCTTAACTATTCAAGATGAATGCCTAACCTTAACTCTTCAAGATGAATGTCTAACCTTAACTATTCAGGATTAATGCCTAACCTCAACTATTCAAGATGAATGCCTAACCTTAACCATCTAACCTTAACTATTCAAGATGAATGCCTAACCTTAACCATCTAACCTTAACTATTCAAGATGAATGCCTAACCTTAACCATCTAACCTTAACTATTCAAGATGAATGTCTAACCTTAACAATATAAGATGAATGCCTAACCTTAACCATCTAACCTTAACATTTCAAGATGAATGTCTAACCTTAACTATTCAAGATGAATGCCTAACCTTAACCATCTAACCTTAACTATTCAAGATGAATGCCTAACCTTAACCATCTAACCTTAACTATTCAAGACGAATGCCTAACCTTAACTATTCAAGATGAATGTCTAACCTTAACTATTCAAGATGAATGCCTAACCTTAACTATTCAAGATGAATGCCTAACCTTAACCATCTAACCTTAACTATTCAAGATGAATGCCTAACCTTAACCATCTAACCTTAACTATTCAAGATGAATGCCTAACCTTAACCATCTAACCTTAACTATTCAAGACGAATGCCTAACCTTAACTATTCAAGATGAATGTCTAACCTTAACTATTCAAAATGAGTCTAACCTTAACTATTCAAGATGAATGCCTAACCTTAACTATTCAAGATGAATGCCTAACCTTAACTATTCAAGATGAATGCCTAACCTTAACCATCTAACCTTAACTATTCAAGATGAATGCCTAACCTTAACCATCTAACCTTAACTATTCAAGACGAATGCCTAACCTTAACTATTCAAGATGAATGCCTAACCTTAACCATCTAACCTTAACTATTCAAGACGAATGCCTAACCTTAACTATTCAAGATGAATGTCTAACCTTAACTATTCAAAATGAGTCTAACCTTAACTATTCAAGATGAATGCCTAACCTTAACTCTTCAAGATGAATGTCTAACCTTAACTATTCAAGATGAATGCCTAACCTTAACTATTCAAGATGAATGCCGAACCTTAACCATCTAACCTTAACTATTCAAGATGAATGCCGAACCTTAACCATCTAACCTTAACTATTCAAGATGAATGCCTAACCTTAACTATTCAAGATGAATGCCTAACCTTAACTATTCAAGATGAATGCCTAACCTTAACCATCTAACCTTAACTATTCAAGATGAATGCCTAACCTTAACCATCTAACCTTAACTATTCAAGATGAATGCCGAACCTTAACCATCTAAGCTTAACCATTCAAGATGAATGCCTAACCTTAACCATCTAACCTTAACTATTCAAGATGAATGTCTAATCTTAACTATTCAAGATGAATGCCTAACCTTCACCATCTAACCCTGACTATTCAAGATGAATGCCTAACTTTAACTATTCAAGATGAATGCCTAACTTTAGCTATTCAAGATGAATGCCTAACCTTCACCATCTAACCCTAACTATTCAAGATGAATGCCTAACTTTAACTATTCAAGATGAATGCCTAACCTTCACCATCTAACCCTAACTATTCAAGATGAATGCCTAACTTTAACTATTCAAGATGAATGCCTAACCTTAACTATTCAAGATGAATGTCTAACCTTAACAATCTAACCTTAACTATTCAAGATGAATGCCTAACATTAACTATTCAAGATGAATGTCTAACCTTAACTATTCAAGATGAATGCCTAACATTAACTATTCAAGATGAATGTCTAACCTTAACCATCTAACCTTAACTATTCAAGATGAATGTCTAACCTTAACTATTCAAGATGAATGCCTAACCATAACTATATAACCATCTTTCAAGACTATCACAAATCTTTGGTTACCATCTGTTATTCAGTGTTGATTGTCTGAGTCGTCATATTATTTGTACATATATCTCTATAGCTACTTAACATTTTATATGATTTCACTGTATTTCAATATAGAGCCTGCTACAGAACGGGGAGGCCATGAAATGTCCACGGTGTGACATCATCGTCCAGAAAAAAGATGGCTGTGATTGGATCTGCTGTTTGATGTGCAAGACAGAAATCTGCTGGGTGACCAAGCAAGCTCGCTGGGGACCAAATGTAAAAATATTCACTTACAAGCAGATGGAGTATACAGGAAAGTTAGCGCATGTTTTTGAGCTGTGCATATGACTTTTTTCTCTTGTTGTATCTTACAGGGCAGTGGCGACACATCAGGGGGCTGTAGATGCAGAGTTAATAATCAGCCTTGCCACCCCAACTGCCAAAATTGCCACTGAGGGAAGCACACTAATTAACACACACACACACACACACACACACACACACACACACACACACACACACACACACACACACACACACACACACACACACACACACACACACACACACACACACACACACACACACACACACACACACACACAGCTGCAAGGCTATAAGTGTAAAGCTGGCTGTATTATTGTGTTCTTAACTTACCTTACTTACTGTTTTAATGGTAAAGTAACAAGACACTGGACAGAAATTGTCTTGTCACTGAGGCATGCCTTTCTTTGTCTCCTACATCTCCACAGCTCAGGTTATAATTGTCAGTTTGAGAAAATAAGCTTTACTGGGATCTTCTTCTATAATAATAAATATTTGTGAGGAAGTAAATACTTAATATACATGTTGTCTGGCTACTGCTTTCATCACAATAACGTTTGATGAGCTGTCAATCATATTGCATTTACTCAAGTTTAATTCAAAACTTATAAACACACCAAAAACTGTATTTCTGTTAGTGTTACGATTGCTGAAAACCAAAGAAACATCTTCCAAAGTAAACTCAAGCTTGTTTTTCCTCGATAAGTGACTAATATATGAATTTGTTATCTGTACTATAATAGCAATAGATTTTGTTTGAGTCAACTAATCAGACTGTGGGGAAGGATGTTGTTTACATTGAATGAATGGTTCAATATACAAAAAAAAGATAAAAAGACAAACAAACCAAAAAACAACAACAAAATAATGTTATTCTGATTTGGTTATTATTGTTTTTTGTTTTGTTTTTTTCCTTTTCTTTACATTATTTCTATTGATGTTTTTCCTTTCACATTCTCAAAATAAAAAAAACTAAACTAATGAATCTTTGTTTGTTATGTTTGTTGTTAATGAATGTTTTTATTATGCAAGACAAGCATGCACTTAATGTTTGAAGTATCCGTTTGAAACATGGCACGGTGGACAAATAAGGATGCTGTATTTTTGTCAGGTGTTCAGGACTTAAACTGTAGTTTGTACCTTTTTGAACTACACAAACCAATGTGCTATTGCATATATTTTGTTTATGTCTGGATCCATGAAGTTTGTTGATCTTCCCTTGCATGTTTTTTGAGTTGTCCTAAAATTACCAATGTGCCTTTATCAAAAACAGTTTGATATTTATTTATTTTTATTTAAAATTGAGTCATTTGTTACATGATTACAGTGAGATTAACTATCAGCAGGATTTACTTAAAAGTTCAGATGGATCTTTCTCAAATGTGAAAAATGAACCTAATAACAGTATAGTTTTCTGTCACAATATGTTCATGTTATCAGGTATGAATTACTGTGTCAAAACAAGGGCCATGAACATTTTCACACTAGTTTATTAGCATTATCTTGTACAACTTTACATTAGTATGACAGTTTTATTATAACAAAAGAAACATACTGTAAAAGGCAGATAAATCATTCAGTGCAATGACAATAACTGAAAACCAGTGAGTGCAGATACATGGTGCATTACAATACTGCTGAATAACTACACTCTCAGGCACCTGAGAGCGTCCGTGTTCCAGGTCACCTTCATTTTCATCAGTTTGTAGATCCTCTGCCATCTGAATCCGTAGTTCACTACAAAGGCAATAAACCAATCAACCATAATACAGGAATGGACCCAAGTATTCAGTTCCTAAAACAACAAAATCTAAGTATCTCAACATGTCTCTTTAATGACTTCAACTGAAGTGGGACATTGTGCCGTACAATGTAGTTGACCTAGAACTAAGTCAACAATTCTGAAGATTTTCTGTTAAGCAAAATACATCAAATATTATAGACAACCCAAATGTGCTATCTTAGAATGAAGTGCTCTATTTCACTATCTATTGTCTGATAAGATTATTCAGGTAAGTGCCACACCACTGAAACCAAAGCAATCCCATATTACTTTAAATATGTGGTTGAATGCAAATGACTGGAACATTGGAATGAGCTGGACTGCCTCTCGAATGCAAATGCTACACTTAAAGCAATCCATCTTACTCAATGTCATGTGTTAAAGATAAATTTATATTTAAAACTAAAACATTAGATAGTATTCATTTGAAGGCTAAGGTGCTTTGTTGGACCACCTTTACAGTAGATGTGAGTAAAGCACCTTTAAAATTAATTTTAAAGTGATTTTGCAACAAATGTAGTCAGTGCAAACTGGGTACCCCAATGTGCCAACCCAAAGACTACAGTATCCATCCCCAAAGCACTTTCAGTCAAAAGCAACTGGACTTGGTTATTTGTCTAGGAAGACGTTTCACCTCTCATCCAAGAGGCTTCATCAGTTCATGTACGCATCTGACCAGGCTGGGACTGTTCCAACTAACTGGTGTGGAGATCCAGGTATTTAACCTCTCACAAGGCAGATGATGTCACTGGAACCCTTTGTGCTCCAAGTGCCAACGACCGTCGTTAGAGTGACAGTCGTTAGTGGGAAGTTGGTTTCGACTTTGTTAGTGCTCCATTGCGTCTGGACGACAGTCATTGGAGTCACAGGAGGCCATTTGTGAACAGTTGTTCTTTAAGGTTAGACAGTTCAATCTCCAGGGAAGGGATGAAAGGGCAGCATTGTAAATTGGAGATAAGTGGTGTCTCAGACGCGGAAAATTGCAGATTACAGAAACCACCTACGGTTTAGTCTGAGATGCTTGAATTCCACTATGAGAAGACATAGAGTGGAGAAAACCATATAAAAGGCTCAAAACCAACTCCTCAATGAGCGAATAAGACAAAAAAAAAAAAAAACTGACACTCCAGCACAGAAAGTAACAGATGGGTTAAGACTTTGTCGGACAGAGATCTTACCCACCCAGAGAAGGAGGTCTTAGCCAAGGGCTTGGACTTTGCCATGACACCGAACGAGCTACCCATAGTGGAGTTAATTACAGCGACAGAATCTGCTGTAAAGAAAAACAACCTAACTGGAACTGAGGCTTAACAGCTAAGGTTGGGCGGCTGCTTCCTGCTTTGCTACAGTGCGGACGCTTTTCTGCTTGCTCTCGCCTTTGCTTGCATTTTTTGCTACTATCTGCTACTATTTGCTTCTCCTCAATAAGAAACAAAGAGCAACAGCTCCTGGATACTTACAAAACCAGTGGGATTATATTTCTTTTAGATAACAGAGGCATTTTTCAATATTTTTACGACTTCCTCAACGCTAGGCAGGGAGGCCTACCATTCAAGATAAGCCTGAACCTGTGCTACAGTGCTAAAGGTAATCACCAGAAGATGCCTCCCTTCTCTATGGAAGATTACCACAAACTACTACAGAAGATTTTGCTGCTGGAAACAAAAATTAATCGGTTAGAAGTATTTATAGAAGTGAATGGATATTGTGACAACAATACCACCCTAGCACTGACTGAAAACAGTGGACAGGGGCATGCCAGAACCCAGCAAACTAGCAACGATGAAGCTACGAGGAAACGGGAGGTCCCTGTACAGGGTAATAAATCTACCAGCGATAATCCTCCCTGGAACACACTTGGGGCAAAGCCAAAGAGAAGACCACCTCCCTGCGACAAGGGAGAACGGATAACCGGGAGGACCCAGCGCCCCGATATCTCTGATCTGACCGGTTGGCCTGCGCTACCATCTCTATCCAGGCATAGCGCTTCATCAACTCCCCTGCCACGGAGGACACAGCAGCGGACAGCTGAGAAGAGGAAAAGTACCAAGAAACTTCCCCAGCAAGCAAGTGTTCAACTAAAGAACAGGTTTGCTCCACTGTTGTCGGACAATGGATCCCCCTCTGATTGCCTGAATAACCCACCATCACCACGCAGAAGGGTAAGACCTGCTAACTTAAAACCACCGAGAAAGCTAACAAGTGGGCCTGAAAATCTCTTTGTGGGTGACTTTTCTGTAAAAGATATGAAAAGCAATAATAACACCAAAGTACTCTGCTTTCCGAAGGATACGGTGTCTGACTTGGAAAAAAGAATCCTGGATATTGTGGCTGCACACCCAAATGTGAAAAATATCATTCTGCACATTGGTTTTAATGACATTGAAAAACAACAATCAAGTGAGCTGAGAGAGCACTTCAAAAAACTCTTTGAAACAGTCAGCGCTGTGAATGCTGAGGTGTTTATCAGTGGTCCTCTACCCCCGATCAGGAGAGGAGCTGAGAGATTCAGTCGACTTTACTCGCTGAATGAGTGGCTCTCCAGCGTTTTTCTTGCTAGTTCGATGCATTTTATTGACAATTTTAGCTTTTTCTGGGACCGCAGGCATCTTTTTAAGGCAGACGGACTTTGTCTAAATAAGCTGGGAGTAAAGCTTTTCATGACCAACATGTCTTACTTCCTGCGTCGTCCATCTATCATCACTGCTAAGGACAAGAGACAAGAGGAACCAACGGAAAAGACAGACACAACACAGCTTATCATGAACGTCGAAGGAGGACCGCCATTGCAAAAGGAGAGCGCTGACCATGAGAGACACCGGAGCAAAGAGGAGACGTGTCCATCCCCCTCTACCTCCCCTTTCATTTCAAATGGGCGTGAAGATCCCTCCCCCACACCCCCCAAGCCTAAATCCAGGTCTCCATCCTTCTCCCTTCCTCAAGTAAGCCTTTCTCCCCCCTTATCCCCTTTGGAGTTCCGGGAGCTACCCCCACCCACTCCCCGCCCTACTCCTATTTTTACTCCCCTTGACCGACCTCAGCGATCCCCCCCTCAGCGTCATCTCAGTGGCACCTCCCTCCCACCTCCCCCCCCCCTCCACGAAAGTGTGCTTCACAAACCCTCAGCCCTACTCCGCCCCTCTTACGTAAACCCCCTCCACTCCCTCAACGTCCACCTCCAGTAGTTCATTCCAGCTCTGACGCTGCCCACTCCTCCTCCCCCCCCTCATGGCCACCCCCGCCCCGCCCTGACAGCAGTCCTGAATATTATTGATACAAAACAGGGTTCAGCAGTAGACCACATTATCAGCTGGGCCCAAGGCTGCCTACGTCAAAGCTTGGCACCTTCTACATTCCTGTTGTGACTACCAAGAGAGAGAACATTGGGAAACGTAGACACCCTGCTAACCTAAACAATCTCATTCCTATCCTCTCCAAATCAAAGTCAACATCGAAGCCTGTCAATAACACCATCAGGATGGGTCTGCTCAATGTTAGGTCTCTGAATAACAAATCATTTTTAGTCAACGATTTTATTACTACTTCCAAACTTGATTTTATGTTTTTAACTGAAACATGGCTGGAGCAATATAACAGTGCAAGCATTCTGATCGAGACATCACCCCCCAACTATAACTTTATTGATGTATGTAGATCTGGGAAAAGGGGGGGAGGGGTTGCTGCTATATTTAAAAACATATTTCAGGGGAAACAGATGTCACTTGGTGATTTTACATCATTCGAATACCTGTGTGCTGTGTTGAAATGCTCCCCCAAAATTCTTCTGTTAATTATTTACAGGCCACCTAAATACTCAGCAAATTTTTTCGATGATTTTACCGAATTATTGTCTAGTATCTCCACTGACTTTGACTGCCTAGTTATAACTGGTGACTTTAATTTTCATATTGACGATTCGAATGGCAAGGGTGCAAAGGAACTTTTTACTATTTTAGATACATTTGACCTGTCTCAACATGTGAAAGAGGCTACTCATTGTAAAGGACACACCCTGGACCTGATTATCACAAAAGGTCTCAATGTTTCTGATGTTCTTATGACTGATCTTTCATTGTCTGATCACTTCTGTGTTTTCTTTAATATTTCTTTAATTCCGGAGACACAAACAGAATCAAAGAATGTCAAAAAGCGCTACATCAATGAACATGCTAATGTACTCTTTAAAAATGCCATCTCCTCGCTACCACCTCTAAACCCATGCCATGCTGATGATCTTGTAAACAACTTTAATTCCAAAATTGTGAATATCTTAGATGTCATTGCACCGGTTACAGTTAAAACGATTTCTGGTAAGCAAAAGGCACCCTGGAGAAAAGCTGCTGTTGTAACAGCCCAGAGAAGAGAGTGCAGGAAGGCTGAACGAATCTGGCGAAATACAAAACTTCATATTCACCATGACATCTATAAAGAGAGGCTCCATGCCTACAATTTAGTCTTAAAAAGTGCTAGAGAAACATTCTTCTCCAATATCATAAACAGCAACACTAATAAGGCCAAAACCCTATTTGCAACTGTCGACAGACTGACCAACCCCCCAACACAAATACCAGCCGAACTCCATTCCACACAGAAATGCAATGAGTTTGCATTCTTTTATACTGATAAAATTGAAGGCATCAGACGTGCCATCAATATCTCAAACAAAAAAGTTGGATCACCACCCCGTTTAGGCCAAAATAACACAGCAATGATGGCAAGCTTTAATGCCATAGACTCTAAAACTCTAGTGGAAACAGTGACCGATCTAAAGCCAACCACCTGCTGTCTCGATGCTTTACCTACCAACTTCTTTAAGAATGTTTTTGACTGCCTATCAACAGACGTATTGCAAATAGTTAATAACTCTATTCAATCGGGCAATTTCCCAAAGGCCTTCAAAACTGCAGTCATTAAACCTCTTCTAAAAAAGCGGAGCCTAGATGCCTCTATTATCAACAACTACAGACCAATTTCAAATCTACCATTCATAAGTAAAATAATTGAGAAAGTTGTACTCCAACAACTAACTCACTTCTTGGCTTCTACTGGCTGCCACAACAACCTCCAGTCAGGATTTAGACCTTTTCATAGCACAGAGACGGCCCTTATTAAAGTTATAAATGACATCCGTCTTAACACAGACTCTGGCAAAACTTCAGTACTAATGCTATTGGACCTCAGTGCTGCATTTGACACTGTCGACCACTCAATACTTTTGGACAGGTTGGAAAACTGGGTGGGGCTCTCAGGCACAGTCCTAAACTGGTTCAAGTCATATCTACAAGATAGGAACTATTTTGTTTCCATTGGCGACTTTGTATCAGAACAAACCAACGTAACGTGTGGAGTCCCCCAAGGTTCAATCTTGGGGCCGACTTTATTTAATATCTATATGCTCCCACTAGGACAAATCATGCAAAATAATAACATTGACCACCATTGCTATGCCGATGACACCCAAATCTATGTAGCGCTATCACCAAATGACTATCGCCCCATAGATCTACTGTGCCAGTGCATTGAGCAGGTCAAACACTGGATGTGCCAAAATTTCCTTCAACTAAATGAGGATAAAACTGAGATAATTGTTTTTGGTGCTAAGAAAGAAAGGTCTAAAGTCATCCAACACCTTCAATCACTGTCCCTGAAAACCTCAAATAAAGCCAGAAATCTTGGGGTTATTATGGATTCTGATTTACATTTCGACAGTCACATCAAATCAGTAACAAAATCGGCCTACTATCACCTTAAAAATGTAACAAGACTTAGAGGGCTCATGTCAGCTCAAGACTTAGAAAAACTTGTCCATGCCTTTATAACCAGTAGGCTAGACTACTGTAACGGTCTCCTTGCAGGTCTTCCCAAAAAAACTGTCAGGCAGCTACAGCTTGTTCAGAACGCTGCTGCTAGAGTTCTAACAAAGACCAAAAAATGTGAGCACATTACACCAATTCTTAAATCATTACACTGGCTTCCTGTACGTCAGAGAATTGATTTCAAAATCCTCCTGCTCACATATAAATCACTTCATGGTCTAGGGCCGAGGTATATCACTGATATGCTCCCACTACATAAGCCTTCTAGATCACTAAGATCCTCTGAGACCAATCTGTTAGTGGTTCGCAGAGTAAACTCAAATCAAGGGAAAGCATCTTTCAGTCATTATGCAACAAACAGCTGGAATAAACTTCCTGAAGATTTGAGACTTTCACCCACCCTGACCACTTTTAAAACTAGACTGAAAACTTTTATGTTCACCTTAGCTTTCTGCTAAATCTTCGCACTTTTAACGTCCGCACTGTTTTTATTATTGTCTATGTTTTTATTCTCTTTGTCTTCCTGTAATGCATTTGAATTCATGACATGTTGTGCTGTGAAGCACTTTGAGTCTGCCTTGTGTATGAAAAGTGCTATACAAATAAAGCTGCCTTGCCTTGCCTTGCCTAAGGTTAAAAGCGTCAGCAGCGTTGTCCCAAACTAAGGTCCCCCCATCCAACCTCACCATCGAGGAGAGAAAAGCAATAACAGCACTGAGCAAAGAACACAACATCACAATCCTTCCAGCAGACAAGGGTAGATGCACAGTTGTTCTCAATACAACTGATTACCAGGCGAAGATCTCTGCACTACTCAGTGACTAACATTTGCCAAACTCTGAACCGAGACCCTACCAGTGGTTACAAAAAGAAGGTTATAGAGTGTCTAAAGCAACTACAAAAAGAAGGGGTCATTGACAAATCACAATATTACAGGCTCTATCCCCAGGACTCCCAAAAATCCATAAAGAAGGGGCCCGCTTGGGCCCATTGTCAGCAGCATAAACTCGGTCACTTACAACATTGTAAAGCATGTAGCCAATATCCTGGGACCACTGGTGGGCAACACCCCACACCACATCCAAAACTCCATAGACTTTGTGGACAAAGTCCGAGACTTAAGAATGGATCCAGATGAAACCATGGTATCCTACGACGTGCCTTCCTTGTTCACCTGTATTCCAACCATGGAGGCTTTGGCCACAATAAGAGAGCTGCTCACACATGACAACTTCTTACACAACCAATCAAATCTCAAACCAGACCACATTTGCCAACTTCTGGATGTATGCCTGAACACCACATATTTCCAGTTTAATGGCACTTTTTACAGACAAAAACACGGCTGTGCCATGGGTTCACCAGTATCTCCTAATGTGGCGAATCTATACATGGAGGAGGTACAAGGACAAGGCTTTGAAGTCCCTCAAAGAAGTAACCCTGAGCTATTGGTTCAGATATGTGGACGGCACATGGGTTAAAATCAAATCCAAAGAGGTGCCAACTTTTACAGAAAATATAAACTCAGTGTACAGAAACATCAAGTTCACCAGAGAAAAAGTCAAGGACAACAGTTGTCTTTCTTGGACTGTGACGTCCATATGGAGAATGACAGGATCCTCCACATTGGGGTATACAGAAAACCCACTCACCCAGATCAATATCTACTGTTTGACTCTCACCACCCTCTGGAACACAAGCTTGGAGTTATCAGAACACTGCAACACAGAGCTGATAACGTACCCACCAGCTCACAGGCCCAAGGGGAAGAACGCAAGCACCTGAGAGGCGCCCTCACAACTTGTGGTTACCCCAGCTGGACATTTGTGAAAACAAAGTGGTTGAGGAAGAAAAAGAAAACAAGAGAAACAACATAGTCACCCGTATGTGGCTGAGGTATCAGAGAAACTCAGGAGGATCTTCAACATACACTGCATCCCTGTGTATTACAAACCCAGTAACACACTCAGACAGAGACTAGTACATTCCAAGGACAGAACACCACACACCCACAAAAGCAATCTAGTTTATGCTGTTCAATGCAACGAGGAATGCAAAGATCTCTACATTGGAGAAACAAAACAACCACTGCATAAACACATGGCCCAGCACATGAGAGCTAACTCCTCAGGCCTGGACTCTGCTGTCCACTTACATCTCAAGGAGAAAGCCCACTCCTTTGATGACAACAATGTCCATATCCTGGACGAAGAGGAAAGATGGTTTGAAAGTGGAGTAAAAGAAGCCATCTATGCAAAAGTAGAGAAACCATCGCTAAACAGAGGAGGAGGTCTAAGACACCACTTATCTCCAATTTACAACGCAGCCCTTTCATCCCTTTCCGGGAGATTCAACAATCTAACCTCAAAGAACAACTTTTCACAAATGGCCTCCTGTGACTCCAACGACTGTCGCTAAGACTCAATAGAGCACTAACAAAGTCGAAACCTACTCCCCACCAGTTAGTTGGACTAGTCCCAACCAGGTCAGTTGCATACATGAACTGATGAAGCCTCTTGGATGAGAGGTGAAACGTCTTCCTAGACAAATATCCAAGTTTAGTGGCTTTTGACTGAAAATGCTTGGGGGATAACGATGACCTGGACAAACAAGAACATTCACAGGCTTACTATAATATCCACTTAATTTTTCTGTTACCAGGCATTGAGTGAGTGTGTTGCTAAACTGTAGAGGGAAATAATCATCTACTCCAGAAAGTCTATACTAGTTATTAGAGGCCATGAAACACACACATTTTTAAGGGTGTGCGAACACTTAAGTAAGTAAACAAGTGGTAAACTCTAGTGAAACTTTTTCAATGTGGTTGCTTTTTTTCTTTTTTAACTTTATGGACAGTTAAGGCTGTACTCAGTTCTGGGGCCTAATTCTCAGATGTTTTGAGATACAGAATTACATCTCCGGTTACAATATAACTACTAACACCAATAACATTTAGTTTAAAACGTCTTACAGATAAGTTTAGCTCACCCCTATCATAAGACAGAATTTAAGTGTTGACAATTGGTCCCCGAAGGGAAGATACTTCTCTTGCCTAGAAAGGCTTATTTGATCAACTTAAAGAGGGCAAAAATGACCTGAAACATAAAATGGTGGCCTTAAAAAGTGCCTGTGTCATGACCATATCTCTATACAGCTGCTAACATACCTATAAAACAAAACAGCAAATTATAAAGAGGATTTTATCAATCCTCTATTTGGTCTCAGTCCAGGTATCAAATGGATTGCAACCACACACGCACAAGCACATACACATCCACACGCTCTCTGAATTGGCAGCAGTTTTCAAGTGTAGTAAGTCCACCAAACTTTCAGCATATATCTCTGTATAACTCAATATCAGATTATCTTTATACCAAATATAAATAAAATTTAATAATGATACCATCAATAATAGAAAAACAGTCTCTTCATAATAACCGGATGGATGCTTAATTTCAGAACACCAGCAATTGTTGCTGTTACAGTGGCGCACGCTCACCAGGAGTCATAAAAAAGGATGAAAGACACGATAGAGGAGTGTTACCTGGTTCCGTTTAGAGAGTACAGTCTAGACAGTGTTATCGACTGCAGGGTTTCTGGCTTCATTAATTAAAAGGTTTTTGGAAACAGCCACCAGCTAGATTCAGTCAAGGACAGATACTTTAAAAGATAGGGATAAAAGCAGTTCAAGGAAACAGGTCCAGTTTGGGGGCCCACTCCAGGGCTGTGTTAACCACAGCGAGAGCGGCTGCCCCTAAAGCCACCGTGAGACCCATGACAGCCAGACGAACAAACCGCCGTGCTGCTGAAGGTTGGGCCACCGCCACTACTGCATTTGCTGCAGAGCTCTCTAGCGCAGCCTGTTTCTGTCTGCGTCGGCGACGGAGAACAGAGTCTGGTCGCTGTTGAGTGGATGCAAGATCAAAGTCCTTGAAGGTAGAGGCTGCCATGCTTAGGAGGAAAAAGAGACAGATACATAGAGAGACCAGGACAGACAGAAAATATAAGTGTTAATGAAAGAACAGTGAGCAACTGGAATGATTGTTATTTACAGTTATATGCATATTTTAGATTGGGAATATAGTAACAGAGAATTTAAACACTCCTACCACTAAGGCAGGTAGCATCTGTCAAGTGAAGTACCCAAAGGAGTTAAGTACCTGTCGTGTGAGGCAGCCTCTCTGGCCAGTTCAGAGGGAGGGAACTGGACAAAAAGGTCTCCTGCTCGACTGATGAGTGTCTCATATGGCAGATCTTGGGGAATCTGAGACAGCAGGTGATGAACCATGGCCATGTCACATTCACACTCCAATACCTCCTCTTCTCTGTATAGTACGATCTGTAACACAAGTACCAATAACAAATACAGGCCCATTTATTATACACATTTATAATTGAACAGGCCATTACATTTTAATGAGGAAAACTTCAGCTCAGTCTTCACTTTCCGATATTTAAACAAGTCATTTTGAGGATTTTGCAACACTCAAAACATTTATGTAACGGTAAGGACCATAGACTTTATGGTTGAAATGGAGGAACACGGCGGAGCCTAGGACATAATTATTAGGGATGTCCGATAATATCGGCCCACCGATATTATCGGCCGATATTGAGTTAAAAATGTAATATCGGGAATTATCGGTATCGGGTTTTTACAACCGATGTTAGTTCTGTAGGCTTCAGCATTTCCGAGTGTACCTGAATGCAACACGGGCCGTAGGCTTCAGCATTTCCGAGTGTACCTGAATGCAACACGGGCCGTTTACAGGCGCGTGCTTGATGACGTATAACAACAACAACACGCTCACTCGTAGGTTGCTAACCGTGGCTAACAAGCTTCAGCTCTCCCGGTGCATGAGATGTCCGTGGTTTGGAAGTATTTCCAAGTGTCACCTACTAACAGTAAATGTGCGCTTTGCAATGACTGCAAGGCGTTAGTTATGAGAGGAGGAAGCAAGGCGTCTTCCTTTAATACATCACATTTGATCACCCACCTCAAGAAGATTCATGGGGAGTGATAAGCTACATCTGTGCAGCAAAGTGATGGAAAGAAGCAACAGCCGACACCGAGAAACAAACTTTTCTATCGTTCGGGATGCCGGATTCACCAAACGTGTGGAGTTTCTCGAGCCACGTTATGTCTGTATAACGCCCAGGCGCAAGTGTTTCTCAGACCAGTGCTTACCTGAACTGTACAGCATTGTTTACAGTCACGTCGAGAAGGTAATTTCTGGTGCTGTATCCATTAGATCCAATACAGGTTAGCATGTTGAGCTTGACTGCTAATTTATTGATTGTATTATTTGTCAAGTTACGGCTCTGTCGTTACTCAGTCTGGGAAAAGAAAACTAAGTTTGTTTACTACTCTGGACTGAAGCTATGCATCTTCCTTGTGTTGATAATGTCTGTAGTGTGTTTGAGGCAAAATATTCTCTCTAAAAACACAAACAATTAAATGAATGGCACTTTTTTCAATAACTTATTTTGTACAGACTGTGTTTACATTTGAAAAGCCGTGTTGCATCTATGTATGCATCCAGTGGGGCATCACAATAAGATTAGGCATAATGTGTTAATTCCATAATAGGTGATATGTGATGAATTTTGGTGTAAAAAGGCTGCATATATCGGTATCAGGTGATATCGGTATCGGGTGATATCGGTATCGAGAATTAAGGGTTGGACAATATCGGAATATCGGCAGAAAAGCCAATATCGAGCATCCCTAATAATTATGTTTAACAACCTTGGTTTTGATTGGCCAGTGAGCGCTGTCTAAGGGCGCACTCACACTGTCTTTCTGTCCCGGGACAAACCCGGTTTTTCAGCTAAAGCCTAGTACCTTTAAGCAGTGTGAGTGCACCCGTTCCGCGCATAACAGCCGACAGCGGGCCGTCCACGGCCCGCTTGAAAGAGGTGGGCTTTAGCAGAGCCGTTTGCACATGTACGAGCACGAGCGTGCGCACGTTTACGAGAACGAGCACGAGCCCTACGGCGGTAGCGGCGGACCATGAGCGGACATTTAACAACAACAACAATGGCGGTGAAAGGTTCACGTTGGTGTGATGCGGAGGTGGAGTGTTTACTGCAGATTTGGTCAGATGAAAATATTCAAAAACAGTCGGACAAGAAACACAAAAACTCTGAGGTCTGTGGATAGATTTGTAAACAAAGCCACACACACGCGATCAATGCGTGTGACGTGTTACGGCGTGATGTGTATGGACAGCAAGAAGCAATGGCCGAGGCCCAGGCAGTGTGAGTACAAACGGGGCTGGGGCGCGGGGGGAGAGGGAGGGGGGACAAGTACCCTAAAGCACGGGTCGCGGTGCGGAAGGACAGTGTGAGTGCGCCCTAAGGTCCTAGACTCGACCACAGGGCTTATTGGCTAATTGTTAGTCCCCCCCCTGCAGGAGGGACCAAATCAGTCAACTTTTTGAAGTGGATGGGTTCTAAAGTCCGGAACCAGGCAAGACTAGGAGTGCTGATTTTAAGAAACTCACCACAGCAGCAAAGTAGATAGGCATCAATGGATGACAGGCCAGGAAGAAGTCATACAACCGGACAACATGGCGGAAGTCTGACAGGACGTGGCCAAACCAGGTGATGAGCCAACTGAGAGCAAAGACTGTCCCCACTTCAGCCCTGAGAATCAATTTATACATACAAAACTGTAATGTGTGCTTATGCTCCAGTTCAGGGACAATGGATTGCATTCATATTTTAAAATGAGAGTTATGGTATCTGCAAATGCAAGGCAGAGGGCAGCTGTATTGTAGGCTTTCCAAGTGGAGGACTTAAAAAACAATTTGATTTGGCCCTTTATTACTAAATCAGCAGAGAGTCTTACTGTTGCATGAAGTCATGCACGTCAGGGTTGACCCTCTCAATGATGGGCATCAGATAGTTAAGAATGTGTTTTGTGTTGTCCATGGTAGGATCCATGAAGTCCCTGAAAAAGAGGATAAAACAGAGAGCCTTTTTTTATAGTGCATAATAGACCACTGTTGAAGGAGGTAAAGAAGGCCGACAGGGAGGGAAAGGATCTTTTTTAGTGACATAAAACTGACATGTGGACACATAACAGAGAAAGAAATACCAAGATGATAGGTAAAGCGGTTAACAAACCTGCTGCAGATTACATATTTGGTAAGTACCTGAGGTGGTGTGTAGAGAGCTTTTCCACAAGAGCAGTTGCAAGGCGCTCTCCCAGGACCAATAAGAAGGTGACAACAATGTCATGGTATCCTTGGTAGTAGTGCAGCTGGGGATTGCGTTTCAGAACTAGGAGGATGATGTCAATTAGTTCTTCCTGGAGACCCTCCCTCTGCTCATCTGGCATACCTATACAAGGTCACCCAAAATAAAATACAGTTTAATTAATGAAAAATAACCACATGGTAAAGCCTATTTGTGTATACTCCTGTGTTAATTACATACTTGGCAAATAAAAAAGTAGAGTATTTTCTCATTTTATAGAGAAATGTAGTAAAAAATGAATACCAATATACACACATACATACATACATATATATAATAGGGGTGGAACAGTTTTTTTTAAAAATACGTCCCCTTCGGTACGCTTGTTACGGTTCGGTAAACTCAGTGCTACGTCTCAGAGGGTCAAATCCCTTCGCGCCGGGAGACTTGCTCCATGCGCTCCCTGTAGGCGCGCAGCCACAACGCACGCTCCCGCTACGCTCTTCTTCGTGGGTTTCTAAATCCTCTTGGCAATAGCTCGCTAAGCTCCGCTCTGTTGTTGTTCTCAATTTTTTCTTTCTGGTTAAATCTGTGGTTAAATCACCACATCAATGTTTCTTTCTACTCTGAAAAAAAGAAAAGTTGACACAGAAAACCGTCAGTTCACCAGTGAATGGACAGAGAAGTTTTAGTTTCTGTCACTGTGAAGCATGTGTTTACTCTGCAGCCATATCTGAGTGGAAAGAGGATAAGTTGATAAGACATTTTCAGAAAAATCATGCTACTCTGCATTTATGTTACGTTCATTTTTGTCAGTCCAGTTTTTTATTAATAAACCAATGTTTTATATGTACTTGTAAGCCTGGTAAAGTAACTAGTAACTGAAGTAATCAGATAAATGTAGTGCAGTAAAAAGTAGAATATTTCCACTGATTTGTAGTGGAGTAGAAGTATAAAGTAGCATGTAAATAACATACTAAAGTAAGGGAGAAGAGCCTCAAACTTGTACTTTAGTCCAATAATTGAGTGAAAACCTCTGGTTCACTCGTTTGTTCACTTAACAAGGATTGTTTTTGACAAGCTTGTTGCACTTTCAGGTCATGACTACTATTTACATTGATAAACTAAAGACAATATATGTACTCGGATGTTGCTGTTGTGTTTTACAATCCGGCCCCTCATTTTGGATAATTTTCGTCAACCGGCCTCAATTCCAAATTAATTGAATAGCCCTGATGTAGCCTATTTCAGCCAGTTCGGTGATCGCTGTTTGTGCTTATTTTAGTGAAAGACAACCTATTTTTTTTATAGATTTGATAATGTATAAGTGTTTATATTCTTACCTAGAAGGCAAACAATTCTTTACCTTTTTGCCAAATAAATATATAAATGCGTAAATGTAGCAATGTCTCTCCTACTGTTTCAAAATCTCACTTCACTTTCATTTAAGATTGTTACAGTAATCCCTAAACAAGCTGCCTCATTATTTCAGTTTTTGCGTGATTGCATGACATGTCCTCAAGAATATCTGATTTAAAAAATAATCTAATTATTAGGCTACAGATCTGATTCATGGTATTTTTAGAATCTAAAAGAAATAGAAAAAAAAAAATGAACAGAAAACGGTGATATGAACCGAACAGTTGATTTTGCGAACCGTTCCACCCCTAATATATATATATATATATATATACACATACATATATATACATATATATATATATATGTAACACACACACACATATATATATACACACACACACACACACACACATACATATATATATTATGGCATGCCATTCACAAAATTAATATATATTGAATGAACCTTGAATATATGGAATAAAACTTGACTGACGTCATCATGGCACAGTCACCATCTTGTACTTTGACCCATGCCGATGCAGTCAGCGCATGCTTTGGTTGCAGCTATTTTAAAAAATGAAGAGGTCATAAACACACTTGCAAGTGCTTGTGCAGGCCAAAATCCCAGACCTGAAATCTATGCGCACTTCAATTCTCCAGGCGAAGAAGTCCAGACACTTTTTAACTTGGGCAAAACTGCCGCAACAGGGCGGGCAGCTGCTTATAATGCAAACTTTAGCATAGCTTCAAACACGGCCCGGTGTACAATCTACACATATAGGACAGGGCTCAAGACAGAGGAGGGAAGAATGGTTAGCTTCGGTGATTTGTTTTGGCTGTGATCGTGTAATAATGTTCATAGGTTGCAGAGAGATGGCTTTAGCAAGGTGCATCATGCTCCTAAAAGATCCCCTGTCTGCACCTTATAATCCTCTGTTTATCCCATTGGGACCTCATGTCCTGATAGGGACAAAACATTTATCCACAGTTCCATTGAAAATCGCATAAACCACACGTTTTCATTTGGGGCTTATTTTGTCCCAGAAAAATATTTTCTTCTGGGAATTTTTGAGAAGTATCACTTCGTATTACCATGGTAACGGCTTTGCATACAGGTAGTGATTAAGTCAAAAGTCGCTCAGGCGGCTCTTGTCACCAGAGTCCCGCAGTCACGCTGCTCCTCCGCCAGCGGATCCCACACGGATGGTAACCGATTTCTCAAAGTTTGAATTATGAGCAGCTGCCTTCCCTGTTGCAGCAGTTCTGCCCAAATTAAAAAGTGTCTTGACTTCTTCGCCTGGAGAATTGAAGTGCGCATAGATTTCAGGTCTGGGATTTTGGCCTGCACAAGCACTTGCAAGTGTGTTTATGGCCTATTCATTATTTAAAATAGCTGCATATAAATATATATATATATACACATATATATACACATATATATACACACATATATATATATATACACATATATATGTATATATCTATACACATATATATATATACATATATATGTATATATACACATATATACATGTGTATAAACACATATATATGTATATATATACACACACACACACACATTGAACTATATATATATAATATATATATATTATATTCACACTAAATATTTCTCATCAGATTTCTAAGAAACTTGAATTAGTATGTGCTTGCTATCAATTTAGACGACGCAATTGTATATCACGATATCTTGATACATGAATTAAATACAATACGGTTCCATTGACAAGCCATGAATAATCATATTGAATTATCGCCCACACAGGAGGGGTAGGGCTTCATGAACCTTTTCTCCGAGCAGGTATGGATGGGTTGTACTCACCAGGTGGAAACCTCCGCAGCGAGCGCTGGACATCCAGCAGCACCTGGTTGTAGTCCTTGTTATTCTCACGCTCTACTGTTTCTGGACAAGACATGTCACCATCAGCATTACGCTACATTAGTCAAATACTGTATGTGCACCTGCTAAGAATCTGTATGTTAACATCAGCTTAAACTCACAGCTAACACACACACACACACACACAAAGGATTACAAGTCTAGACATGCCCTTATGGGACGCTACATTCTACCTATAGACATTTTCAATGTAATTCCATTGCTAGGCAACAGCCTTGGTCCTTGTTAACGTCCAGTCAGTTAATGCCATTCGCAAAGGGAAGGTATGTGCGATGGTATATGGATATGTGATCTACATTGCTCTGTTTATGTATGTAGCCAACATGATACCTGGCTCTTGTTCCAAGACACGAGGAGGGACGTTGAGAAGCCGGGGCCAGACTTGACAGCGTATCTCATCAGTCAGCAGTCCTCCTTCACTGATAGCCATCCTCCTCAAAGCAGCCACATCCACTGGACTCACACTGAGGGCCTGTGTGATGTCCGCAATTTTCCTCTTCCGTCTGGTGTCCCAGTCTGAGACATAGAAAACACCGTGTTCAGCTATAGCAGGTTAGCATGTACTTACTTTTATCTTCTAACAGTTAATGAACTTGCAGCTAACTACAAGTTAACACATTTGCGGAGGTTATAGAGTACATAGTTACGAGTGAACACGTTTTGTACATTAAAAAGTGTTAGAACACTTCCGTTTGCTGCCAACATTCCCAAAACATATTCACAATAATTGCCCAGAGGGCAGTTAGATTGACTGACACTTACTGTTCCCTTGTTTTCCATTTACAGGTGACGACGAGGCACCCGCACTTCTGGATTTAATCATTATTCCTCACTTCTTGATATGTCCTCTTTATATTACATTACGTGTCACCCCCCTAATGCTTGGCTAACCTCGTTTTAGCCCTTCATGACTGCCAACTGGAAGCGGTCTAAGTTAATTAGCAAGGCCAGCCTCATACAAACACGACCCCAATAGTTAGCTAGCTGAGTGTTAGCTCGTTACTAAGCTAACACTACACTGCCCTGGTTTCAAAACGGATATATTCAACGACACAGCCATCGTTATTCGAACTACTGATAAACTGGTAAAAAAAAAAAAAAAAAAATGGGAAACGGCACTGAAGAGCAGTACGGATACGCCGGTGAAATGTTTACATCGACGCAAGCGACCAATAGGATACATCAGCTTTAGCTAACCTCCCTGCTCAGGCTGACTGATGACGTAGGGTCAAGATGGTGGGGCGTCACCATAGGAGGAGGCGTCTCCGCCTGGTCCCTCATATTTTTTCTCTTAAGGATGAAATACTGTATGTTGCCATGACAATAGTAAGGATACGTTTCTAATTCATGTGGTCAACTTTTTTATTTTACTGGGAGCATTTTTCATTCTTAAGCAAAGATTCTTAGGTTCTCAAACCTTATTTCCTATTTGTTTGTGGAATTTAAGTCACTTCTCAAATCTCTTTCCCCAATAGATAATTTAAAAAAGTTATAGACTGTTAAGAGAGGTATGTTAAGAATGTATTTGATGAACTTCCGTGAAGTTATATCAGTTACTTTACTCTATCCTCTATTTATTCTTATTGTAGAATTAATTTACCCCTTTTGTGGTGTAATTTAATGTGTATCCTATTACAATTTATCAGCCTGTGTTGTATGTATGTGTATATCTATGTGTTTATGTCTTGTGTATAGTATATACTTTATGTGATTTATTCTGCTCTCTGAAATTGTATTGTGTATTTGTATGCCTTGTCATTTTGTCTTGTATGAATAATAATCATAATAATAACAATAATAATAAATTATAAACGTAATACACAATAATAAAAACGAATAAATAACAATAATACAAATTTACATTAATTACATTATACTGTACATTCCAGAGGGTAATATTGTGCTTTTAAATTAATTCTGCTGCACTAAAATACTTAATGTAGGCTACATTTTGCTGATCTACTTCCATACTTCGCTAGCTAAACTCAGTATCCTGCCACACAGTGTTCTGTCAATTACTAGTTAATGTCCAAAGTGTCCCCAAGAGTATTGTAATAGGTTACATATGGCATAATTTGTTGAGTGCATAGATGTTGAACAAGTGCCTCTGCCACAATGCTGCATAATACCTATGTGTGGGTTGTTTGTTCCAATTAAATGAAAACGAAACTTTCAGAGCATTTATAAAGCAGCTCCCTGAAGTGCGATGCCCAGTGAGAGGGCTGGTGCTCTTCCGATGGCATATATACTGTTGGTCTGCTCGCTTTGTAAAACTTGATGTACAGTAAGTTGAAATAGGCCTATTAATGTCAAGTGGATTTCAGGTGAGTTCTTTCTCTCTTTCATTCTTGTTGTTGTATTTGGGGACTAGTAGGCCATGTATAAGAAATGTGGGCGAAAATGATTTCTTAGATGTTAATGTGCGTTTAAGGTAATTTTGGTAAACCACAATTAAGTGCATGCTATTAGCATTGATGCCACATGGTGTTTCCTAACTATGCTTAAAACCCATAAAACCTGTCATATTATATTTATTCCCAAAGCAATTTCAGTCATAAGCAACTGAACTTGGTTATTTGTCTAGGAAGACGTTTCACCTCTCATCTAAGAGTCTTCATCAGTTCATGTACGCATCTGACCAGGCTGGGACTGGTCCAACTAACTGGCGTGGAGATCCAGGTATTTAACCTCTCACAAGGCCGATGATGTCACTGGAACCCTTTGTGCTCCAAGTGCCAACGACCGTCGTTGCTGGGAAGTTGGTTTCGACTTCGTTAGTGCTCTATTGAGTCTTAACGACAGTCGTTGGAGTCACAGGAGGCCATTTGTGAACAGTTGTTCTTTGAGGTTAGATTGTTGAATCTCCTGGCAAGGGATGAAAGGGCAGCATTGTAAATTGGAGATAACTGGTGTCTAAGACCTCCTCCTCTGTTCAGCAAAGGTTTCTCTACTTTTGCATAGATGGCTTCTTTTACTCCTCTTTCAAATCTTCCTCCGTCTGTCCTCTTTGTCCAAGATTTTGACATTGTTGTCATCAAAGGAGTGGGCTTTCTCCTTGAGATGTAAGTGGACAGCAGAGTCCAGGCCTGAGGAGTTAGCTCTCCTGTGTTTGGCCATGCGTTTATGCAGTGGTTGTTTTGTTTCTCCAATGTAGAGATCTTTGCATTCCTCGTTGCAATGGACAGCATAAACCAGATGGCTTTTGTTCTGTCCTTGGGATGTACTAGTCTCTTTCTGAGTGTGTTACTGGGTTTGAAATACACAGGGATGCAGTGTTTATTGAAGATCCTCCTGAGTTTCTCTGATACCCCAGCCACATACGGAATGACTATGTTGTTTCTCTTGTTTTCTTTTTCTTTCTCAACCACTTTGGTTTTATATCTGGAAGCAGCTGCACTTGGAGCACAAAGGTTTCAGTGATATCATCGGCCTTGTGAGAGGTTAAATACCTGGATCTCCACACCAGATAGTTGGACTGGTCCCAGCCTGGTCAGATGCGTACATGAACTGATGAAGCGTGAAGGTGAAACGTCTTCCTAGACAAATAACCAAGTCCAGTTGCTTTTGACTGAAATTGCTTTGGGGATAACAATGACCTGGTCAAATGAGAACATTCACAGGCTTTTTGTCATATTATCCTACTTTCAGTTCCTGCTATGACATATTTGTTATTAGAAACCAATGTAAAAAAAAAATAAAAAGAATAAAAGGACCTGAGAATTATTCATTTATTTTTATTCTGAACAGCTACAACAAGAAAATGGCCCCAGTTCGGTGGCCCATGTAGAGATTTACGGCTGATATCAGTGTGTGTATAAATGGATTGAAAGGGCTCAATCGGTTTCTGGTGAAAAGAAACCTAGACTATGCTTTTAAATCACAAACTGTTGCAACCAGCAGAGGGCACATTCCTACTCTGAATTAGGCATAAGTCATTCCTTCTAATCTGACTGTGACCTCGCAAATCATACTGGAAATGGTGGGAAACTTTAGGAAACAGTGCACAATGGGGTTTGTATGTGCCATAGACTGTATAATACAGTCTGTGGTATGGGCTTATAAACTGTAGTTGAATGTGAGTGAAGTACATTTACTCAATTACTATACTTAAGTTAGATCCGGAGGTAATTCGGATATGCTACTTTATGGGCTACTTCTACTCCACTACATTTTGGAGGCAAATATTGTACTTTTCACAGATTCACAGTCATTTACCATGGGTTTACTAACTCAGAGTTTTCACTAATCGTGCCATCTGAAACAGGGCCCTTTAAAAGGGCCAGTTTTATTACAGGCTTTGTAATTTTTGCAAAGAAGTGGGTCGTGGGATTTTTGGTTTTGACTTATTTAGCACAAAATTAATCTCTCTCCCTTTTTTAATTCTAAATTTCAGCAGTTACGAAGACCATGGAAAAACCTGCTTTAATACCGGAAAGAAAAGGAAGAAGAAGGAGTTGTAGGGATGCATGGAGGAGGAATTGGCACAGAACCAGGAACAAGGGATAAAAAAGTTACGGGAAGAGAAGGCAGCGATGTGTTGCGAGGAGGAGGAGCAGCAAGTGATTGGAGAGTAAAAGGGGGAAAAGCAAGTGCAGATAGAGGGGGTGGAAGAGATTCAGGAAAACAGGGAGGAGCCAGACCGAAAGAAAAAGGTGGAAATGTAGGAAAAGGGGCATGGAGAGGTAGAGGTGGGCAAAAAAGTAATTGAGAACAAGGGGCAGCTGAAAGAAAAGGAGCAAAGGAGCTAGTCGGGGAGCAGAAATGGTATGGAGGAAAGGAGGACATGATGTGAATGGAGAAAGAGGATGGAGAAATGGTATGGGAGACAGACAAGTGTGTGGAATGGAGAGGGATCGAAATTGACAGGCCGTTTTGGGGGCGGGACAACAAAGGGTCATGGGCTGGGCTATAAAACACTGGAAGAACTTTCTGGAAAAGATCCATCTGCAGTGGCCATCACACTGTCCTCCAAACCTGCCCTGCAAGTGGTCCTGCGTGAAACAACAATGAGTGAGGCCCATGTCGAACTCCTCTGCCTGGTGCTGAGTAAAGCCTTCAAATCACAGACAGACAGAAGCACCTTGCAACACCTGGCTAGCATCATCAAAGATTCAGGGTTCTTCCGTACCATCCTGCCCCACTATGTGGTGGGCATGGGGTCAGAGTCCAGTCCTGCAGGGCAGAATATCCTTATCACCTGGAAAACATCAGAATCAGAATCAGAATCGGAATCAGAATCAGGTTTATTGCCAGGCAATTTTCATTACAAGGAATTTGACCTTATTTGACAGTGCCTACATAAATATAAACATGAACACAAGCAAACTAAACATATAGCATTGAATTATATACATGAAATATAAGTGAGTGTATTTGCATGACCAGTGCAGGTGGTAGTGTGAAAGTTAAAGTGTCCAGTGAAAAAAAAAAAAAAAAAAGGGGGGGGGGGGGGGTGTTAATATAACACCTGTGATTTGGGTACGTTAATATAACGTATGAGTTCCAGGTGTCGTTAATATAAGGAATGACAGTTAAGTGTCTTTAACAGAATTCCAAAGCCTGATGGCAGAGGGGAAGAAACTGTTCTTGTGGCGGGAGGTTTTGGTCCTGATTGACCGCAGCCTCCGGCCAGAGTGGAGAGGTTCAAACAGATAGTGTCCAGGGTGATCAGCAGCTATCTTCCTTGCTCTCCTCAGGGTCCTAGAAGAGTAGAGTTCTGGGAGAGAAGGGAGGTTGCAGCCATCACCTTTTCTGCAGAACGTATGATACGCTGCAGTCTGCACCTGTCCTTGGCAGAGGCAGCAGCGTACCAGACGGTGTTGGAGGAGGTGAGGATGGACTCAATGATGGCAGTGTAGAAGTGGACCAGCATTGTCCGCGGTAGATTGAACTTCTTCAGCTGCCTCAGGAAGTACATCCTCTGAGCCTTCTTGATGAGCGAGCTGATGTTCGGCTCCCACCTGAGGTCCTGGGAGATGATGGTGCCCAAGAAGCGGAAGGACTCCACAGTGTCCACTGGAGAGTCACACAGGATGATGGGGGAGGGTGGGGCTGTGCTCTTTCTGAAGTCTATAGTCATCTCCACTGTTTTCGAAGCATTGAGCTCCAGGTTTTTCTCCCTGCACCAAGTCACCAGATGGTTGATCTCCCATCTTTAGGCAGACTCATCCCCATCAGAGATGAGTCCAATGAGGGTGGTGTCATCCACGAACTTAAGGAGCTTGACGGACTGGTGACTGGAGGTGCAGTTCTTAGTGTACAGGGAGAAGAGCAGGGGAGAAAGAACACAGGCCTGCGGAGAGCCGGTGCTGATCGTCCTGGAGTCCGAGGTGAGGCTTCCCAGCCTCACGTGCTGCTTCCTGTCCGTCAGGAAGTCAGTGATCCGCCTGCAGGTGGGGTCGGGCACGTTGAGTCGTGAAAGCTTGTCCTGCAGACGAGCCGGGATGATTGTGTTGAATGCAGGGCTGAAGTCCACAAACAGGATCCTGACGTAGGATCCTGCAGAGTCCAGATGCTGGAGGATGAAGTGTGTGGCCAGGTTAACAGCATCGCCTACAGACCTGTTGGCTCTGTAGGCAAACTGCAGGGGGTCCAGGAGTGAGTCTGTGATGGATTTGAGGTGGGACAAAACCAGGCGCTCAAAGGATTTCATGACCACAGAGGTCAGGGCGACAGGTCTGTAGTCGTTTAGTCCAGTGGGTCCTGGTTTTTTGGGGCCTGGGATGATGGTGGAGGCCTTGAAGCAAGCTGGCACACGGCATGTCTCCAATGAGGTGTTGAAGATGTCCGTGAACAGAGGAGACAGCTGGTCTGCACAGTGCTTCAGGCAGGATGGAGACACGGAATCTGGCCCAGCAGCTTTGCAGGGGTTTTGTCTCTCGAAGAGCCGGTTAACATCTCTTTCAAGGACAGACAGAGGTGTCGGTGGAGGGGAGGTGGGGAGGGGCAGCTGTAGTGGTAAGAGGTGTACAGTCTCTATTGTGGTGGTGGGGGGAGAAGGGCTGGTGGGCTGGAGCTGGTGGGTAGTGTGGTGGGGTGTGGTGTGAGTACTGTCCAGGTGATCTTCAAAGCGGCAGTAGAAGTCGTTGAGGTTGTTAGCAAGGCGTTGATCGTTAGCAGCAGGGGGGACTCTTGGCTTGTAGTTGGTGATCTCCCTGAGCCCCCTCCAGAAAGAGGCAGAGTCGTCAGAGGAGAACTGATGTTGGAGCTTCTTGGAGTACAGCTGATAGCGTCCCTCACCGCCCTGCTAAACCTGTACTTGGCCTCTATGTACTCTGCTCTGTTGCCACTTTTGAAAGCCCTTTCCTTGTCAGACCTCAAATGTCGCAGTCTGGGTGTGAACCAGGGCTTGTCATTGTTATAAGTCCCCCTGGAGCGTGTTGGTACACAGCAGTCCTCACAGAAGCTGATGTATGAGGTCACAGCTTCTGTGTACTCATCCAGACTGGTGGAAGCAGTCCTGAAGACATCCCAGTCAGTACAGTCCAGACATGCCCTTAAGTCCTCCGCAGCTTCACTGGTCCACTTCTGTGATATCCTCACCACAGGTTTAGAGAGTTTTAGTCTTTGTCTGTAGGCACGAATCAGGTGGACCATGTTGTGGTCAGAGTGTCCCAGTGCAGCGCGGGTGACGGCATGATAGGAGTTACTGACTGTTGTGTAACAGTGATCCAGACTGTTCCCCTCCCTGGTTGCACATTTTATAAACTGTCTGTATTTGGGCAATTCGTGACTGAGGTTACCTTTGTTAAAATCCCTGAGGACAATGACTATAGTCCGGGTTGGTCCGCTCCACTTCCAGTATCTGGTCGGCGAGCGTGCGCTGTGCGTCCTTAATGTTGGCCTCCGGTGGAATGTAAACACCAACCAGAATGAAGGAAGCGAATTCACGTGGGGAGTAGAATGGTTTGCAGTTAATAATAAAAGTTTCCAGGAGGGGAGAACAGTGCCGTTGACTCGGTGAAGCACAAAACAGAGGATGAATTGAAGTCCTTGTCTCTCCTCAACAGAAGCTGAAGTTCGTCCATTTTATTGCCCAGTGAGCGCACGTTGGAGAGAAATATTCCAGGTAGCGGCGTGCGTCTTCCCCTCTGGCAAAGGCGCACCTTTGACTAAAAAGTTCACCAGAACCGATGTGGGAGCCAGAAATTCAGGAAACAAACCCCGAGTTGTTACCCGCATGTTCATGAGTTGTTCTCTGGTGAAAGAGAGCCGTGAACCCAAACAAAAAAACGTGTTTACAAACAAAACAAAGCGCACCAACAAATCGAGGCAGCCGTCCGCGGCGCCATCTTGGATCATCTTGGAACATCCTGTCTGTTCTCTCAGAGGTAAATAAAGGAAGGAATGAATGTAAGAACTAATCAGTTACTAAATGCAGATAAATATCAGTATATAAATATAATATATACTTTTTTTTTTTAAGTGTATTTTTGTAATGTATTTTTTTTTTTTGCCTGATTGTGCTTCCTTCTATTAACAATTCTTCATTAGCATTTAACTCATAGTTGAGTATGCTTTAAAAAAAGGTTGGTTTGAATAAATAACACACAGGACAACACCAAACAATAGCCTACTTGCATACTCAGCCATGTCAAATACAGTGCTGAAAAGTTAGTGCAGGCCAATACCCTGCCACAGAAATGAAAGTGAGAAACAAAAAACAGGGCTCCTAGGGCTTTGAACCCTAGAGTCCCTCCCAGCCCTACACCCTAGTCTGGCCCTCTAATGTTTTTGAAAGGTAGCTCCCATACATCCAATGGTAACATTCCACACTGCTTGTAAGTCTGTAGGACAGGCTTTCCTGTGCAGCTAGTCTACCTAAGTGATTATGCCAAAACTTTACGACGGGGGCAGAGGGGGCCTTACATTCTGAAACAATGAGCCTACACACCAGCATCAATGCAGTCTTCACCCATTCTGCATGGATGGGGAGTCCTGGAACAGCAATGGGCTCCCCACTGGACTGAGGATTTTGATATGTTCACAGTATTTATGTAGCAGTTTGACCTGCTTTAGAAGAAAAAAACACTACGCAATCTCACTTTTTACGAAATGGGACCGGCAACTAACTATCCTCACTATATGCTCATTAGGTCCTCAGTATCTTCCCTGCTAATTAATTTAAATCTGTGAGTTTGCTGCTGACGTTGCTCCAAGCCACCATCAACAGCCTGAGGGCATCAGGAGTGGACATCCACCCTCACTTGAAGAAGAACATGGAGAACATTCAGGGCCTGATCAAGCACCTAAAGGAGCAACCCTTGGAGGGTACCCTGCACCCACACAAGGACACTTATGCCCTTCTACCCACTGGAGGTGATAACCTAGGCATTTTATAGATAATTTTTACTGAAATATTTTGATATGCTGCCCTCCACCCAACAAAGTATTTTGTAGGTTTTTAAAATTGCCACACGATTTTATACATATATGAGTAACTGAATCTCCCACTATTTCTAACCCAGGTGAAGAGCAGCAAAATTTAAGGAACATATCCATGTACTGAACTCCAGAGGAGTTACATCAGAAAGACAGGCCGTTCCTTAGACCCAACCTCACCTCTCAGTGCTACACAAATAACCACCTCTACCTTGACACGCACTTCCGGCTGCTGAGGGAAGACTTTGTGCGGCCACTCCGTGAGGGGATCCGGCAATTGCTTTAGAGCCAAATGGACGAGGAAAGGAGTGATAATACCTCGAAGAGGAAGCAATTTGATGACATCAGAATATATTCTGACACAAAACTGGTGGCACCCAAGTGCACATTGACTGGCATTTCCTACACAGTCCAGTTTGACATTCAGCCACTTAAGGTTAGCCTCTAGATGGATATAGATGTTTGTTACATTTAGTGTTTATATGACCATTGATTCATACAATCAAGTAAATTCCTTATGAGATACAATGTGTTTTGCTAATTGAATGGCAAATTAAAAGAAATGTATTTACATGTATATTAAAGTACTTCCTCCATTTATCCTACAGTTTGTGCACTGGCAGAACTCCAAGAGGCTGATCTATGGTTCCCTGGTCTGCCTGTCGTGTGATCATTTTAAGAGCTTCTTGTTTGCCACAGTGGCAGATCAGAATCCCAAAGAACTGGAAAAGGGACAGGTCCAGATCCCTTAATGTTTTATCTGTGTCAATGTTGTGATGCAAACAGTACAGTCTGCAATTTTCCAGATTGGGATCAATGAAGTATTTCTATTCTATTATTTTTCCTTGACAACCATCTCCACCTTTTCCTGGTAGATCCTCAAAAACCCTGCCCAAACAGCTGGAGATACATTTCTTAGGCCCATTGTAATAATTTTATTAAATACATTCCACTTTTGTGCTTGCTTTCAAAGACTGGATAGAATAACACAAGTTGAATTAATAGGCAACAATATGCATCCTTGCTCAGTTTAGTACACTTGCATTTTGTAGCGAAAACCTTACTCGGTCTTGTATAACCGGTAGCTTATGATGGGTAATTAATATTAGCCAGCTTTAGTTAGATATTACTGGGTTATTTACATTAATAATAATAATAATTCATTTATTTTATATAGCGCTTTTCAGAGACCCAAAGTCGCTTACAGAGTAGGACAGGTAATATATAGACGATAAACAACAGAATACAAGGATGACAAGGATGACAGGGAAACAAGGCGAAGGGGGCATGGGGTAATGGTGATACAGACAAATAGCCAGAAACAGGTACAACAATAGAGGTGGGGGGATGGATTGAAGAGCAGTGGGGGGGGGGGGGGGGGGGGGGTCAGGGGAGGGGCTGAATGGGTGAGGAGAGCGGAAGGAGGGTGGGGTCGGGGGGGAGAGGCCAGGAGTGAATGTAGTTATGGGTAGGGGAGGTTGTAGGCTTGTGAGAAAAGGAAGGTTTTTAGACGGGATTTAAATGTTGTGAGTGATGGAGAGTCGCGGATGGGCTGGGGGAGAGAGTTCCAGAGTCGGGGTGCAGTTCTAGAGAAAGCTCTGTGTCCGAAGGTTTTGAGTTTGGAAGGTGGCATGGTCAGAGTTAGGGAGGAGGAGGATCGGAGGGCTCGGGAGGGGCGGTGGGGGGTAAGGAGGTCAGAGAGGTAGGGTGGTGCCAGATGGTGGAGAGCTTTGAAGGTGAGGAGGAGTATTTTGAAGTCGATGCGTTGTTTGATCGGGAGCCAGTGGAGGGTGTAGAGAATGGGGGTGATGTGTTCACGGGAGCGGGTGTGAGTGAGGAGGCGAGCAGCAGAGTTCTGGACCATTTGGAGTCTATGGAGGGAATGGGAGGTGATGCCAGTGAGGAGGGAATTGCAGTAGTCAAGACGTGAGGAGATGAAGGCGTGGATGAGGGATTCAGCGGCAGGGGGGGAGAGGCAGTGTCTGATTTCGGCGATGCGGCGGAGGTGGAAGTAGGAGGTCTTGACGATGGAGCGGACGTGGTGATCAAAGGAGAGCGTGGGGTCCAGGATAACACCAAGGTTGCGTGCAAGGGGGGAGGGAGAAATGATTGAGCTGTCAATGGTAAGTGAGATGGGTCCGGTTTTGTTTAAAGTGGATTTGGTGCCAATGAGGAGGAGTTCTGTTTTGTCACTGTTGAGTTTGAGGAAGTTCTGGGACAGCCATATTTTTATTGCAGAAATGCAGGTTTCAATGTGGTTGAGTGGAAGATTTTGGGTGGGTTTGGTGCGGATGTAGATCTGGGTGTCGTCAGCATAGCAGTGGAAATCGAGGTTGAGTGAGCGGATGAGGTGACCAAGGGGGAATAGGTAGCAGATGAAGAGAAGGGGGCCAAGGACTGAGCCCTGAGGGACCCCCTGCGAAACAGGAGAGAGGGTGGATGTGTGGCCGGAGAGGGAGACGAACTGTTGCCTGTTGGTGAGGTAGGAGGTGAGCCAGTCGAGGGCAGTGCCCTCAACACCCTGCTATTGAGTCATTCCAACTGCTTCATGACTATTCTCTAGGTGTGCTACTGCTATGTTGTGTTTTTAGGAGTCCAAGCCCGAGGGGGCTGGGGGCCACATGATGCAAGCAGCAGCGTGTACCAGTACAAGCGGTGCTGGGAACCCTATTGTTTTCGTAAGGATTTATTTTTAATTTTTATAACTATTACTTTTAACTTGGTTCATGTAATGTTTGGAAGGTCCTCATCAAAAGTTGTCAAAAGAATTTCGATACTCTTATAAATACCGAAGTTATTAAGGAACAACTTCCTTTAGATTACAATTAAAGGAGGAAGTGCACGTATCTTCCGCAAATTGTGTCGGATCGACACAAAACTTGGTAATCTGGTTTCCTATGTAATACTGACGCTTTCAACAAAATTTAACTTCAATCAACCACTAGGTGGCGCTATAATACAGAATTCATCATATCTTAGCAATTATAAGTCAGATTGACAAAAAACTTACAATAATTTCTGATGCTTGTCTGAGGCTTTGAGAAAAATATGACATCAATCATCCAGGAGGCGGCGCACATTTCTGCCTAGTATTTTTGTACACAATTGCAAATAATGAAAAAAATATTATTTCAAACTCCTCCTAAGCCGAGAGTCCAATCACCACAACACTTTGCAGGAATTATCTGTTCTTCATCTTGATGAAAAGTTATCGAAATATTTGTAATAGTCCAAAACGTGTGTTTTATGAAGAAACTATTTCCTGTATGTTGTACTCATAACAGGAAGTATTGTGAGTCTTTGCAATTATTAGTCTGAATGACATCAAACTCAGACTGATAGTTCTCCATAGGAAATTCAGGCACCGTGCAAAATTTGAGGTCAATCTGACATTAGTGGCCGCTGTTACACAAAATTGAAAAATACACAAACCATGTGAAAAATATTCAAAACCTACTTTTGCGAACTCGTCCTAGGCCAAGAGTCCCATCAGCATGAAATTTTGCACACATAAGCTTTATAATGCTACGATCAAAGGTTATTAAAATATTTTTCTTAAGCAAGCAACATGGAAGTTATACATGAAAGACTTTGTACACGGTAGTCAAAACAGGAAGTGGTGCGTTACTTTGAAGTAGTGTCTCTGATTATCACACAACATGAAAAAGTTATTTCCTGAGCCGCACTGATGGTCTGTGCAAAATCTAACATCAATCAGCCACAAGCTGGGGCTGCTGTGCAAAATTGAGTAATGCATGCATTATGTGAACAAACACATTATCTACTAACTTAAGTACAGACACTTTCTTTTTCAAAGTACAGTCTATGCTGCGTTCAAGCTGCGACTTGCGTCGTGCCCGTGGACCTGCGGGTCGGAATTGCATCGCCTCTGCGGGTCGCCAGGTCCGAGTTGCACGGGGGGCTTAGACCCTGTTGATACCTGCTTGCAGTTCTAGTTTTTTTTTTTTTTTTTTATATTTCCATCGGTTAAACTCATACTGCAGCCTACACCGTACAAGTTACGGAGGTGCAACTTTGAACTTTGGTTAAGACCCCTGCATATACGGAAGACACCAAAAAAGACACATGTTCTCCAGCAGGTGGCGCTAAAATAAACTTAAAGGCGTTTTTGCCTCTAACTCCCACATCGGATATCATACATTCAAAATTCTTAAATTCCGGCGTTCCCTGAACGTAGGTGAATCTCTGGATATAGGCCACGCCCATTTGCGCCACAACATTTTTTTGGCAGGACAACGATTTATGCAAAAGCTACTTTTTCGAACTCTTCCTAGGCCGAGTGGCTGATCAAGATGAAACTTTGTACATTTAATGTTTGGATGGTCCTGAGGAAAAGTTATAAAAGAATTTCAATACTCTTATAAATACCTAAGTTATAAAGGAACAACTTCCTTTAGGTTATAGTCAAAACAGGAAGTGCGCGTATCTTCCTCAAATTGTGTCGGATCAACACAGAACCTGGTAATCTTGTTTCCCATGTCTTACTGAGGCCTTCTACAAAATTTCACACCAACCAACCACTAGGTGGCGCTATAATGCAGAATTCATCATATCATAGCAATTCTAAGTCAGATTGACAAGAAACTTACAACAATAGTTTCTGATGCTTGTCTGAGGCTTTGAGAAAAATATGACATCAATCGTCCAGGAGGTGGCGCAGTTTTGAATTTGACTTATACTGGAGCATTAACTGTACAAAGAAGAAGAAGAATTACTTTATTTTATCCCACACGGGGATACAAGTTATGTAAACAAAGCTTTCAGGGGATGTATAGACTGGTGCCCCTGCAGAACACACCAAAAATGACACATGTCCACCACAAGATGGTGCTATAATCAAGGAAAAGGCTTTTTGTTGCTAACTCCCACATCGTGTATTGCAAATATCAATATCTTACGACGCCATGTTCTCTGAAAGGCATTGAATCTTGGGGTTTAGACCACAGCACATTTCTGCCTTGTATTTTTGCACAAAATTGCAAAAAATAAAAAACATTTTTTTTCAAATTCCTCCTAAGCCAGGAGTCCAATCACCACAACACTTTGCAGGAATTATCCATGCTTCATCTTGATGAAAAGATATCAAAAGAATTATAATAGCCCAAAACTTGTATCCTATGTAGAAACAACTTCCTGTATGTTGTACTCATAACAGGAAGTATTGTATGTCGTTGCAATAACTAGTCTGAATGACGTCAAACTCAGACTGATAGTTCTCCATAGGAAATTCAGGCACCGTGCAATATTTGAGGTCAATCTGACATTAGTTGCCGCTGTTACACAAAATTGAAAAATACACAAACCATGCGAAAAAATATTCAAAACCTACTTTTGCGAACTCGTCCTAGGCCAAGAGTCCCATCAGCATGAAATTTTGCACACATAAGCTTTATAACGCTACGATCAAAGGTTATTAAAATATTTTTCTTAAGCAAGCAACATGGAAGTTATACATGAAAGACTTTGTACACGGTAGTCAAAACAGGAAGTGGTGCGTTACTTTGAAGTAGTGTCTCTGATTATCACACAACTTGAAAAAGTTATTTCCTGAGCCGCACTGATGGTCTGTGCAAAATCTGACATCAATCAGCCACAAGCTGGGGCTGTTGTGCAAAATTGAGTAATGCATGCATTATGTGAACAAACACATTATCTACTAACTTAAGTACAGACACTTTCTTTTTCAAAGTACAATCTGTGCTGCGTTCAAGCTGCGACTTGCGTCGTGCCCGTGGACCTGCGGGTCGGAATTGCATCGCCTCTGCAGGTCGCCAGGTCCGAGTTGCACGGGGGGCTTGGACCCCATTGATACCTGCTTGCAGTTCTAGTTTTTTTTTTTTTTTTTTATATTTCCATCGGTTAAACTCATACTGCAGCCTACACCGTACAAGTTACGGAGGTGCAACTTTGAGCTTTGGTTAAGACCCCTGCATATATGGAAGACACCAAAAAAGACACATGTTCTCCAGCAGGTGGCGCTTAAATAAACTTAAAGGCGTTTTTGCCTCTAACTCCCACATCGGATATCATACATTCAAAATTCTTAAATTCCGGCGTTCCCTGAACGTAGGTGAATCTCTGGATATAGGCCACGCCCATTTGCGCCACAACATTTTTTTTGCAGGACGACGATTTATGCAAAAGCTACTTTTTCGAACTCTTCCTAGGCCGAGTGGCTGATCAAGATGAAACTTCGTACATTTAATGTTTGGATGGTCCTGAGGAAAAGTTATAAAAGAATTTCACTACTCTTATAAATACCTAAGTTATAAAGGAACAACTTCCTTTAGGTTATAGTCAAAACAGGAAGTGCGCGTATCTTCCTCAAATTGTGTCGGATCAACACAAAACCTGGTAATCTTGTTTCTCATTTCTTACTGAGGCCTTCTACAAAATTTCACACCAACCAACCACTAGGTGGCGCTATAATGCAGAATTCATCATATCATAGCAATTCTAAGTCAGATTGACAAGAAACTTACAACAATAGTTTCTGATGCTTGTCTGAGGCTTTGAGAAAAATATGACATCAATCGTCCAGGAGGTGGCGCAGTTTTGAATTTTACTTATACTGGAGCGTTAACTGTACAAGTTATGTAAACAAAGCTTTCAGGGGATGCATAGACTGGTGCCCCTGCAGAACACACCAAAAATGACACATGTCCACCACAAGATGGTGCTATAATCAAGGAAAAGGCTTTTTGGCCTCTTACTCCCACATCGTATATCGCAAATATGGAAAACTTGCGAACAAATGTTCTCTGAAAGGCGTTGAATGTTGGGATTTAGACCACAGCACATTTCTGCCTAGTATTTTTGCACAAAATTGCAAAAAATAAAAAACATTTTTTTTCAAATTCCTCCTAAGCCAGGAGTCCAATCACCACAACACTTTGCAGGAATTATCCGTGCTTCATCTTGATGAAAAGATATCAAAAGAATTGTAATAGTCCAAAACTTGTATCCTATGTAGAAACAACTTCCTGTATGTTGTACTCATAACAGGAAGTATTGTATGTCTTTGCAATAACTAGTCTGAATGACATCAAACTCAGACTGATAGTTCTCCATAGGAAATTCAGGCACCGTGCAATATTTGAGCTCAATCTGACATTAGTTGCCGCTGTTACACAAAATTGAAAAATACACAAACCAAGCGAAAAAATATTCAAAACCTACTTTTGCGAACTCGTCCTAGGCCAAGAGTCCCATCAGCATGAAATTTTGCACACATAGGCTTTATAACGCTACGATCAAAGGTTATTAAAATATTTTTCTTAAGCAAGCAACATGGAAGTTATACATGAAAGACTTTGTACACGGTAGTCAAAACAGGAAGTGGTGCGTTACTTTGAAGTAGTGTCTCTGATTATCACACAACTTGAAAAAGTTATTTCCTGAGCCGCACTGATGGTCTGTGCAAAATCTGACATCAATCAGCCACAAGCTGGGGCTGTTGTGCAAAGTTGAGTAATGCATGCATTATGTGAACAAACACATTATCTACTAACTTAAGTACAGACACTTTCTTTTTCAAAGTACAATCTGTGCTGCGTTCAAGCTGCGACTTGCGTCGTGCCCGTGGACCTGCGGGTCGGAATTGCATCGCCTCTGCAGGTCGCCTGGTCCGAGTTGCACGGGGGGCTTGGACCCCATTGATACCTGCTTGCAGTTCTAGTTTTTTTTTTTTTTTTTATATTTCCATCGGTTAAACTCATACTGCAGCCTACACCGTACAAGTTACGGAGGTGCAACTTTGAACTTTGGTTAAGACCCCTGCATATATGGAAGACACCAAAAAAGACACATGTTCTCCAGCAGGTGGCGCTAAAATAAACTTAAAGGCGTTTTTGCCTCTAACTCCCACATCGGATATCATACATTCAAAATTCTTAAATTCCGGCGTTCCCTGAACGTAGGTGAATCTCTGGATATAGGCCACGCCCATTTGCGCCACAACATTTTTTTTGCAGGACGACGATTTATGCAAAAGCTACTTTTTCGAACTCTTCCTAGGCCGAGTGGCTGATCAAGATGAAACTTCGTACATTTAATGTTTGCATGGTCCTGAGGAAAAGTTATAAAAGAATTTCACTACTCTTATAAATACCTAAGTTATAAAGGAACAACTTCCTTTAGGTTATAGTCAAAACAGGAAGTGCGCGTATCTTCCTCAAATTGTGTCGGATCAACACAAAACCTGGTAATCTTGTTTCTCATTTCTTACTGAGGCCTTCTACAAAATTTCACACCAACCAACCACTAGGTGCCGCTATAATGCAGAATTCATCATATCATAGCAATTCTAAGTCAGATTGACAAGAAACTTACAGCAAAAGTTTCTGATGCTTGTCTGAGGCTTTGAGAAAAATATGACATCAATCGTCCAGGAGGTGGCGCAGTTTTGAATTTTACTTATACTGGAGCATTAACTGTACAAGTTATGTAAACAAAGCTTTCAGGGGATGCATAGACTGGTGCCCCTGCAGAACACACCAAAAATGACACATGTCCACCACAAGATGGTGCTTTAATCAAGGAAAAGGCTTTTTGGCCTCTTACTCCCACATCGTATATCGCAAATATGGAAAACTTGCGAACAAATGTTCTCTGAAAGGCGTTGAATGTTGGGATTTAGACCACAGCACATTTCTGCCTAGTATTTTTGCACAAAATTGCAAAAAATAAAAAACATTTTTTTTCAAATTCCTCCTAAGCCAGGAGTCCAATCACCACAACACTTTGCAGGAATTATCCGTGCTTCATCTTGATGAAAAGATATCAAAAGAATTGTAATAGTCCAAAACTTGTATCCTATGTAGAAACAACTTCCTGTATGTTGTACTCATAACAGGAAGTATTGTATGTCTTTGCAATAACTAGTCTGAATGACATCAAACTCAGACTGATAGTTCTCCATAGGAAATTCAGGCACCGTGCAATATTTGAGCTCAATCTGACATTAGTTGCCGCTGTTACACAAAATTGAAAAATACACAAACCAAGCGAAAAAATATTCAAAACCTACTTTTGCGAACTCGTCCTAGGCCAAGAGTCCCATCAGCATGAAATTTTGCACACATAGGCTTTATAACGCTACGATCAAAGGTTATTAAAATATTTTTCTTAAGCAAGCAACATGGAAGTTATACATGAAAGACTTGGTACACGGTAGTCAAAACAGGAAGTGGTGCGTTACGTTGAAGTAGTGTTTCTGATTATCACACAACTTGAAAAAGTTATTTCCTGAGACGCACTGATGGTCTGTGCAAAATCTGACATCAATCAGCCACAAGCTGGGGCTGTTGTGCAAAATTGAGTAATGCATGCATTATGTGAACAAACACATTATCTACTAACTAAAGTACAGACACTTTCTTTTTCAAAGTACAATCTGTGCTGCGTTCAAGCTGCGACTTGCGTCGTGCCCGTGGACCTGCGGGTCGGAATTGCATCGCCTCTGCAGGTCGCCAGGTCCGAGTTGCACGGGGGGCTTGGACCCTGTTGATACCTGCTTGCAGTTCTAGTTTTTTTTTTATTTTTTTATATTTCCATCGGTTAAACTCATACTGCAGCCTACACCGTACAAGTTACGGAGGTGCAACTTTGAGCTTTGGTTAAGACCCCTGCATATATGGAAGACACCAAAAAAGACACATGTTCTCCAGCAGGTGGCGCTAAAATAAACTTAAAGGCGTTTTTGCCTCTAACTCCCACATCGGATATCATACATTCAAAATTCTTAAATTCCGGCGTTCCCTGAACGTAGGTGAATCTCTGGATATAGGCCACGCCCATTTGCGCCACAACATTTTTTTTGCAGGACGACGATTTATGCAAAAGCTACTTTTTCGAACTCTTCCTAGGCCGAGTGGCTGATCAAGATGAAACTTCGTACATTTAATGTTTGGATGGTCCTGAGGAAAAGTTATGAAAGAATTTCACTACTCTTATAAATACCTAAGTTATAAAGGAACAACTTCCTTTAGGTTATAGTCAAAACAGGAAGTGCGCGTATCTTCCTCAAATTGTGTCGGATCAACACAAAACCTGGTAATCTTGTTTCTCATTTCTTACTGAGGCCTTCTACAAAATTTCCCACCAACCAACCACTAGGTGGCGCTATAATGCAGAATTCATCATATCATAGCAATTCTAAGTCAGATTGACAAGAAACTTACAACAAAAGTTTCTGATGCTTGTCTGAGGCTTCGAGAAAAATATGACATCAATCGTCCAGGAGGTGGCGCAGTTTTGAATTTTACTTATACTGGAGCATTAACTGTACAAGTTATGTAAACAAAGCTTTCAGGGGATGCATAGACTGGTGCCCCTGCAGAACACACCAAAAATGACACATATCCACCACAAGATGGTGCTTTAATCAAGGAAAAGGCTTTTTGGCCTCTTACTCCCACATCGTATATCGCAAATATGGAAAACTTGCGAACAAATGTTCTCTGAAAGGCGTTGAATCCTGGGATTTAGACCACAGCACATTTCTGCCTAGTATTTTTGCACAAAATTGCAAAAAATAAAAAACATTTTTTTTCAAATTCCTCCTAAGCCAGGAGTCCAATCACCACAACACTTTGCAGGAATTATCCGTGCTTCATCTTGATGAAAAGATATCAAAAGAATTGTAATAGTCCAAAACTTGTATCCTATGTAGAAACAACTTCCTGTATGTTGTACTCATAACAGGAAGTATTGTATGTCTTTGCAATAACTAGTCTGAATGACATCAAACTCAGACTGATAGTTCTCCATAGGAAATTCAGGCACCGTGCAATATTTGAGCTCAATCTGACATTAGTTGCCGCTGTTACACAAAATTGAAAAATACACAAACCAAGCGAAAAAATATTCAAAACCTACTTTTGCGAACTCGTCCTAGGCCAAGAGTCCCATCAGCATGAAATTTTGCACACATAGGCTTTATAACGCTACGATCAAAGGTTATTAAAATATTTTTCTTAAGCAAGCAACATGGAAGTTATACATGAAAGACTTGGTACACGGTAGTCAAAACAGGAAGTGGTGCGTTACGTTGAAGTAGTGTTTCTGATTATCACACAACTTGAAAAAGTTATTTCCTGAGCCGCACTGATGGTCTGTGCAAAATCTGACATCAATCAGCCACAAGCTGGGGCTGTTGTGCAAAGTTGAGTAATGCATGCATTATGTGAACAAACACATTATCTACTAACTTAAGTACAGACACTTTCTTTTTCAAAGTACAATCTGTGCTGCGTTCAAGCTGCGACTTGCGTCGTGCCCGTGGACCTGCGGGTTGGAATTGCATCGCCTCTGCAGGTCGCCAGGTCCGAGTTGCACGGGGGGCTTGGACCCCATTGATACCTGCTTGCAGTTCTAGTTTTTTTTTTTTTTTTTATATTTCCATCGGTTAAACTCATACTGCAGCCTACACCGTACAAGTTACGGAGGTGCAACTTTGAGCTTTGGTTAAGACCCTTGCATATACGGAAGACACCAAAAAAGACACATGTTCTCCAGCAGGTGGCACTAAAATCAACTTAAAGGCGTTTTTGCCTCTAACTCCCACATCGGATCTCATACATTCAAAATTCTTAAATTCCTGTGTTCCCTGAACGTAGGTGAATCTCTGGATATAGGCCACGCCCGTTTGCGCCACAACATTTTTTTTTGCAGGACGACGATTTATGCAAAAGCTACTTTTTCGAACTCTTCCTAGGCCAAGTGGCTGATCAAGATGAAACTTCATACATTTAATGTTTGGATGGTCCTGAGGAAAAGTTATAAAATAATTTCAATACTCTTATGAATACCTAAGTTATAAAGGAACAACTTCCTTTAGGTTATAGTCAAAACAGGAAGTATGCGTATCTTCCTCAAATTGTGTCGGATCAACACAAAACCTGGTAATCTCGTTTCCCATGCCTTACTGAGGCCTTCTACAAAATGTCACACCAACCAACCACTAGGTGGCGCTATAATGCAGAATTCTTATCATAGCAATTCTAAGTCAGATTGACAAGAAACTTACAACAATAGTTTCTGATGCTTGTCTGAGGCTTTGAGAAAAATATGACATCAATCATCCAGGAGGTGGCGCAGTTTTGAATTTTACTTATACTGGAGCATTAACTGTACAAGTTATGTAAACAAAGCTTTCAGGGGATGCATAGACTGGTGCCCCTGCAGAACACACCAAAAATGACACGTCCACCACAAAGAGGCGCTATAATCAAGGAAAAGGCTTTTTGGCCTCTTACTCCCACATCGTATATCGCAAATATGGAAAACTTGCGAACAAATGTTCTCTGAAAGGCGTTGAATCTTGGGATTTAGACCACAGCACATTTCTGCCTAGTATTTTTGCACAAAATTGCAAAAATAAAAAACATTTTTATTCAAACTCCCCCTAAGCCAGGAGTCAAATCACCACAACACTTTGCAGGAATAATCCGTTCTTCATCTTGATGAAAAGATATAAAAAGAATTGTAATAGTCCAAAACTTGTATCCTATGTAGAAACAACTTCCTGTATGTTGTACTCATAACAGGAAGTATTGTATGTCTTTGCAATAACTAGTCTGAATGACATCAATCTCAGACTGATAGTTCTCCATAGGAAATTCAGGCACCGTGCAATATTTGAGGTCAATCTGACATTAGTTGCCGCTGTTACACAAAATTGAAAAATACACAAACCATGTGAAAAATATTCAAAACCTACTTTTGCGAACTCGTCCTAGGCCAAGAGTCCCATCAGCATGAAATTTTGCACACATAAGCTTTATAACGCCACGATCAAAGGTTATTAAAATATTTTTCTTAAGCAAGCAACATGGAAGTTATACATGAAAGACTTGGTACACGGTAGTCAAAACAGGAAGTGGTGCATTACTTTGAAGTAGTGTCTCTGATTATCACACAACTTGAAAAAGTTATTTCCTGAGCCGCACTGATGGTCTGTGCAAAATCTGACATCAATCAGCCACAAGCTGGGGCTGTTGTGCAAAGTTGAGTAATGCATGCATTATGTGAACAAACATATTATCTACTAACTTAAGTACAGACACTTTCTTTTTCAAAGTACAGTCTGTGCTGCGTTCAAGCTGTGACTTGCGTCGTGCCCGTGGACCTGCGGGTCGGAATTGCATCGCCTCTGCGGGTCGCCATGCAGTTCTAGTTTTTTTTAATTTTTATATTTCCATCGGTTAAACTCATACTGCAGCCTACACCGTACAAGTTACGGAGGTGCAACTTTGAACTTTGGTTAAGACCCCTGCATATACGGAAGACACCAAAAAAGACACATGTTCTCCAGCAGGTGGCGCTAAAATCAACTTAAAGGCGTTTTTGCCTCTAACTCCCACATCGGATCTCATACATTCAAAAATCTTAAATTCCGGCGTTCCCTGAACGTAGGTGAATCTCTGGATATAGGCCACGCACATTTCCGCCACAACATATTTTTGCAGGATCACGATTTATGCAAAAGCTACTTTTTCGAACTCCTCCTGGGCCGAGTGGCCGATCAAGATGAAACTTCGTACATTTAATATTTGGATGGTCCTGACCAAAAGTTATAAAAGGCTTTCAATACTCTTATAAATACCGAAGTTTTAAAGGAACAACTTCCTGTAGTTTACAGTGAAAATAGGAAGTGCGCGTATCTTCCGCAAATTGTGTTGGATCAACACAAAACTTGGAAATCTAGTTTCCTATGTCGTACTGAGAGGTTCTACAAAATTTCGCACCAACCAACCACTAGGTGGCACTATAATATAGAATTCATAATTTCTTAGCAATTATAAGTCAGATTGACAAGAAACTTACAACAATAGTTTCTGATTCTTATCTGAGGCTTTGAGAAAAATATTAAATGAATCATCCAGTAGGGGCGCTGTTTTGAATATCACTCAAACCGAAGCATTAACAGTACAAGTTATGTAAACAAAACTTTCAGGGGAGGTATAGACTGGTGCCCCCCCCCCCCCCGCCCCCCCCATAACACACCAAAAATTACACATGTCCACCACAAGCAGGCGCTTTAATCAAGTTAAAGGCTTTTTGAACTCTAACTCCCACATCGTATATCGCATTTTAGATAACTTAGAACCACATGTTCTCTGAAAGGCTTTGAATCTTGGGATTTTGACCACGGCACATTTCTGCCTAGTATTTTTGCACAAAATAGTAGTAAACTTCAGGGGGCGTGCGAAATGTAAGGTCAATCTGTCAATCTATTAAAAACATACTTTTACGAACTTGTCCTAGGCCAAGAGTCCCATCCGCATGAAATTTTGCACACATAAGCTTTCTAACGCTACGATCAAAGGTTATCAAAAGAATTTTGATGCTCTTACTAATACCGAAGTTATAAAGGAACAACTTCCTATAGGTTGTAGTCAAAACAGGAAGTGCGCGTATCTTCCTCAAATTGTGTCGGATCAACACAAAACATGGTAATCTAGTTTACCATATCTTACTGAGGCGTTCTACAAAATTTCACACTAACCAACCACTAGGTGGCGCTATAATGCAGAATTCATCATATCTTAGCAATTATAAGTCAGATTGACAAGATACTTACAACAATAGTTTCTGATGCTTGTCTGAGGCTTTGAGAAAAATATGACATCAATCATTCAGGAGGTGGCGCAGTTTTTAATTTTACTTATACTGGAGCATTAACTGTACAAGTTATGTAAATAAAGCTTTCAGGGGATGTATAGACTGGTGCTCCTGCAGAACACACCAAAAATGACACATGTCCACCACAAGATGGCGCTATAATCAAGGAAAAGGCTTTTTGACGTCTAACTCCCACATTGTGTATCGCAAATATCAATATCTTACGACGCCATGTTCTCTGAAAGGCATTGAATCTTGGGGTTTAGACCACAGCACATTTCTGCCTAGTATTTTTGCACAAAATGAAAAAAAAATGAAAAGGCTATTTTTTATAAGTTCTCCTAAGCCAAGAGTCCAATCACCACGAAACTTTGCAGGAATTATCCGTTAATTATCTTCATGAAAAGTTAGCAAAATAATTGTAATAGTCCCAAACGTGTATTTCATGAAGAAACAACTTCCTGTATGTTGTAATCATAACAGGAAGTATTGTATATATTCGCAATAATTAGTCTGAATAACATCATACTCGGACTGATAGTTCTCCATGGATACCTCATGCCCTCTGCAAAATTTGAGGTTAATAAGACATTAGTTTGCGCTGTTACACAAAATTGAAAAATACACAAACCATGCGAAAAATATTCAAAATCTACCTTCGCGATCTCGTCCTAGGCCAAGAGTCCCATCAGCATGAAACTTTGCACACAAAATCTTATGCTAGATCAAAAGTCATCAAAATAATTTTCATGATCCAAACAATATGAAAGCTATAGAGGAAAGACTTGATACACTGTAGTCAAAACAGGAAGTGGTGCGTTACTTTTAAGTAGTGTGTCTGATTATCACACAACTTGGAAAAGTTATTTCCTGAGCAGCACTGAGAAAAATCAGTCAGCCACAAACTGGGGCTGTTGTACAAAGTTGATTAATGCATGCATTATGTGAACAAACACAATATCTACTAACTAAAATACCTTCACTTTCTTTTTCAAACTACAATCTGTGCTGCGTTCAAGCTGCGACTTGCATCGTGCCTGTGGACCTGCATGTCCTAATTGCATCGTTTCTGCAGGTCACCAGGTCGAAGTTGCATGGGGGGTGTGGACACCGTAGATATCTGCTTGTAGGTCTAGTTTTTTTTGTTGTTTTTTTCCATTGGTAAAACTGCAGCCTATACCGTACAAGTTATGGAGGTGAAAACTTATGGAGTGAAACTTTGAACTTTGGTTCAGACACCTGCACGTAAGCAGACCCCAAAAATGAGACATTTTCTTTAGCAGGTGGCGCTAAAATCATGTCAAATATTTCTTTGACTTTAACTCCCACATCGTACCCTGCACATTAAAATTGTTTACATTCAGGCGTTCCCCAAACGTAGGCGTGAATCAAAGGATGTAGGCCACAGCTATTTCCACCTACACCTTTTTTTTCTCGCAGGATCGCGATATAGGCAAAAGCTACTTTTTTTTAATCTCCTTCTATGCAAAGTTTCCGATCAAAATGAAACTTGGTACATGTTATATTTGGATGGTCCTGACCAAAGTGTATCAGAAATAATTTTTATACTCTTATAAATGCCTAAGTTATAAAGGAACAACTTCCTGTAAATTACAGTCAAAATAGGAAGTGCTGCGTATCTTCCTCAAATTGTGTCAAACTGTCACAAAACTTGGTAATCTAGTTTCCTATGTCTTACTGAGGTCTTCTACAAAATTTCCCACCAACCAACCATTAGTTGGCGCTATTATGCAGAATTCATCATATCTTAGTGTAGGTGCAACTGGCATCCCAAAGATTGTTTTTTCATTTCTGGATTAATGTGAACTTTCATTTTGATTATGAGAAGGTCTCAGCCTGATCAAACAAAGGAAAAGACTAGGCCCAAAAGCCTGGTAGCCTTTGTCCCTGAGCGCATGGTCACAGACAAAGGCCTGCCATGCAACTCTCCCCCAACAGGTCACACCCAGGTGTGAACTCTCCAAGGGACTCCCAAACTGTCAGTCCATTGGCTGACCTGACCTCTGGTGATGACATCACCGTCGAGTCTATAAAACTGTAGGACACCTCCTGCTCACTCTTTTTCTTGGACCCTCTTTTTTGGATTCTCTTCGACTCTCTTCTGCGGGATCCAGGCACCAGCTGCCAGCTGTCCCTAAGCCCTGAACATGGCCTATATGGAGTAGGATCATAAGCCAGGTTAACCAACTGGTTACCAACTCAACTGAGCAGAACAAAGAGCGATCGGGTTCCTCTTTTGTCTAAGAGCAAACTACCAGGACAAGAACCTTTCTTCAACCAGCTTCCTTCACAAGGACCAGCCACTGGCATCGAAGCAACACAACTTATCTCTCCCTTCTCATGGACTGGTAACTAATCATCAACTGGGCATCATTACATGTTATAAGACTGTATGAAGAGCATAGAACTGTAACTTTGTTATACCCTGAATTACAATTTCCGAGGTCTTCAGCCTGCTAGCTTTTGTGTGACTTAAATGTTCACATCATCTCTTCAGGAGTCCAAGCCCCACACCTCTCCTCTTTGTCTCATTCACACACACACACACACACACACACACACACACACACACACACACACACACACACACACACACACACACACACACACACACACACACATTTTCTGTTAGATTTAGTTAGTGTATTGTGTTTTGTTTGTTGCATTTATTGATTTGTTAATAAATGTTTGTGTTTACAATATGTCTGTTTATTTAATATTACACAAAGATGAATGAGCCAGCCTCTACTAAGAAAATAACTTTTCCTTCAACTGAGTAAACTATTACATGTATCGGTGTTCAACCCTTAATTAGTAGTTTAATATATTTAATGAGACATTTATACTAGTTGTCACTCCGTCTATGACGGTGGTGCCCCGAGGAACTCTTGTTTAACTAGAGTAATTTTTATCATTATCTTTGATGATTATTGCTGATAGCTAATATTTACTTGATTAACGATAAGTTTATTGAGAATACTCAATCTAAATCTGAACATGAGTCAAGGCCCTATATTTAATTGGTTCTCCGTGTGAAGTTTTTTAATAAATTAAAGTTATTCATTTTTAGTAATTTTTCTTTATCACTTTTCTTTTTCAAATATTTCATAGCCACATTTTTGATCCAATTAGCCCAGAGTACCTACATCGGTGCCTCATGTGAGGCTTAGTTATGTTGGCTGTTGGCAATAACTCATAATTGTGTGACATTAATATTCGTCATATTTTTGGACATATTACTATTTTTGGATTTTTCATCCAAAATGCTCCAAAAGTCATTACATTTAAGTCCACTTGTCTTTCACAGAAGTAGAGATCCAGCTGTACTTACAAACAAGTATAAAGTGGTGCTATTTGATTAATTCTTCAAATTTAGCTAAAGCAATTTGAGAATAATAATAACAACCTCTGTAAGCCTTATTGTTACCCTTAAGATCTTACTATTGTTGCTAGCTATTCAAGTTTGGTTTAGTATTTCAATATCACATATTCAATGGAATCTAATGAGTCTTGTCATAAGTTGTTGCTAAATTAAGTGCTCCTTTCCCATAACTCATAGCGTGCCCCCGGCCCTATGAACCAGAGAGCTTGAACTTAGTTGGAACTGCCTTGCATTTCAACCTGAGTAGAGATAGATAGAGCCACAGTGTGCTATCAGCCCTGCGAAATAACGTTACATACCTAGCTTTTTCTTCCACATGTCTCAGCTTGAGTAATACTTTACAGATATAATTCCCTGACTGACTGCCCTGCATCTCAGTTCGGGTGAATTCTGGTCCTAGAATCACATGGTGCTGCAGCTGCCCGTGCAGGAAGCAAGCTACCTACATAGTGTAGACCAGAGAAACTGTTGTTTTAGGCTAGTGTACTGCCCAAGTCACATCACAAGGTGTCTGCCAAGGAACACCAGAGCCAAAACAATTGCATTGTTGTACTAGACAACAAGTTTTAATCTCACCTTCCATTTTAAAACAATGGAGAACCCATGTGTAGAGAATTTCATTTCTTCCCTAGCACAGAGCCTTGAGCCAGGCTCCCCTGACTTCATAAAGACATTGAACGTAAGTGAGTGCAGTAAAGAAATAGAATCACTTCTCAGTGACACATCTAAAGGGTCAGTGTTGAGATATTTGCTCCTGAACTTCCACCGGCAAACTAACATTTTCTGTCATAGTAAAACAGCATTAGAAAAGGAGATACAAGCCCTTAAAGCTCAAAATGCTAGTCTCATTAGTGAAGTTCATATAGAAAATCATAAAGTCCTGCGTTATTTAGAAGATTTGCACTCAGCAGAGTCAGAGCTCTTCTCACACAAAAATAAATTGTAAGACCAGGAAAGTTCAATCCTGCTCTACCTTCTCACTGAATCACTTTGAAAGTGATGACATAGCTAGCATAGTCTTGCCTTCACAAACGGTTACCTCACAATGTCCCCGCCTTGAAGAGCTTGAGCTTCTAGCTAAATATATGGACAAGACAACTGCGATCATAACAGTGAGGACTATTTTAGGGAATCAAAATCAAATCTAATTAACCTTCCACCTACTTGTGTGGAAAACCAGCTCAAAAGCTATCCTCAAAGCAATTTCAGTCAAAAGCAACTAGACTGGTTATTTGTCTAGGAAGACGTTTCACCTCTCATCCAAGAGGCTTCATCAGTTCATGTACGCATCTGACCAGGCTGGGACTGGTCCAACTAACTGGTGTGAGATCCAGGTATTTAACCTCTCACAAGGCCGATGATGTCACTGAAACCTTTTGTGCTCCAAGTGCCAACGCCCGACGTTAACCGTCAAATAACCAGTCCAGTTGCTTTTGACTGAAATTGCTTTGAGGATAACGATGACCTGGACGAATGAGAACATTCACAGGCCTACAGCTCAAAAGCTGTCCACAAAGTTATACAGTCTCAACCTGTCAGAGTCAGAAAGGACTACAATGAGCTCCGTCATGCACTGACACAAGAATTTGCTTGTACTGCAGACGAAATCACTTGTTTGGTTGCAGCTAGTCAAATTACACACACACACACACACACACACAAAAGACAGCATAGGGACGCAGAGCCCTGAGCCACGAGTTAAGAAGAACTTCAAACAACAGAGCTCCAGAGTCCGCTCCTCTCGGTCCTGTATGTAACAGTCTATCTGTACTGATAGTAAGATTAATGCAAGCTCAGTAGCCTTACTTTTATTACAGTTAAATTGGTAAACTTTGATTTGTTAGCAGCCACAGCAAAATCAATAAGACCGAAATTGTAATTGGACTTAACACTTTGTACAAACTTTGCAAATACTTTCGGATCAGCTCCTTGTATTTTGTAATAAGCTCACTAGTAAACACTAGTTTAGGACACACCTCATGCTTGACACACCAGTCATACACCTGTCATCATGCAATTGACAGCTGCATCTCATCTGTATCTCACCCTAACACATTTTCATAACCAAAACTTCTGATCTCACTAACCTGAAGAGTAGCTGAGAAACAATGTTTATTATGTATTTCGTATAGTGCCATTGTCATGTTTAGATTTTGTTTTGTAACTTTTGTTCTTGTATAGCCGAGATATTAGAAGTGTTAAGCCAATTCCCAGTGGGTGAAATAACTGCCCAAAATGTTGCAGACACTAAATGAACCGACAAATGAACGGATCGGGTGTGGTCTCAAGGACATCGGGGGGATATGAAGGTGCAACCGGCATCCCAAAGATGATTGTTCATTTCTGGATTAATGTGAACTTTCATTTTGATTATGAGAAGGTATCAGCCTGATCAAACAAAGGAGAAGACTAGGCCCAAAAGCCTGGTAGCCTTTGTCCCTGAGCTTTTCTTGCATCGTGCCCATGGACCTGCGGGTCCGAATTGCATCGCCTCTGTGGGTTACCAGGTCCGAGTTGCACGGCTTGGACACCGTTGATACGTGCTTGCAGGTCTAGTTATATTTGATTTTGCTGTAGATTTTGAATTGTTACATAGTATGAAATACATTGGAGAATAAATATATTAACAATGATTATCTCTATTAATGAGATATGTCTCTACATCCTCTTTCACAGGTAGTAGATACTAAAATATGTGATGTAATGTGATTAGGTACATTGTAGAGTGCAGCAAAGATGTGCAACCCCCAGCCTATCTACGAAGAACAGATGTTTATGACTTGCCATCTGTTGCTCACTGTGACCATAAGGACAGTATGCAGCCCTTTCATAGCCTGAAGGAACATGCCTGGCCGAGAATGGAGGAGCTGGGGCTGGATGAGTCAGATGAGAGCCTTCCAGCTGGCTCTCACAAAGAAGCTGACCATCATACAGGGACCCCCTGGCACTGGTGAGGCATTGAAAAGCTATTGTTGGAAGGATGACTTTATTGATTTGCGAATGAAAAGTGTCAAATGTATTCCACACATTTATATGACAACACATTAAACACAGAGGCTGTGTTTCAGAGACACAGAAACATATTAAAATCAGCCATTTCCATTTTCTCAGGAAAAACTTACTTTGGCCTTAAGATTGCACAGGCTTTGTTGACCTATGAAAAACTTTAGAGCAATAGACTTGGCAGAGCTACGATGTTGGTGGTGTGTTACACTAACCATGCCCTGGATCAGTTCCTTGAGGGTAAGCAGTGATTACAATAATGTCTAGATCTTTTCTGAATGTTGTTTGGGATATGAATAAACACAAAAAAGGGCTTATATCCACAAATATCCACACACTAATTCAAATACCTCTTGGGAAAAGTATATTTATACATGTGCTGAAACTTTTGTTTATGGACCAGATACACCTTATGTAAGTGTTATTTGTCTTTTCAAACTGAATAACCATGAATTGGCGAAGTAAGACAAAAATACTCTTTGTTTTGCCTCTGCAATTTAGGTATTCATACATTTCTGAAAAAGGGAATAGTGAGAGTAGGAGGCCGCAGCAACAATGAGATTCTAAAGCCTTTCAATCTCAGGGAGATGACCAACTCACCTTACTTCAGGAATTCGCTGCCGCCTCACCTGCGTTCAGCGTTTTATCAGGTGAGCTAATCAGGTGCTGCCTGACCTACAGTGTTACTCTGAATACTTGACATTTGCTCCACACTTATTTGGCTCATTATACCATCTATAAGCTCATAGAGCTGAGTAAACTGAAAAGCATATACCGTAAGTTGTGTGATTTTGCCGACAAATCAATGTATTCACGACCTGTTCAACAGATTTTCAAGGAGCAGTGTGAGGAGGAGAGGAAGGTCCAGAGTCAGAGCATAATGCTGGATTGTTCTCTGAAAGGCATCCTGCGTGAAACCTTCTTTCATGAGTTAATTTCATCCAGACACTGGGACAGTTTGCATCTACCACCTGTGAGTGAATAAAAAAAAAACATTTTATGTATATGAGTAATCTGTATTGAAGACAGTGCACATGCATCAATTCCTGTTTATGAAATAATTTGTAGTCTGAGACTGGTTTTAAGACCTGGGAGACCCGTGAGAAGAAGTCAAGTCAGATGATGGAGTGGTTGGGTCTGGGTTCAGAGGGAGACAGAGAATGCAACAAGATATAAAGGTAAGGCTTTTCACGTTAAGTGGTGCTACACTGAAACTGTAAGAGTATCTGATAATTGGCTTCTTTTCACCGATACGTTGTAAAGAGCACCTGGAAATTATGTTAGATACATTTGCATCCTAACTTTTTTTAAATATATAAGTGATGCTGCTGTTTTTGTAAAGCTGTTTCACCTTGCTAGGATGCAGTGAATTGTTATCGACTGACCAGTTAAAAGCATTACATTATCAAAGAAGCAATTACTCCTAAGGGACCGTCAGCTAGCAGACACGTAAGACCTGTACTGTCATTATCTTTTTATTTGCATTCCACCATTACAGGATGACATAAATGGAAGAGAAAGCATTACAAATTCATTTCAATAATAATACTTCAACTAAAGTGTTATTTTTGAAGAACCTAAATTAAAAAAAAAAGTAGTAGTGATAAATATGTGCTGAAAACAAACTATACCTTGAGCGAAGGAGTAGCTCTCTAACCGTCTATCTTCTTCGTAGTAAATTGATGTGATCAGTGCCTGACACATAAGCTCTACCTTTTTAATGTCATAAAGTTCATAATCTACTTAGACCCTTATATATTTCACTCTCATTCCAAAGCAATTTTTATGAGCCAGGTAGCCCCTGCAGTTCCATGTCAGCAGTCTGCAAACCAGCTCCAAAATGACCATCAAATTCTAAACTCTAAACAGCCCACACAAACTTCTACCATTTATCATGGAATTTACAGTCAACTCCAACTCGTCAAATATGCCTGTCACCTCTTGCTTATTTTTGGAAAAGTCCACACAAGGACAAGGTCTGGGTGGATGACTGGGATAACACTGACATATTTTAACTTGCAAACGTACCTTAAGTAACATAACACACATACTAATTTTAACCCAAACTATAATCTTTTCCTAAACCTATCCAAGTGGTTTTGTGTTAATTTTCAATGTTAATCATGCATTGAAGTCTATCAGATTACCCTGCATATTGAAAAATGACACTTAATGGGTACACAGTGAGTCAAAAAATGACACGAAGAGGCTGTATGTGGCGAGTTGGTAGAGTGATATTGTCTGTCCCCTTACTCACTTCCCATACTATCTCTCTGTAATTTAGGACATTTTCTTGTGTCTCTTTACAATCCATGCAAGTAGTCAATGTAAACTAAAATTCTTCACATTTATTGTACTGATGAATGAAATCATTCTTATACTGATTCTACCTGCAATGCGTCTGGATATAGCAGCATAGGAACCAATGGAAGTGGATGAGAGGAACAACGAATACATGGAGGAGACTGTCAGACAATTAGAGGAACTGATGCTGGCTGTGAACCTGGGTGAAGCTGAAATACAGGCTGAGCAGAGCGACAAAGGATGGGAGGTAAACTTAAGAGAAGATTCTTCATGTGGAGAATGTAATGAGTTTAACATTTCACGTGTTTAACATTTTTATGATCAGAAAAAATGTATTGAGAATGCTATTATTAAGAAAGCAATAGTAGACTGGTTCGAGGAGATGTATGCACATGCTTACAGTTTATCTAATAGCTTGTATTGAAACAGACTAAGAGGGCAGCATTTTATTTAAATTTGAGAGCAACCAAAAAGTGACCAGATCAGCTAGGATTTAATACAGTAATGAAGTGTGGGTCTGGAGCGCAAAGTTACAGATGCAACCGGCCCTGAAGAAAAAGATGACGTAAAAAATCATGAAGGAGCTTGGAAAGAGCTCTGACTGAAATGGAGGAAGATGCTATCTTGAATATTTGGACCCTTAGCCAGCAAGACAGATGGAAACTTTATCGGTAGGTTTGCATCTGTGATTCACTTTCCTTTCCTTGGTTCACTAACAATGTGTCCCTTTTTCAACCCCATCAGGTACTTTTCTTGCATATCTGTCCTACTTCATTTTATTTGCTTACTCTCCCTCGCTTCCTCTCATCCCCCAAGTGACATCAATCTGGGAGAAGTAGTCGATTCCCAGTGTGTGTATAATTAGGTCAACTAATCACCACGTAAATGTCTCCCTCGAGGATCCTATCACCTCAGAAAGGCAACACATAACTATGTAACAGGACTATCAATACTGATTTCTTAAACTAACAAATAGGGAAGTTCCTTTCCAAGACAGATGTCTTGCCGTAATTGTTTAACTACACTTACAGCAATATAATATATTATATAATATAATATATATTTTTTTACCTCTGCTCTGACTATACTTACAGATGCAGAGCAAATAATGAGTCTTACGGGTTCAAGATAATGGAGCAAGTTGTCACAATGTTTTACTACTGATGTCCTTTGTGTTGTGTCCAGGTTGTGGGTGGCACGTTACAGGGTAAAACTTTACGAAATATTCCTAAAGTCTGAACAAGCATATCAGAATGCATCGGACAGATTAGCGGATGTTAAATGCCATGAGAACCTCTGTCTCCTCAAGAAAGCCAAGGTACAGTATAATTGCAGCAATGATTAGTATGCATGTTATTTTTTAATGATCCAACAGTAAAATCTTGTTTGGTCAAAACTAGTCAAAGTAACGTCTAACTAATAGAAAGTAGGAAGTAGGAAAAACCTTTCATAGCACCATCTGTGGATCGCCATGCCAGGCAATTGGTGGAGACCAGCACAGTTCCACCTGTACTTTTTATGCTTCAGTTTTTGCGCTGATTAAACAGAGAACCAGAATCAGAATCAGAATCAGCTTTATTCACCATGTATGTGCAAACATGCAAGGAATTTGACCCCAGATTTTTTTCTCTCCTCTGTGTACACAATACACAAAAATACAAAAAGCACAGAAAAATACAAAATAAAAATAAAGTATTTACCAAAGAAGACATAATGAAAGATATAACTTTATATACATGTTTAGTGCAAATGGGCATACAATGGCAGGGGGATTATGGGGAGATGGCCTGGGCAAAGTAACTGTTTTTGTGTGTGGTGGTCTTGGCATACCGAGCTCTGTAACGCCTACCAGAGGGAAGAAGTTCACACAGTTGGTGTGCAGGTTGTGAGGGGTCTGCAGTGATTCACTTCACTCACGACTGGTATAGGTCCTGAATGGAGGGCAGGTCAGCCCCAATGTGTTTTTCTGCAGACCTGATTGTCTGTTCCTGTTCTGTTTGGTGGCCGATCCAAACTAGACAGTTATTAATGTGCACGGGCCAGACTGGATGATGGAGGTGTAAAAGATGATGAGCAGCTCCTGAGGCAGGTTGAACTTCTTTAGCTGTCACAGGTCTTCTAGGCCTTTTTCCGGACTGAGTCTATGTGGGACTTCCACTTGAGAACCCGGGCAATTGTGGTTCCCAGGAACTTAAAGGAGTCCACAGTAGACACAGTGCTGTTGAGGATGGTGAGGGGGCATGAGGTGGGTGGGTTCCTCCTAAAGTCTACTGTCATCTCCACAGTCTTGAGTGGGTTTTAACTCCAGACTGTTCTGACCACACCAGAGGACCAGCTGGTCAGCCTCACATCTGTAGGCGGCCTCATCACCGTCCCTGATGAGGCTAACTACTGTTGTGTCGCCCGCAAACTTTAGCAGTTTGAAGGACGGGTCCCCTGAGGAGCAGTCATTTGTGTAAAGGGAGAAGAGCAGTGTGGAAAGAACACACCCCTGGGGGGTGCCAGCGTTGATGGACCTGGTGCTGGAGGTGCTGCTCCCCTGCCACATTTGCTGCCTCCTATCAGTGAGGAAGTTATAGATCCACTGACAGGTGGAGGCCAGCAATGTGAGCTGTGAGAGTTTCTGGTGGAGGGTTTCTGGATTGATGGTGTTGAATGCAGAGCTGAAGCCCACGAACAGGATCCTGGCGTACGTCCCTGGGTTGTCGAGGTGATGGAGGATAAAGTGCAGTCCCATGTTGACTGCATCCTCCACCGACCTGTTTGCCCGGTAGGCAAACTGCAGGGGGGGGGGGGGGGAGAGGGGTTGGGGGGGGGGAGCAAGGGTCTGTGATGAGTTTCAAGTGATTCAGCACCAGCCTCTAAAAGGACTTCATGACCACAGACGTCAGGGCGACGGGTCTGTAATCATTCAGACTGGGTTTTTTGGGAACCGTGATGATGGTGGAGCATTTGAAGCAGGAGGGGACTTCACACAGCTCCAGAGATCTGTTGAAGATCTGAGTGAAGATGGGTGCCAGCTGGTCAGTTCAGATTCTCAGGCAGGATGGGGACACTCCATCAGGTCCTGGAGCCTTCCTGGTCTTCTGCTTTTGGGAGAGCCATTGCACCTCCTCCACTTTGACCTTCAGAGCCGGTGGGAGGTCTGAGTTGAGGGCCCAGCCACATGATCAAAAACAACCTTTTTTTCCACTCCGATAAAGCTGGCGTTTATAGGAAAAAAGTGTTCTCGTGTGGCTGGGCCCGGAGTGTTGTGGATGTGTTGGGTGATGGGTGTGAAAACCGATAGACGAAGCTGTTCAGCTCCTCCGCCAGTACCTTGTTATCTATGGGGTGGGCTCCTGTAGTTGGTGATGTCTCTCAGGCCCTTCCACACTGAAGCAGGGTCATTGGCTGTTAACTTGATTTTCCGCTTCTCAGAGTAGCACCTCTTAGCCACTCTGATCTCCCTCGTCAGTGTGTTCCTGGCCTGTTTGTACAGGGCCCTGTCCCCACTTCTATGGGCCTCCTCCTTGGCCTGGCGCAGCTTCCTGAGTTCGGAGGTGTATCATGGTTTATTGTTGTTGTATGTGCAGAAGGTTTTGGTCTGCACACACAAGTCCTCACAAAAACTGATGTAGGATGTCACAGTGTCGGTCAGTTCATCCAGGTCTGTGGCTGCAGCCTCAAAGACACTCCAATCTGTGCAGTCAAAGCAGGCCTGTAACTCCAGCTTTGACTTAGTTGTCCATCTCTTAACTCTACTCACTACAGGCTTTGCTGATTTTAACTTCTGCCTGTAGGTTGGTATAAGATGGACCATGCAGTGGTCAGAGAGTCCCAAAGCAGCATGGGAAACAGAGCCATAAGCGTCCTTTAAAAAAGTGTAACAGTGGTCCAGTGTGTTAGCATCCCTGATGGGACACTTCTTGGTTCTTGGTTGAGGTTCTTGGTTCTGTTAAAATCCCCAAGAATGATGAGTAGGGAGTCTGGATGTTTTTGATCAACACTGCTACTAAATTTAGGAATATATTCCTTAAAATAAGCAAAATTATCTGCCAACAGAACAGGAAAATTGGACTTGCCAATTGTGTTTTCATACTTAAAACAAGTACATTTGTCTAGATATAAAGGAAAAATTTAAGATTAAGTTTTTCTCAATATTTAGGAAAATGTGCTTAAATTCAGAACATGCTAGTGCCATAATCTTTAAATAAGGCTATATTTTAGGCAACATATCTTAAAATCAGTACAGCTACAATTAAAACAAGTACATTTATCTAGATAAAAGACTATATTTAAGTATTATTTTCTCAATATTTAGGAAAATGTGCTTATATTCAGAATATGCTAGTGACATAATCTTTAAAGAAGGCTATATTTTAGGCAACATATCTTAAAATCAATACAGCTATACTTAAAACAAGTAAATTGAAGAAAATATTGAAGAAATAATGTCTTAATATATAGAAAAATATACTTGAATGTATCCTCCAATGCTATTGCAACATTCATGAAATAAGGCTAAATACCTTGAAATTTAAGAAAGAAAAAAATCTGTAATCTGTGTAAACTAAATATGCGGTGGTGCTTGCTTGAATAAATATATGAATCTGAATCCATTCACTTCTTTATTTTCTTAACTACTGCTTCCCCTTTAACTGCTGCGCTGCCAAAGATCTCATATCCAAACTCCTCTGAAAGTGCACGCACATACACGCACACATAAACACATAGCTCACACTAAGTGGAAGTGACCAGAACATGAGAGCTATTACTGTTCAAGATTCAAATGAACTGCTTATCTGAAAATAGAATCCTTGCAAACTTGAAACCTTATGAAGTAACAACTTATCTTAAATGGTTAATACAAAGAAATGTGACACATTGCATGTGCATCCTATTCAGTAATGAACTTTTTCCACTCTTCCATAACCTTTTTATATGAAGAAGTCATATCCCGGTCGTGGATGGTGTCCAAGAGGACTTAGGTCTGCAGGACAGACAGGAGTGTTGCGATACACTTAGGATAGGTAAGGTAAAGGGCATAATAACATGCCATGAGATACATCACGTCAGCAGAGGTGTGGTTCCAATGGCCAGTATACAGTTAGTTTCACAGACAACGACAACAGGGCTGGAGAGCATTCTTGTCTGAAGAAAGGTGTTGGGGTCTACTGCAGACTGACCAAAACACAAAGATAAAAAACAGTATACTCACAATTCACTCTTTGTATTGTACAGTAAAATATGAAAATTTTTACATGCACAATTTTCTTACCACAAGGATGTGAAGCATAGCCTCACTAGCATTTCCTAACTTCTTAGGTGGAACCACATGTGATGGGAAGAAGTCTGGTAAAGCCTTCAGCATGGCGAGTGACTGCTTTACTATTGAAAACAAAAATAGTCTCTCTGTTTTCTTGCCGCCAGTTATTTAACAACCATTAATACTCATAATGAATTCTAGGTTATCAGTCTGTATTCACCTTTGTCCATCAGTGGAGGCCTCATGACCATTTTGAAAACACCATAAAATTGAGCCTTCACATAAAAGTCCCCCCACCAGGTCTTCATTTTAGGTATGAAGTGAGAGTTCCCTCGATTGAGGATCCACTGGAGTTCATCCATAAGCTAACACACAGAGAGACAAAAAATAGTGAATAAATATTGCGGCTGCATGGATACTGGAAGTCATCACCTGCTGCTCTCTAAATGGTATTCATGCTTGTTACTGTTTTCCTTATTAATCGACAGCCTTTTGGAAAGGATATATTCTCCCTCTTCTCCAGTACGCTGTATTTCAAAAAAGGTGCTTCCTGCTTGCTCCAATTCAGTGTCTGTGTGTACAACATACAATTCTGCCAGCATCATGTTGGGGTCTTGGGCTTGGAGAGGAGAGGGAGGTGGAGGGAGAGGGAAAGGAAGCTTAGGGGGTGGGAGTGGGGCTGAAATCACTGGTCCCAGAGGAGGTGCCTAGAGTGCACAGGTCTGATTCCTGACCCTGTATAAAAGATACATTTATTTAAGGATCATAATAAGGCAAAGTACTGTACACTGTGACAACAGCCAGACAACAAAAAAAACTTCTCAGTTGTCAAAATCTATCATTACCTTATCTTCATCATGAGTGAGTCTCCAAATGGTTCTCCTTCTTAAGAAGTGCTCTGGCCCAGGAAAGAAATCACGCAAGTCCTCCTTAGGGCGCACTCACACTGTCCGTCCGTACCGTGCCCCGTGCTTTAGGGTACTTGCCCCCCCCCCCTCCCTCTCCCCCCGCGGCCCAGGCCTGTTTGTACTCACACTGCCTGGGCCTCGGCGGAATGCTTCTTGCCTGCCTATACGTCATCACGCGGTAACACGTCACACGCATTGATTGACGCCATCGCGATGCATAGCTTTGTTTACAAATCTTTACATAGACAACAGAGTTTTTGTGCTTCTTGTCCAACTGTTATTGAATATTTTCATCCGACCAAATCTGCAAACACTCCACCTCCGCATCACACCAAAGGGAACCTTTCGCCCCCAGTGTTATAAATGTTCGCGCAGGGTCCTTCTTTTTTTCTATGTCCGAAGGCGCACATAAAATGACGTCGGAACCGCCGTAGGCCTCGTGCTCGGGCACGTGCACACGCTCGTGCTTGTACATGTGCAAACGTGCTTTACAAAAGCCCACCTCTTGGGAACCACGGGCTGTGGACGATATGGTTGCACTCACACTGGTCAAACGAACTGGACTTTACCCGTGAAATGTCCTGGGGCACGGTATGGATGGACAGTGTGAGTGCGCCCTTAGAGAGGCTTGGCAGCATGTCTGTACTTATACTAGCAGCTGAAAAACACATTCAGCAACAGAGTAAATATTTAGGTAATTAGCAACAAATACATAGCTTATACAGGCAAACTGTTTGATGACTAGGATCTGTGCAAACCAAGTTAAACAGCTTTATAAGTCAATGTTTCTATTTATATTCCATTTCCCTGTTTTGTGAAATCCGAGTCGCGTCCGCGGCCAGCCGAGCGTAATTTTAAAAGTTAAAATAGCAGCTTTGCCTTCGATAAGGGAAAGTTCAATTCAATTCAATTCAATTCAATTTTATTTAAAGTGTCGAATCATAACAAAAGTTATCTCAGGACACTTTACAGAGTAGGTAAAGACCACACTCAATGACTTATTTATGATTTACATAGACCCAACAATTCCCCCGTAGAGTACGGTGGCAACGAAAACCTTCCCTTTAACAGGCAGGAACGTCAGACAGACCCAGCTCTGTGGAGGACGGCCATCTGTCTTGACCGGTTGGGGAGGAAGAAAAGGAGAGAGAAAAGATGGACAGATGGACAGAGAGAGGCGAAGAAAGACACACTTCCAGTAACTATAATAATATCAATAGTAATGTGAATATGACTTATATGTTATCGCAGTTAATACAGCAGAATAGTAGAAACAAGCACAGCTAAGGTTATAAATCATAATAGTAGGAGGAAGCGTCATGCAGGACCACGGCAGCAGGCACCACCACGATCAGCAGAGACCTGCGAGACGACAAAGCACAAACAACTCCGGGGAAGAAGTTGAATTAGTAACATGCATTGATGAGACATGAATGATACAGAGAGGAGAGAAGCTCAGAGTATCTGGAAAAGTATTATCCCCCGGCAGACTAGGTCTATAGCAGCATAATTAAGCAGAACAAAATCAGCTTAAAAATAACAACATTGCCTCCCATTCTACTTTTGGAGACTCTAGGAACGACGAGTAGCCCTCCATTCTCAGAGCACAGCGTTCTAGTCGGGTAATACGGTACTATGAGATATGATGGAGCCTGACCAATAAGAGCTTTGTAGGTAAGGAGAAGGATTTTAAATTCTATTCTAGATTTTACAGGTAGCCAGTGCTTCCTTATAATATTTCCTAAGGGCATATATGGTGAATAGAATCGGTCCAAGGACAGAACCCTGTGGGACTCTGTGACTAAATTTAGTGTGCATGGAGGATTTGTCTTTAACATGTACAAACTGAGATCTATCTGATAAATAAGACTTAGTGCTGTCTCAGTGCTATGATTCATTCTAAATCCTGACTGGAAGTCCTCAAATAACTCATCCTTATGTAAAAAGTCGCACAGCTGATTGGCGACTAATTTCTTAAGGATCTTAGAGAGAAAAGGAAGTTTAGACATAGGTCTATAGTTAGCTAGTACCTCAGGATCAAGACTGGGCTTTTTAAGAAGAGGTTTAATTACAGCTACTTTAAAAGACTGTGGTACATAACCTGCTGATAAAGACTTGTTAATCATATCTAATACAGGAGTGCTAACTAAAGGTAATACTTCTTTATGTAACCTAGGTGGAATAGAGTCTAGGAGACAAGTAGAAAAGCAGTCCAAGAATATATCAGGTCGTACAGTTGTTTCTAAGGTTCCTGGGTTTGAAGAAAAATTGGTGCCAAGCGAGTCGATCTTGTCTCTAATAGTTATAATTTTATCATTAAAGAAGGTGATGAAGTCGTTACTACTGAGGGTTATAGGAATACATGGCTCAATAGAGCTGTGGCTCTCTGTCAGCCTGGCTACAGTGCTGAAAAGAAATCTAGGATTGTTCTTATTCTCCTCTATTAAAGATGAGTGATATGCTGCTCTGGCATTACAGAGGGCCTTCCTATATATTTTTAGACTCTCATGCCAAACTAAGCAAGATTCCTCCAATTTAGTAGAGCGCCATTTACTTTCCATCCAATTTTCACAATACTTGTTTTAATTCACAGGTTTGTGAGTTATACCAAGGAGCTAACTTCCTCTTTTTCATTATCTTCTTCTTTAAAGGAGCAACAAAGTTGAGTGTTGTTCATAGTGAGCCTGCAACACTGTCAAAAAGGTGATAAATTTCAGAGAAACTAACGTTAGTGCAGGAATCTTGAATATTAGGATAAGGCATTAAATTAAATGCAGATGGAATCGATTCCTTAAATTTAGCTACAGCACTATCAGATAATCATCTAGTGTAGAAACTTTTGCCTAGAGGTGAGTAGTCCAATGGCGTGTGATAAATGGTAATAAGTCTATGATCCTTGCAAAAGTACCGATAATATGCCAGAATTCGGACTGGTCAAAAACTTCTTTCTTGTTGATTCTAAGCTTTACTGTTTGGAATATAAACCATTTTGAACTATACACTTTGATAGAAATGCCATGGTTAATCAAGTTCAGCATCCACACCTTGCACAGGCCAATGACTTAATTGAAAAGCTGATCGATTGTACCTCTTATTACACAAACATACAGGTAAAACACCTTCTTGAGGATGTTATGGATATGCACAGTTCTAACAACTTATAGTTTGTTCCCCAGATACAAAGCTTAAAAAGTGATCATGGAATATGACTTAGCAGGGTGAAATAAAGCAGTAAGGGCTTACTCAGATATTAGCAGTTGAAGATGTTAGATGTTTGTATTTCAGATGTTTTGCATTGGTCTTTGTGTAGCTGTCATCAAAGTCAGTTATACTATTTAAGCTCATTTAACTTAACAAGAAATAATTTAAGTTTAAATAAGGGAATATATTTATGTTATTTCATATGGATGTAATAATGTTTAAAAGGAACTGTTTATTGTAGCAGAACCAATGTTCGCCGGTGTCAGTGCTCTCGCGTTGTCTTGTATTGACGCACTTTATCTTCACCATGCTTGAAGTGAGCAGCGAACAGTCCGTTATGAAAGAAGCATAGTAGATGAAAGAAGAAGAATAAAGTGTCCCTAACTCTGTTTAGTTAAGAAGGCCAATGAGGTATGTTTATTAATTATCATTGTTTATATTGTTCTTCGTAACTCGCTCTGTGTTAAGTGAATTTAATTGTTTGTTTGTTTTATTTCACTCTTTTGACATTCATCGACTGATTTCAAGGGAAATAAATGCCTGTGACCTTGTGTCATGATTGACTGAACGGGACATACAGTAAGAACTCAGCCCGTCCGAAGTGAGGTGAAAAGACGATGTGTGCGCCCGCTGTGGACGGAGCTGAAAGAAAGTTGCAACACACGCCAGCACCGAGAAAATGAGATTGTGCACATACCAGTAACCCAGGCCAGCAGCGAGTCCAAGAGCATCAAGTGATCAAGCTAACAACAAGTAATACATTTAAAACAAGTTGAATGTTAAGGGGTCTAGCTTATCAACTGCTAATAAGGGTCTCTATAAGTGCTGAAGAGCAAGTCATTTCTGATTTCCCCGCTCTGTAGATGCCAAGATGGCGCCGCGCGTGTGGCAGCCAGTAGCAGTAGCTCCGTTCGTCTTTCTGTGTTTTGTTGTGTTTTTGTCCGTTTTTCGTGTCTTTTTTGCCGCTAGTCTAGGTCGGAGGGGTACTCCTATGGATGTACTTCTTCTAAGACTATGCATTTTTCTTTTTATTGGTTTTGGACTGTTTAACCCGGTTTCAGCGGACCTGTACAACCAGGGCTCCATTACCATCAGCAGGGAGCAGCTGTTAGCATGGCGCTACACGCAGGTACTCCCCGATGAAAGACCGGAGATCCCCGCGGAATTAAAGAGGAGGAGACGGGGCTGCAGAGCCGGACTGAAGCGCCGACAGAGGAAGAGACGGTACAAACCATCTGTTCCGTCAATCATCATGGGGAACGTTAGATCTCTCCCCAACAAGATGGAGGAGCTTTCGGCGCTCACCAGGCTGCAGCGGGAGTATCGGGAGTGTAGCATCATGTGCCTAACAGAGACTTGGCTGAACGATCTCAAGCCGGACACGCACGTTGCGCTGGACGGATTTCAGCTTGTGAGGGCGGACAGGAAAGCGAAGGAGACTGGCAAGAGGAAGGGAGGGGGCATTGCGATGTTTGTAAACGATAGGTGGTGTAACCCGGGTCACATCAGGGTGAAGGAGCGGTACTGCAGTAGGGACATTGAGCTGCTAGCTGTTAGCATCCGGCCATATTACCTGCCGAGGGAATTCTCACATGTTATCGCGATAACTGTGTACATTCCCCCGTCTGCCGATGCTGCAACAGCCTGTGAGCTCTTGCATACTGTAGTATCGCGGTACCAGACATCGCACCCTCAGTCCCTCTTGCTAATCTCTGGTGACTTCAACCATGCTTCCCTGTCCTCCACTCTTCCCACCTTCACACAGTACGTGAAATGTCACACCAGAGACAATAGAACATTGGACCTATTGTATGCCAACACAAAGGATGCATACAGCTCATCACCTCTCCCCCCGCTGGGTCGTTCCGACCACAACCTGGTCCACTTGTCCCCTGCATACATTCCTATGGTGAACAAACAACGACCCACCATTAGGCGTGTGAAGAACTGGTCTGAGGAGTCTAGTATGGCACTGAGGGACTGTTTTGACACCACGGACTGGGATGTGTTGTGTGAACCTCACGGGGAGGACATTGACAGTCTCACAACCTGCATCACTGACTATCTAAATTTTTGCGTGGAGAACACCGTGCCTACTAGGAGGGTACGGTGTTTTCCCAACAACAAACCCTGGGTGACCCCAGATCTGAAGGACCTACTCAACAAGTCTGGGGACAAGGACGAGCTGAGGAGAGTGCAGAAGGAGCTGAAAAAGGGGATCAGGAGAGGAAAAGACAGCTATAAGAGGAAGCTGGAGGGGCGGCTAAAGGGGAGCAACGCCAGGGAGGTCTGGAGAGGCCTGAAAACCATCTCTGGCCACTCCAAGGACAGTGGGAGGGGCCCTGTATCAGGTGATCAGGTCTGGGCGAATGAGCTGAACCAGTTCTTCACCAGATTCGATGGCGACACGTTTCCCTCCCCCTCATGCTCCCCCTCGCCCCCTTCTCCACAGCAGCTGTCCTGGTCGGCTCCCCCATTCCATCCCACTGCCTCTCCAACAGCAACAACTACACCATCCTCACTCCAAGTCTCCCACCTCCTCCCCCCTTACCCATCCCTCAGCCCCTCCCCTAGCCTCGTCATAACAACAGACCAGGTGAGGAGGGAGCTGAGGAAAACCAAGGCGAGGAAGGCTACTGGCCCTGACGGCATCAACTCCAGACTGCTTAAGGACTGTGCAGATCAGCTCAGCGGTGTGCTCCTGCACATCTTCAACCTGAGCCTCAGTCTGGAGAGAGTTCCACTCCTGTGGAAAACATCGTGCGTGGTTCCGGTTCCAAAGACTGTTCACCCCAGGGAGCCGAACCACTTCAGGCCAGTAGCCCTCACCTCCCACCTGATGAAGACCATGGAGAGGATCGTACTCTCCCACCTGCGTCACCTTGTGGACAGTGAGATGGACCCCCTGCAGTTCGCGTACCGGCCTGGCATCGGTGTGGATGACGCTGTCATCTACCTGCTGCACAGGTCCCTGACACATCTGGAGAGTGCCGGAAGCTCTGTGAGAGTCATGTTCTTCGACTTCTCCAGTGCTTTCAACACAATCCAGCCAGCGCTGCTCAGGGGGAAGCTGGAAGGGGCGGGAGTCGACTGTCACCTGGCTGCATGGACCATCGACTACCTCACCAACAGACCGCAGTACGTGAGGCTTCGAGACTGTGTGTCTGATGTGGTAGTCTGCAGCACAGGGGCCCCGCAGGGTACGGTGCTCGCTCCCTTCCTTTTCACACTGTACACCTCAGACTTCAGCCACAACACCAACAGCTGCCACCTCCAGAAGTTCTCCGACGACACAGCCATCGTTGGACGGGTGTCCGAGGGGGACGACCTGGAGTATCGAGACGTCATCGCCAACTTCGTCGCCTGGTGTGAGGCAAACCATCTGCTCATCAACGCCAGCAAGACGAAGGAGGTGGTGATAGACTTCAGCAGGAAGGCTCCCACAACAGCACCGGTGAACATCCAGGGTTTGGACATTGAGAAGGTGAAGCAGTACAAATACCTGGGTGTTCACCTCAATAATAAACTGGACTGGTCCCACAACACCGACGCCCTGTACAAGAAGGGCCAGAGTCGCCTCCATCTACTGAGGCGACTGAGGTCTTTTGGAGTGTGCAGGGCACTTCTGAGGACCTTCTATGACTCTGTGGTAGCGTCTGCTATCTTTTATGCGGTGGTCTGCTGGGGCTGTGGAAGCTCAGAGAGGGACAGGAAGAGACTAAACAGACTGATCAGAAGAGCTGGCTCAGTCCTAGACTGTTCCCTGGATTCCATTGAGGAGGTGGGTGAGAGGAGGATGTTATCCAAACTAACATCGATCATGGACAACACCTCTCACCCCCTCCATGACACTGTGGGAGCCTTAAGCAGCGCCTTCAGCCACAGACTGCTGCATCCGAGATGCAAAAAAGAACGCTTCCGCAGGTCGTTCATCCCGACCGCAGTCAGACTGCACAATAATAAGTTGTAATGATTGTTATGTTTATTTTGTCAATCCACCCATGTGCAATTACACTTCCACATCATCACAAGTCACTTTTGTAATGCATATTTGTAACATCTGTACTTAGTATTTCCATCCACTGTAGTTTTTCCACTTCCTATTTATGACACATAGTGTAAATTGTTGTATATTGTATATAGTATATTTTCTATTCTTATTTTTTATTTTTATCTTCTATTTTATTTTTAATTATCTTTGTTTACCTTATGTAAACTAAGGGTCTGTGTTGTCTGTGTCTGTGTTGTAAGCTACTGCTCACGTGAATTTCCCCGCTGTGGGATCAATATAGTCTATTCTATTCTATTCGAACAGTCCGTTATGAAAGAAGCATAGTAGATGAAAGAAGAAGAATAAAGTGTCCCTATCTCTGTTTAGTTAAGAAGGCCAATGAGGTATGTTTATGTATTATCATTGTTTATATTGTTCTTCGTAACTCGCTCTGTGTTAAGTGAATTTAATTGTTTGTTTGTTTTATTTCACTCTTTTGACATTCATCGACTGATTTCAAGGGAAATAAATGCCTGTGACCTTGTGTCATGATTGACTGAACGGGACATACAGTAAGAACTCAGCCCGTCCGAAGTGAGGTGAAAAGACGATGTGTGCGCCCGCTGTGGACGGAGCTGAAAGAAAGTTGCAACACACGCCAGCACCAAGAAAATGAGATTGTGCACATACCAGTAACCCAGGCCAGCAGCGAGTCCAAGAGCATCAAGTGATCAAGCTAACAACAAGTAATACATTTAAAACAAGTTGAATGTTAAGGGGTCTAGCTTATCAACTGCTAATAAGGGTCTCTATAAGTGCTGAAGAGCAAGTCATTTCTGATTTCATCATATTCGTTTATTATTTAGCCATTTGAAGTGTTTTGACATTTAAAGAGTAATTCTTTGGTACTGTTAAAGTTAAGAATATGTGATATAATTTATCGCAAGTGGAAATAAGTTCATTGGTGTTATGAAAGCAATTTTTGGAAACATTAAGACACTGTAAAAAAAACGGTTGGTTAAATTTAAAGTTCAAAAGGGTTAGTTGAAATTTGTATTTTATGCAATTTTAACAGCTATACTCACTAATAATCTTCAAGCTAAGCTAGTCAACTTAACTAGCTTCAGTGACTGAAAGGGGTCAAGAACCCCAAGGCAACAAATCTAAAAGGATGTTGAACAGTTCCACATCTGCTTACAAGAAATGGAAATCGCTTGTGAGGGAGGCTAAAAGAGCATTTGACGGATCCCTTCCCAAAGAGATACCGCAAGACCACATGACTAAGGTCCACCATGCTTCAACAGATGTAAAACAAGCCTTTGAAGACTTACGTCAACATAAGGCACCTGATGGAGAGACTCGCCGTCGAGTAGACACATGTGAAGCTCTCACAAGAAAGATCTTGCAATGGGATCTGAGCAAAGAGACAGATAAAGGACAATATTCTAATAAAGATCAAGTATACTGGGTTGAGGCTGGCTCAGTGTTTTTATCTGCAGCATCCCAGAGATCTAATGTGGACTCTCAAGAAGTTAAGTCTACAAAGAGTTCAAGCTTAAGCTCAAAACGTTCAAGTCCTCTGCAAGGGCACAAGAAGCTCCAGCTGCAACTCAAGCCACTTTGGAAGATTTACAAGAAATGGAACGTGAGAAACAAGAGCTTGAAACACTTGAAAATAAGAACTGGCTGAGACTTGCATTACAAGAAGCTGAAAATGCTGCAAGGCAAAATGCTTTAGAAGAAAAGAGCATGCAGATCGAGCGCTTAAAGACAGTCAAGAAGATGAATGCGGAAAAGGCAAGACTGCAAGTCTATCAACAAGAAGTAGACTCAGATCAAGAGATGTCACATTTGCTCCACGACTGCAAACCCAGGAAAGAGAAGTCGCCCAGTGCATCATATAACACAGACTGGTGCACATGTATGACATGCTGTGTTAACGCAAACTACCACAAGAGAGCAGCCAGCTGTTAACATCTATCAAGAGCATTGCATTACATCACTTGCAAGTGCAATAACAGAGTCAATCAATGCAAGCCGACTGCCTGTACCAGAGCCTTCTGTCTTCAGTGGAGATCCGCTAAGGTATAATGACTGGTAAATGGTAAATGGACTTGTACTTATATAGCGCCTTTCTAGTCATCTGACTACTCAAGGCGCTTCACAGTGTCTGTCACATTCACCCATTCACACAGACATTCACACTGATGGCAGTGGACATCTACATACCATCTAATCTGGTCTAACCATTCACACCACATTTACACACCCATGCGCAGCACGGGGAGCAATTCGGGGTTCAGTGTCTTGCCCAAGGACACTTCGACATGTGGACCGGGGGGAGATGGGGATCGAACCACCAATCTCTCGAACAGAGGACGACCCACTCTGCCACCAAGCCACAGCCGCCCTGGAAGATGTCTTTCAAACTCTGATAGGAAGGAAGCACATTCCAGTGAATTAGAAGGTCTACTACCTCCGTAAGTATGTCTGCAAACCTGCAAAGAAAGCCATTGAGAGTTATTTTCTGATAGGAACGGATGCAGCTTACCATTCAGCTTGGGGCATTTTGGAAGAAAGATATGGAAGCTCATTCATGATCGCTAAAGCTTTCAGAGATAAGCTCACCTTATAGCCAAAGATAGGACCCAAGGATAGTGGTGACTTTCTTTGAGGCTGTGAAGCAGCAATGTCTGAGATTAAAGGTCTCCAAGTCCTAAATGACTGGTGAAAACCAAAGGATACTTACCAGACTTCCTGATTGGTTGACAGCCAGATGGACCAGAAAGGTAATTGAGATTGAAGAAGAAGCTAAGACATTCCCTAGCTTTAGTCAGTTTGTTGAGTTCGTCGCAAGGGAAGCTAAGATAGCCTGTAGCCCTGTGACCTCTCTTCATGCTCTGAAGTCTAATGATGTTGAAAAGATGAAGGCACCAAAGACCCAAAGCGTTGGTGTAAAGGTGCTAGCAAGCAGCTCTCAAGAAAACTCAGATGTCAAAGGTTGTGTATTTTGTGAGAAATCAAACCATAGCATTCATACATGTCAAAGGTTCATGGACAAGTCCATTACAGAAAAAGGTGAAATTTGTGCAAACAAACAAAATGTGCTTTGGATGTTTGAAAACAGGACACCTTTCAAAGAACTGTGAAAAGAGGAGTGTCTGCAACACATGCAAAAGGAAGCATCCAACTAAGGAGGATGAAAGAAAGGACAGTGTGAAACACTCAAGAGAGAAAGAAAGGTCAACAGAAAGAACAGAATCTAAACCAACTGATGCAACATTGAGTGAGGCTTCTCACCGGGTCGTACAAGATATGAAGAGCACCCAAACCTCCTCAGTTATGCCAGTATGGTTATCGACAACAAGTAACCCAGACAGTGAAGTTCTCATACATGCACTTTTGGACAATCAAAGTGATACCACCTTTGTTTTGCAAGAAAAGGCTGATACTCTGGATACACAAAGGGAGCCTGTACAATTGAAAATCTCAACGCTTGCATCCAGAAGTACAGTCATTTCAAGTCAGAAGCTAACTGGGTTGCAAGTTAGAGGCTTTTATTCATCAAAGAATACCCTCTCCCGGTAACTTACACAAGAGAGTTTATTCCTGTCAATCTAAGTCAAATTCCCACACCTATGACAGCAAGAGCATGGCCTCACCTAGAGCACCTTACCGAAGAGATTGCTCCTTTAATTGAATGTGATGGTCTGCTTATAGGTTACAACTGTTCTCAAGCCTTGCTACCAAGAGAGGTTGTGGCTGGCAAAGACAATGAGCCATTTGCCCAAAGAACGGACCTTGGCTGGAGTATCGTCGGCTGTGTGAATCTCTGCGTCGACTATGGTGATGCGTTTGGAAGCAGCCACCTGGTCGTTGTGAGACAAGTGACACCTTTTCAGCAGTCGCCTGCTAATTTAAGGAAGTCATCACTCCACCAGATGTAATAAAAGCACTTGAGTCTGACTTCAACAAAAGAGGTGTAGAAGATGCTCACATCTCTCAAGAGGATCTCCGCTTCCTATCAATAATGGAGGAAGAAATAAGAATCAAGGAAGACTGCGAAATGCCCTTGCCATTGAAAGAAGGCAGGCCAAATCTTCCAGACAATAGGAAATGTGCAGAGCTTCATCTGAAATGTTTGAGAAGAAGATTTGAAAAGGACAAACAATATAATAAGGACTACGTAGCCTTCATGAGTGAATCAATGTCTCGCGGAGATGCTGAGAAGGTTTCAAAGAAAGATGTAAATAATAGCCGGGCTTGGTGTATCCCGCACCATGGGGTGTACCACCAACAGAAACCAGGGAAGATAAGAGTCGTGCTTGACTGTTCAGTGAAGTTTGAAGGCGTATCATTGAACGAGCATCTGCTTACTGGACTAGAGCTGACGAACAATTTGGTTGGTGTTCTCTGCCGGTTTTGCAAGTGTCCTGTAGCATTGATGTGGGACATTGAACGTATGTTCCATCAGTTTCATGTCAGAGCAGAAGACCAGGACTATTTGAGATTCCTTTGGTGGGACGATGGAAACTTTCAAGCCCAACCATCAGTCTATTGTATGCAAGTGCACCTGTTTGGGGCTGCCTCATCACCAGGCTGTGCAAACTTTGGCCTCAAGCACATTGCAGCTCAAGGACAGGGTCGTTTCAGTTAAGCCAGCATCCGCTTCATTGGAAGGAACTTTTAACGTGGATGACGGCCTGACGAATGTGTCATCAGATGATGAAGCGATACAGCTGATTGGAGAGGCCAGGCAGCTCTGCAGCGCTGGCAAGCTGCGCTTCCACAGGTTAATTTCCAATCGCCAGGAGGTACTTAGATCACTTCCCAGAGAAGAGTGTGCGGAAAAAGCAAAAAATCAAGACTTAGACTTGAGTGAGCCACTGATTGAGAGAGCCCTAGGTGTTAAGTGGTGCATCTCTTCAGATCAGTTCCTCTTCAGAGTAGTGCTGAGTGAACGCCCGCTTTCTAGAAGAGGCATCTGGTAGCGTCTGTCCACGACCCACTCTGCTTCGTAGCGCAAATTCTCCAGCAGATATGCTGAGAGAAAAGCGGATGGGATGAACCACTATCTGATGATCTTCGTTCACAGTGGGAATCTTGGTTGTTGGACCTACATAATCTAGCGGATGTTAAGATTCAGCAATGTTATCTCCCAGCAAGTTTCGGTGAAGTCCAAAGACATGAACTCCATCATTTCTCGGATGCCAGTGTCACCGGATATGGAGAATGCACTTACCTGAGAGCAGTTAGTGCAACAGGACAAATCCACTGTTCGGTGGTGGGTAAGGCGGTGTGAGTGGCCCCCACAAAGGTCACTACAGTACCAAGACTCAAGCTTTCAGCAGCTGTTGTTGCTGTTCGCACCAGTGACTTGCTTAAAAAAGAGTTGGAGCTAGAGGGACCCAGGAAATCTTCTGTACGGACTCAAGAGTCGTACTTGGATATGTCAACAAGGCCAGAAGATTCCACATATTTTTGGAAAAACGCATTCAGCGAATGAAGGAAAGTACCGATCCAAGTCAATAGAGATATGTGGCCCCGCAGACCACGCATCTCGGGGTCTTAAGTCAAAAGAGCTTATTGCTTCCAACTGGTTCACAGGTCGAAGCTTTCTATGGTGTGACAAGCTTCCCAGCGGAGATATTAAGGTGGGAGAAGTTGCAGTTGAAGATCCAGAAGTGCATAAAGCTTTTGTACACAAGACTTTAACAACAGAAGATTCACTGCTCGATCACTTCCTTATGTTCTCCAACTGGACAAGGTTAGTCCAAGCCATCGCCAGGCTTGTGCGGTGGGTCAAAGAGCTGAAAGGGTTGGTATCCAGAACCAATGAAGCCAGAAGTCTTGGAGGGAGAAAGGAGGCAGAATTTACCATAATCGGCATTGTCCAACGGGCAGCCTTCTCAGAGGAAATCCAAAATCTCCAATCTAAGAAGGAGATCACAGCTAAGGATAAGATCAGCAAACTGTATTAACTGGCTCCTTTCTTGGATTAACAGGGCATCCTCAGAGTGGGAGGTTGATTTGGGCATGCTGCTTTACATCCTCACATCAAGCATCCAGTAGTCGTGCCAAAGTCTAGCCACATAACGACCTTACCGATCAAGCATTATCATCAGCAAGTGCACCACCAAGGGCGTGGCATAACAATGAATGCACTACGATCAATCAGCATCTGGATAATTGGATGTAATCATACTGTGTCGTCCTACATTTACAAATGTGTGAAGTGTAGAAAATGTAGACGTTCTACGGAAGAACAGAAAATGTTAGATTTACCTCGACCCTTTACTTATTGTGGGATGGACTGTTTTGGTCCATTCTATGTCAAGGAGGGTCGGAGAGAGCTGAAATGCTACGACTTGCTGTTCACTTGTATGTGTTCTCGTGCTGTGCACATTGAACTACTTGATGACATGACAACAGACGCCTTTATTAATGCACTTCGGACCTTCATCGCTGTAATTAAAAATGTGCGACAACTGCAATCCGACCAAGGAACCAATTATATTGGTGCAAAACGTGAGTTCCTGGAAGCTGTGAAGGAAATGAAGCAAGAATGCTTCAAGCAACTGGGCTGCGAGTTTGTCATGAATCCTCCATCCGCCAGCCATATAAGGGGAGCCTGGGAAAGGCAAATCCGGACAATACGAAGTGTGTTGACATCCATTCTGGATCAGTCCTCTCAAAAACATGACAGTTCGTCTTTGAGAACTTATATGTATGAAGTCATGGCGATCATAAATAGCCAACCTTTAACAGCACATTTACTCAATGATCCAACTGGGCCGCAGCCTCTCACACCCAATCACATCCTGACGAAGAAGTCTTCCATAATCCTGCCACCACCGGGAGAGTTTGTGAAAGAAGACATTAATCTTTGCAAAAGATGGCGGCTAATGAGTTCTGGTCAAGATGGAAAAAAAGAGAACCTCTTAAACCTGCAACAGAGACAAAAATGGAACAAGACACATCGGAATGCAAGAGTGAATTATGTAGTGATAATACAAGATGACCTTGCACCACGAAATGAGTGGAAACTAGCCAAGGTCACTGAAGTGTACCCTGGTGAAGATGAATGTGTGAGGAAGCTGCAATTGCTTATCAGTGACTCAGCTTTAGATAACCAAAGAAAGCGACTCAACAAGCCATTCTACCTAGTCAGGCCAATCCACAAGACAGTCACCCTGCTTGAAGCTTGAGTAATGCTGCCTTGTTGTCTCACTGTCTTTCCTCACACCAAATATCATAAACATTTTCTGAATTATTATCTTAAGTTCATTAGAGAAATCACCAGTGATTTGGTGGGAGTGTAGCTACCATCAAAGTCAGTTATATTATTAAGTGGAAATAAGGGAATATATTTGTGTTAATTCATATAGATGTAATTATGTTTAAAAGGAACTGTTTATTGTAGCAGAACCAATGTTCGCCGGTGTCAGTGCTCTCGCGTAATTTTGTATTGACGCACTTTATCTTCACCATGCTTGAAGTGAGCGGCGAACAGTTCGTTATGGAAGAAGCATAGTAGATGAAAGAAGAAGAATAGAGTGTCCTTAACTCCGTTTAGTTAAGAAGGCCAATGAGGTATGTTTATGCATTATCATTGTTTATATTGTGCTTCGTAACTCGTTCTGTGTTACGTGAATTTAATTGTTTGTTTGTTTTATTTAGTTCTTAAGACATTCGTCAACTTTGTGGACATTTTCTTGACAATTCCTCGGCTGATTGCAAGAGAAATAAATGCCTGTGACCGGCGGAACACCTTGTGTCATGATTGACTGAACGGGAGTTAGTTACAGAAAAATCAGCTAAATATTTGATAATGATGGCTTTCTATGAGGTTTTTTAAAATGTTTATTAGACAGCTTTAAGAGCCATTTAGGTTTCAATAATGTTCAAAATAATGTTCCTGTTGTGTTTACAACTAAATGGTCTTGGCCTGATGAATGTAATGATGAGATGAGATATTAGATACAGTGATCTCACTTTAAGTTCGATAACTCACTCACTTTAGGGATAATACAGGCTGGACAGAAAGTTTGTTCTTAAAGCAATGGTTTGACTTTAAGTAGTGTCATTACTGTGTACTGGATGTGGGCATATGTAACTGTGCTGTGTTTTAAGATTGACAATTAAACGATGAATTCCACTGGATTATCTGTTTTTCATGTTATAAGATGCTCGAAATTATACTTGTCAGTATTGATCTAACACCTTTAGAATAATGGTAAGTCTAATTTTAAGCATTAACATACTCAGAACCAGTAATAATATCTTAGTAACTGGTTATAATACCTTATTAAGATAGTTAATGAAAAAAACTTAAACCAAGTGAAATGTTCTAATGCAAAAACTGCCTGGTGAAAAGAAACATGTTGACAGACTAATAACAAGAATTTTTTTGCCTTGATTTAAGATATTTCAACTTGGCTAGATTTCAGTTTATGCAGTGCACGTCTGATACCTGGTCAGCCAGGTGTTGTAATGCCTCAGTTAAACAGGCCTGAGGTGGAATGTAAATGCTGACCAGGATGAACGAGGAGAACACTTTATGAGAAAAGAGACTCTAGATGAGGACTGCATGAACCAGGTTTCAGTGAAGCACAGGGCGGCGGAGTTACAAAAGTCTGAGTTTCTGGAGATTAGGAGCAGCAGTTTGTCCATTTTGTTTGCCAGGGAGCAGGCATTTGTCAGATGAATAGACGGGAGCGCCATCCTGCGCGCTCCCCCCGTAGGCGTCTCTGTCTCCGCGTGATCCCATAGAGAGCCTCTGACCAAAAACTCCGGAATACTTCCAGGGTTATGGAACAATGGTGGGAACTCTGGTGTACTGGTATGAGCGAACCAATCAGCGTTGGTTTTGAGGCAGCTCAAAGGTGATGCAACAAGAAGCGACTGTTCAGTTTAAACAATGGCTTCTTTCACGGATGAGATGAGCGCAGCAATCCATCAAGCTGCTCGCTAACGCTTTTTTCTCTTGGATCCTTCTGTTGCAATATGGACAAGGCACCTGAAATTGTTTCTTTTATCTATAAATTCCCGTTACAAAAATGGCAAATATCCTTTACCACCATGTTGTTTACTTTGCCTCTGTTAGTACATCATACGTTTTGTTGATCTGATTGGTTGATCTGGTTGATATTGGCGAGGTGGTGATAGACGGATGATTTATCCAATCAGCAACCAGTATTTTCGCCTCTTCTATTAAATTGGTACAGGTATGGTTGAAGGCAAGCCTGTTTTTTTCAGAGCCCTCCATCTTGTCACTTTTTAAATTTTTAATGTATTTGCTCTTTTGTAAACTTTATTGAAAAACATTCACGTCTTTACTTCCGGTCCGTCCCCTATATGTTAACCTCTTAAATCCATACACACATGTTCCTATTACGCTTCTGCAATTTACTACAAGTCTGACTCAGAAGTTTGAAGTTCCCAATTTTCCGATTACACATGAACGCAGGAAAACTGTTGCTGATGATCTGGGCCAACAGACTAACAACTGTGACTAATATGGCGGCTTATTTACATCTAGGGAGGGAATGTCGCTACTGACACGTATATTGTAATACTCAGCAAAAAGGCAAGTAGAAGTGTTTTCATTAGTGGGTCATATGATTAATCACCATTGTTTTAACTCACTCTTTGATAGAGTACAACTGTAACATTGTGCTATATTGAAGAAAATCTGAAACTAGCATTTGAAACCATAAACACATTAGGGAAACCTTTTCTGAGGTAATGATTAAGTGGGAAGAAGGATCAGTTTCCCATTGACTTCTATCCAAATAGATGACTGCCAGATATGAGAAAGAATGCCGGTTCAAGGAATGTTCGTCTGCATTGGCTTCCCTCTCAGACCCGAAAGCTACATCCATCTTTTATTATACAGTTTATGGCAAAAACATATAAAAAAGTAAGCAAGATGAGGAATTCTGAGAGTACAACTATGGGTATAACTATGAGTGAGGCTACTGACTATGGTTTGTTTCATGGTTTGGTTTTGTTTTCATTATAGCCATTTTATTGTATTTCATTTTGATTTTGTGAAAATAGAGCTTTGTTTTTGTGGAACCCAAACTTCCGGTGCATGTAATGGAGGTGGATGGATTACACTTTACAAGTAAAATAAGCTTTGGCATTGTTGTGCTATTCATTAATCACAGGTTTGGGGTTGAATCGAGCTGAACACAATGCTTCACATTTGTACTAGAATTTGTCTTTCCTCCCCCACACCTCTTCTACATATATGCACAATCACACTCTGTCCTCTAGCTAACTTAGGTTTGCAAACACACATATGCACACACAAACCGACACACACACACACCCACACACTCACACACACAAACACTCCCACGTACTGTAAAGACAAAACAGCAAAAACAGGAAAGAAAAAAAGTGAGAGTGCATTTGCATACATTTTATATTCCCATCCAGTCACCCTAAAACAGAAACCCATAGCAGAATATTGTTTATTACTTCTAGTCTACTGTATAGGTGGTTGCTTCCACCTGTGTCTAGGAACTCTGTAATAAGAATTCACTAGCATTTGCATAACTGCAAATGGTCTGATCATCTTAGACATCCTTTTGTTCTTCACTTGTGTAGTTATGGTCTAGGGCTCTTTAAATATGCTAACATAACACAGTAAACCTGACAAATGAGCCAAATCACCATTATATGGAAAAAGCCAAAAGGTGGAAAACGAGATAACAAAAACTTTCATTAAAATGATATATTGATCAAAAAAGCATAGTTCTAGACCTAACAACTTTCTCCATTAAGCCACAGGAAGACTATACGTTCTGTGTGTACAAAAAATCTAATCAAAGCCATTATTTTATCTTTTATTTTATCTTCTTTTTTATCTAAGTTTTTAAAGCATATGATGAACATGTGATTTTTTTCCTTTAGTTGCAGCCCAGTCCCACGGCATATATACTTGCTAAGAACTTCAACCTGGAGATGTCCATGTTGGAGAGGCTGGTGAAGATGGGACTTTCTTTTGTCAGATTTGACTACCAGGTTTGTGTTTCTGCATCTCATTTTTTTTTAAAGTTTTATCTTTTTGCAGCATCTATCAATCAATAACATATTTAGATGAAGACAAAGTTAAAACAGTAAAGTTGAATTGGTGGGAAAAGACACACTGGGAAACTACTTCTCCCAGACTGGTGAATATCTGTGTGAATGTTTTTGTAGGTGCATGTACACCTCTGTATGTGATTACAAGTGTTTGTATTTTGGTTTGTTATTCAGCATCGTTTGAGGCCAGAGATTGCCCGTCTGCTGACCCCACACATCTACGCAGAGTCGGAAAACCATCCCTCTGTGTTGGACTTTGACAACATCAAGGTCAGTATTTAATTTTCTCTCCTGCTGCGTCTTCAATTATGCTTGTTTTTACTAAGAAGATCTGTTTACTTGGATAAAAAGTATCAACATAGTCTTAGACTTTTACATATATTCAAAGTGCATGTAGTGGACAAATACCAGGGAAAAGAGAATTACATTGTGTTGTTATCTCTGGTTCGCAGCAACCTGCAGGCTAAAGTTGGCTTTTTGAACATCCCAATCGTGTGTAGCCTTGTCTCGTGCCAAGAAAGGTCTCTACTGTATTGGCAATAGAACAGAGCTGAACCAAGTCAAACTGTGGAGCAACATATTTCACACCTTGAGGGAGCAGGGCCAGGTTGGGAATGCCCTGACCCTGTGCTGTCAGAATCATCCGGATCGACAGGTAAAGGCATCATGTGCTGATGATTTCAAACAAGCCCCTGAGGGGGCTGCTTCAAGCCTTGTGAGTTCCGTTTTGATTGTGGCCATGTTTGCTCAAGGGTCTGCCACCCCTACGACCCAGCGCACAAAAAGTACCAGTGTCATAAGGAGTGCCGTAAGATTCTATGTGAACTGGGACACAGGTGCACACTTCTGCGCCGTGAAAAATGCCCAGACAAATGTACAGTGAAGGTTGAGAAGATCATACCACAATGTCAACATGAACCGATCGTGCCTTGCTACCAGGACCCAGATAATTTAACATACCAGAAGCCTTGCCAGAAGCTGCTTGACTGTGGACATCCATGTGATTTATTGTGTGGGGAACCATGCACCAGTAAGCAAAGTGAAGGTCACCTTAAAACTACAGTGCGTACACATCCAGCAAGATGCATGCTTTTACACTAATCACAAAGAGGAACCTGAATGCAGGAACACTTGTGAAGAACAGTTCAAATGCGGTGATGCCTGTCGTGGTAACTGTGACAAATGTTATCAGGGACGGAACCATTACCCATGTTCTCACCACTGTGAGCGTCTCCTGATTTGCTCTCATAAGTGCAGGGATCATTGCAACCGCAATTGCCGCCCTTGCCAGAGGCCATGTGAAAACTGCTGCGTGCACAGCAAGTGTATGAAGCCATGTGGACAGCCCTGTTCTCCATGCATTGAGCCCTGCGCTTGGCAGTGCCCTCACCGAAGCTGCAGTAAGCTTTGCCATGAGCCATGCGATTGTCTGCCATGCACCCAACCCTGTGCCAAGACCCTGGATTGTGGCCATCCGTGCATAGGTCTGTGTGGATACAAATGTCCAAGCAAATGTTGCATCTGTAATCATGATGAGGTCACAGAGATGTTATTTGGCACAGAGGATGAGCCTGAGGCTTACTTCATTCAGCTAGAAGACTGTGGACACATCATTGAATACACAGCCATGGATCAATATATGGGGATGGATGACAACCAGCAGGCAAATGATGGCGAGGAAGGAATGTCCGAAGTGTCGAACTCCAATCCTCACATCAACCACAGTCTGGCTGAGATAGAGATGGTAAAAGTGAAGATAAATGGATGTCAGGTGGATATTGAAAATCACAGGATGACCCTTTAAAACCAGTGGGTGGACAACCTTCCCCTCTTTGAAATGCATCACCAAGAGGAATATATGCGTATCAATGATGGACTGAAAAAAATCACATCTCACAGCAAGGGATCTGTGGGTGCAGGAAAACAAAATGAATTAATAATTATCCTAATCCTATCCTATTCTTATATGAGTTGCAAAGCTGAAGAAGATCCAACAGGAAAACATGTCAGCTGTGCAAAGTATAAGATTTGAAGAGTATGTTGAGGAGTTTGTGGGCTGGCTCAATAACTGGCGCCAAAAATTTACAGACCAGCAGATTTCTGATTTGCAGAGAGAGCTATAGAAACTCACCCTTCTGCCTGAACTGAACGCCTATTGCCATATGGCAGACAAAGTAAAAAAAATTCAGTCTGATGTAGAAACATTAGAGAGAGGTTTTGGAAAAGTTTGGCCAGTTCACTGAGCAAGATCGACACAGAGTGAAAGAAGCCATGAAGGAACTAGACAAGAAGCTTCCATTTAATAGGCTTTGGGATCAGTGATGAGGAGAGAAAGATGATTGTCTCGGCTCTGAAATATGCAGCCTGGACACTGTCACAAATGTCCTAATGGGCATTTCTGTGTTATAACAGAGTGTGGAGGGCCTATGGAAAGTCGATGCTGCCCTGATTGTGAGGCTACTATTGGTGGGGGCAATCACACCCTGGCAAGTGGCAATCAAGTTACCTCAGAGATGGATGGGGCACAGCACCTTGCTTGGTCTGAAACCAACAACCTTCTAAACTTTGATCAACATAACTTCTAAAAAACATCTTAGATATCTTAGAGAAGTCTGCCGTTACACTCTCAGTCCCAACTGTTTGTTGCAAAACCTAATGGCAACAGGTCATGATTTTACTGTAATGACCACTTTACTTCATGCTGTACCAACAGAGATCTATACTATACTGCTTGAAACCATAATCTTCTTGTATAACTGTACATGTATTGACTTTGGAAAACCTTTACTGAAAATACAGACTTAAGTAAGCAATAATCTGTGATACTTTATGTCATCAAATATCAATTTTGCTACTGTCTTGAGTTGATACTGCACTGTATTGATTTGTTGTCCATGGACGTTTTTACATTTCCTGCTTTAGGGTGTGGGGATTTTGTTTAAAAAATTGCTTTGCTGCAGAAATGATCTGTAACAAGTTTCATATGTTCAAGATTCCCTATACAAGTAACAGCTGTCCTCAACCTTAACAATAGGGGGCAGTAAAACACTGTTAAAGAACATGACTTGATATTTGTCATCCTTGTAACTTGTTAAATGGAATAAAACATATTTGAATTCATAAATCCGTTCTTGTCTTGATTTTACACACACTAATGTAAGAAAAATAGTCAAGGTTAGAAGGTAATTCAGATAGCAGGTTTATGAAAAATATAATTGGGATAAGACTTTAGGATGTTTGTATTTATAAATATGGGCCTTAACAGTTTTAAGCTGAGCAACAATGATTAACATGTGAACTGATAATGGTGCATCAATATAACCAATGTAGGCACATATATGCATATGGACACAGTAATAGGGAATAATCAATAATTAGAAATCATTTTAGAATTGCTGTTCTGTTGAAACTACCTAATACATGAAACAATCCTCACCATGACAACAAATATTTCTCTCTCCTACACGCATGTTTACTTAAGCCACCTTGGGGGACATTACATAGACTTGCATTCTTTTCTTGGAGACTTACCATAGCCACTTATTGTCGAACCTAAAATTAACTACTGACCCCAATTATCCAAATTGCAAACACAGCTTTTGTAACCAATTGACTGGTCTGTAGTCTGAAAAGTGTCCCCGAAGGTAGCCTAAATCGAGCACACAAAGTACCAGCAGAGGTTAATCGTTTGTATCTCTGATAGGACATCATTGGCACTGAAGTCAAAGAAACAACTCTGAAATAGCTACAATTCCTCTTTACTACAGGACTCACAGTTGCTGAGTTTCATTTTGGCACAGCTTGCATCAGTTTATTACATGATAAATGTGTCCCTGTCACAAAACCAGCTCCAAATGCAAACTGCGCTGTCTGCAGGGAGGGAAAAAAAGAACAACAAAAATTTTGCTGTCAAGACAAGTGTTAAAATTGAGCAAACTTTAAAAGGGTGCCACTCCTTCAGTATTTATAGGATTCAAGCACCAGAGCTGGACGAATGGAGGAAAAATGATAATATTCTACAGAGTGGACTGTATCATCTATCATGCCAGGTGGCCTTAAAATATGTTATTGTCAGAGTTTAAGCTAGTCTGGTCATGCAATAAAAACTACACAGTTGTCTCCCAACACACACACACACACACTCACACACTCACACACTCACACTCACACACACACACACACACACACACACACACACACACACACACACACACACACACACACAGCACAATATGTGGTTTGATTACTATTTTTAGCAGAACTGATAAGACTGTGGGTGGAAAAAGCACCATTGAAACAAGGAGGATCTGGCATACCAAGCAGTAATCTGTCAAGACAAATACCTGCAGAAATGTGAACGATAAAACATCTAGCTTTAACAAAAGATGCCATCCGTATGTTTTAAAACTACAACAAAGATAACAGAGTAGACTACTACTACTACTACTTTTTTGTTTCTGAAGTTGTCCAAGGCAGAATGCAATAATAGCATTTTTTACCAGCAGATATTAGATCTTTCTGATAAGATCTCACCAGGTCACACCAGTTATGTTGTATGCATGTGAAGGAGGTATGTTCAAAAAAGCTGATTAGGCACTGGTCCTGATCAGGACCAAAACACAGTTCAACCCTGACTAGGAACAAAATGTCCAGAACACCTGACTGACACATAACTTAAAAAAAAGGTTCGATCTATCCAAGGTAAGCTCAAAGACAACTTGCTTTATATGCAATGACAACTGTGTCCATGTAGATGAGTGACATTGTGAAATCTCACAACAAGCATTCCTGTTTTGAAAAGGATTCCCACTGCACTGAGGTAGGAACAATAGCACTTCTGGACTTGTCGTGCTAACCTAGCAGCTACCACCAATAACTAAAAGTGAACAGTCACAAACGTACACTACAGCAAACTAACACTTCGGGCCTACATAATTGTCTCAGTCCAGTTTTTTTGCTTGACTTTAAGGACTAGAGTGTCACTTCTCCCATTAATAATTAACTGGACCTCTAAGACTTGTCAACATAAGCTGGGGAATTCAGCGCCGATTGTGGAAAAAAAATAACAGACTGGGGAATATAGGACCCTTTCTGTGAAAAGGGGGTAACATCGGATCCTTTTCTTAAAAAAGGAAAGGGTCTGATGTTCCCAGGTCACATACAAAGCGTGGAACATAGGACCCAGGGAACATAGGTATGCTCCTGTTGAAACTAACTGTTGAATAAAATATGAAAGATTAAATTCATACAGAAATGGGCAAAGTACAGTATGTTAGCATTTAATCTTGAATTTAAGAAGAAGCTTAATTTGGAATAAATTACCTTTTTTTTATTACTGACAAGTTATTACTGGGTTGGCAAAGAATCTCTAAACCACTGGTTTGTCAGCAAGTCTGCAGTCTTTGTAAAGATGGTCTTAATATCAGAATATGGTCATAATGAGTAAAGTACTTTCCATACTATTTGAATCGTCTATTTAAGAATAAACCAAAAAGTATAGGTAATTTGTCTTAAAGACTGCTCTGCCTTTGATAACAGAATGTCCCCAGGGTACGCTCAGAGCTGGGTAAAACTTTTTCTTTTTTCATGCACCTTGAGATATAATAAGCTGCAACACATCATAACCTTAGAAGTACTCCCTTCTTTCAACACATTCAAAGGTCTTTTACAAACTGCCCTGAAGGAAACATGTTTCTGTTTACCTAATATAAGTCAAGGATTATGTGAGAGTGTGTTATGGATATCGCTGATATGGGCTGCATGTCTCTCTTCTTTTACTATTTCACTTGTGTTGCTTTTATGTGCTCTAACGTGAGGTTTGTTTGTTTTTATCTTACACTCCTTATGCTGCGGTCTTGACTGGGAATCCCTGGAAGAAGAGATCTTGTATGCCAGCTAAATAAATGAATAAATAATGGATAAATAAAACATATGTTGCCATTCTGATGCTATCATTTCCCCCTTTTTGTAGTTAAAATGTAGTCAAAGAAAAAAGGTCAACATTACACAACCCCTGAGAGAATGCAGTAGTCTATATTCACAGAATGAACTGTTGGTATCATGTTGGCCTTAAGGGTTTGTATTATTAGAAAATTGCTTATTAATGTTACCATTTTAACTTATTAATGTAGTTAAAATGTAGTCAAAGAAAAAAGGTCAATACTACACAACCCCTGAGAGAATGCAGTAGTCTATATTCACCGAATGAACTGTGGGTATCATGTTCGCCTTAAGGTTTTGTATTATTAGAAAATTGCTTATTAATGTTACCTTGGAGGCTTTTTGTCAGTAAAGGTTAAGGTCCAAGGTTTCTACATTATACGCTATGAGACAGAAATTGTGCGTGATGCAGTGTCATAGATAGAATACATAAAAAATATGCTCTTTTAGCAAAAGATCTAAAGAAAAGTTACTAAAAGCTTTGCTTTCACTATCATGTGTTACTTCCAAGTCGATCCATGTGGATGAAACGTGTTTTTAGGTTAAATAATACATGAGAGGTTGTTTACAGAGATGTTGTTCTTTTAAAACTTTTTGCTGTGCTGCACTGCGTTGCAGTGGCTTTTTTTGCACATGTATCTGCAAATTAATTTCCTCTGATTCCAATATGTGCTGGTATCCATCGAGATAGGGAACTCAGTCCCATCATTTAAATTCTAAAATTTGTAATTCTATCAAAAGGTCTGGTTTGCTTGTTTAGATGTATCTAATACTGCCTTGAATATGTGTAACTTCTCTCCAGATCAATGGTCTCTTCAGTGCATTGTGATGCATTGCTGTAAGCCTTTCTCTGAAATAAAATGATATACTTTCCTCCACCTTAAAGTTAAACTCTGGAAACTGCAATTCCAATGGTATTGATAGAATTCTTTGACGTGCCTGAATTTGCACATCCTCTGTTAATATATATTTTTTGTTCATTTCTGCACAACTGTTCAGCTTTCCTGTTGTATTATATTCTGTTTTACAAATGTGGTTATTATATTTGTTATAAGTACAGTATAGTACCCTTTTAATATTTTAATGGTAATTTTTTTATTTTTCCTATTCATATCGCCGAATTGTTTATTTCTGATTGTTATTGATTGTGCACACCAAACACCAAAGCAAATTCCTTGTACATAAAAACCCACTTGGCAATAAAACCTATTCTTATTCTGATTTTAATGATGACTGACAGATATTAGGAGTTTTTAGACCAGATAGTTCTGGGGACTGTCTAAGAGGAACTGCCCACTTGGGAGCTCCCTCAACAATAACACACCTTCAAGGCTTTTTTTTCTGTTTGCATTTGCATCGCTAATAGATATGCACAAGTGACATAAACTGGACAATTCTTATATTTCACTTTGAAAAGTCAAAATCACGCTGTATTCTCCCTAATACGATTTTTCCTAGCTCTTGGGGTGTGGACACACTCCTAGTCCATCTTTAGTCACTCACCATTATCTATTATATAGTATTTGATACAGATTTATTCTTATTAATGCAATCTCTTTTGCCTCAGCTGCCCTACTGTATCTAACTTTCTTCACATTTGTCAGCAACCTTATGTGTGTTCCTAACTGAGCGAATCACCAGGCCTTTTCTCCCTCTAATCATCAGTGGCAGGCTCACTTAGCCTTAACTGGACCTTACATCCCTGGCCACGGTTCCCTTGGATGCTTTGGGCTCTGTTAACCTGCTGTTTAGTTCCCACTACATTTGACTGATCTTCATCTACTCGACCGGAGAGTCAGAGAAAGCCACACAAAAAGACAGATAGAAAGACAGGCACAAACACTCACGTGCACATGGACAAAACAAGAAAGAGACAAAGATAACATCAACAGACAAACAGTCAGATTGGATGGGGAAGGGGATGTATTGGTCTGATTGACTGACCTGCTTTCAGTCCACCAGAGACTGCTGAGAAGACAGCACAGACGGAGATGATATGGAGGTAGAATAGAGACGATTTTATATTAAGTGAAATGAGTAGTTTGACTGATCCTTCACTCCACTGGACCAGGGAGAGATACAGACAGACAGCAAGAGAAAAACAAGAGGAAAAAATATAGCGAAGGGATAGAAATTGAAGACAAACCAAAAACCAACAAGAATAAAAGTCAGGCTGACATTTTTGATTCAGGTGGTTAGTCTCTATATTTTCAAACATACTTTGTCATACCAAGATGTACTTGGGGTGTGATGACTGAGGAAGACAATGTTTACAGTATAAATGTTGTATTCTTAACATTTATGGTAACAAAGTTCTGGTACATACTCTGATGGCTTACTTCTGAATTTATACTAAGAAACTGTATGTATCTTATGATTGGTTGTGTTTCTATGGCAAGTCAGTGATCTCATTCAAATTCAGATTTCAACACCAGCGCTACATCTTTTACGGCAAATTAGGATGCAACTATTTTCAAGTAATGTGATTAAGTCAACCTACAACATGTAGGTTTTCTTAAGTTTGAGAGGAATATATTTATCACGTAAGACTGACAAAGCAGCTGCTGGGATCAGAGGCTTACTCAGCATTTTGTCAACCACCGGAGGGGGCCGAGCCAGATAGAATAGAATAGAAACACTGCAATTTCCCAGCTTGGGATCAATAAAGTATAACAGCAGCATTACACAGAGACACATCAAAGCAGTAATATAAAAATACAATATAAAAGATACCTAAAAAATAAAATGTATAAATAAGCGGACTAATTGTAGTGCAAATGTAAACATATAATAATCTACGGTGCAGTGGACAGATTATGAGAAAAACATAAGGTGCTTCCGATTGTATTGTTCTGAAAGGTTTAACTGTTATTGTAAAGTGTGATGGCATGTGGCAGGAGAAATTTCCTGTAACTGTCCCTTTGACAGCGGAGCTGGAGCAGCCTGTGTGAGAAGGTGCTCCGCTGTCTGACCACTGTGTGATGGAGAGGGGGCTGATCATTGTCTATGATGGATAACAGTTTGTTCAGCGTTCTCCTCTCCACCACAGACTCAAAAGACTCCAGCCTGAGATCAAGTGCAGAGCCAGACTTCTTAACGATTTTATCAAGTCTGTTGGTGTCACTGGCTCTGATACTGCTGCCCTAACACACAGCAGCAAAGAAAATGGCGCTAGCAACAACTGACTGGTAGAAGATCTCCAACATCTTGCTGCACACGTTAAAGATCTCAGCTTCCTCAGAAAGTAGAGTCTGCTCATCCCCTTCTTGTACACAGCCTCTGTGTTAGATTTCCAGTCCAGTTTGTTGTCGATCACCACTCATTTGTAGTCCTCCAACTCCTCCACCACCTCCCCCCTTATCCATAGTGGCTATGAAGGCATCCTCTTCTTCCGCCGAAGTCGATCACCATCTCTCTGGTCTTGTTGACATTCAGCCTCAGGTCATTCTGTTCAGACCACTCTACAAAGTTGTCTATCAGTGTCCTGTACTCACCCTCATCCAGGAGATCATCAAGTCGTCAACACCCACCACCCACGGCTTCTCACCCATGAGCAGAGGCTGAACGGTGTTGAAAGCACAGGAGAAATCAAAGAGAGTGATCCTCACAGGGCCTCCCCAAACATCCAGAAGCATATGGGCTCGTTGCAGCAGTTAGATGACAGCGTCATCGACTCCTAAATGGGGCAAACTGCAGAGGGTCCAGAAACATCCTCACCTGTGGCCTCAGCTGGGCCAAGACCAGTCTCTCCAGGACCTTCATCCCATGAGATGTCAGGGCGACTGGTCTGTAGTCGGCTGGGTCAGATGGCCTTGACTTCTTGGGCAAGCAAGAGGTCTTCCACAGCAACAGCACTTTCTGTCCACCAAGGACGAAGTGAACGCGGCTACAATGTGTTCAGGGCTAACTTACATTATGGAGCGTCTATCTAATGGCTAACGTTAGCTTCATGTTTGCGTCGCAATGCAGTTAGCTAGCTAAGATTAGCAAGTCACATTAGCTAAACTATCACGCGTCACAGGAAAAAAAAAAGGAAATAGCATCTCTGCGCCACAGGACTTACAATTGGTGTTTACCTCTTCTCAAACGGCAAACTGTATGAATTGAATCGATTTACTTTGTTGGCTAGCTAGCTAACTGCATTGTGCTATGGTTCGCCCTTCAAGTTGGTTGAGTTGCAAGATGTTGTAAATAGAGATGTTCCAATAACATTTTTTCCTTCCCAATACCTTGATTTGAGGTAACTTATTGGCCGATACCAAACACTGATCAAATACGAAAAAAAAATATACAGTATATCATTAATTTTTAACAGCTGTTTACTACTAACCCTCTACAGGTGTGATATGATTGCTATCATATGGCCTGGGCCGGGTTATACATTTAGAGAATTAATGTCATATAGCTTTTTTTATATTATGAAAAACAACATGAATATACAACGGTGTATTAGGGCCAAAAATAAAAATACGCACCCGGGGGAAGGGGGTAATATTTCGAGAAAAATTTCACAGATTTATGAGATTAAGTGGCAAATCTACGATAAAGTCGCAGATTTGCGAGTTTAAAAATGAGCAAATTTACAATTTTAAAAACTAGCAAATTTATGAGAAAATACTAGCAGATTTACAAGTTTAAAAACAAGCAAATCTACAAGAAAAAAACATGCAGATTTACATGTTTAAAAACTAGCAAATCTAGCAAAATAGTCGAAAATTCATTGGATTCAAAGTCGGAAAAATAGTACAGTATAGTATACAGACACATCCCGTCTGGTGCAGTTTTTGGTCTTTTCTTGGTGCTTTTAGAATTAATTTACATACTTCTAAGAATCTACAAGTGATATGTCATAATTGTACATGGACATTTATACGTCTAATTAAAAAAAGAAAGTGATTTTGATAAGAGAAAGCAGTAAGAACGCTGTGTGACGCTCAGAGTAAGTGGCTCAGGTGGTGGTTTACATTAAAAATAGAAATGAAAAAGACTTTTAAGGTGTATTTTGGAGCACTTAAACGCCATAAACATTCAGGACCACACTTCAGTCATTCATAATAAATGACTGAAGTGTGTTCTTGAATGGTTATGGCGAGGAGATCTGGGTGACCGAGTAGAGCCAAAGGTAGCACACAGCTAACATTAATTCACCGGTGTTCAATGGGTCCAAGACCCCCGTGCAACTCGGATCTGGCGACCCGCAGAGGCGATGAAATTCGGACCTGCAGGTCCATAGGCACGACACCAGTCGCAGCTTGGACGCAGCACAGATTGTAGTTTGAAAAAGAAAGTGTAGTTATTTTAGTTAGAAGATATTAGTAGATATTGTGTTTGTTCACATTATGCATGCATTACTCAATTTTGCATCGGCCACAAGCTGGGGCTGATTCAGATTTTGCAAAGACCCTCAGTGCCCCTCAGGAAATAACTTTTCCAAGTTGTGTGATAATCAGAGACACTACTTCAAAGTAATGCCCCACTTCCTGTTTTGACTACAGTGTACCAAGTCTTTCCTCTATAACTTTCATATTGTTTGGATCATGAAAATTCTTTTGATAACTTTTGATTGTAGCGTTAGAAATCAAAATGTGCAAAATTTCATGCTGATGGGACTCTTGGCCTATGACGAGTTCGCAAAAGTAGGTTTTGAATATTTTTCACGTTTGTGTATTTTTCAATTCTGTGTAACAGTGCCAATTAATGTTCAATTGACCTCACATTTGGCACAGTTTGAAGTTTCCGTTGAGAACTTACAGTCCGAGTTTGATGTTATTCGGACTAATTATTGCAAAGATATACAATACTTCCTGTTATGAGCACAACATAAAGGAAGTTGTTTCCTCATAGAATACACATTTGGACTGTTTCAATTATTTTGATAACTTTCATCAAGATGATTAACGGATAATTCCTGCAACGTTTCGTGGTGATCGGAGGAGGAGGAGGAGGAGGAGGAGGAGGAGGAGGAGTTTGAAAAAATAGGTTTTTAATTTTTTCGGATTTGCAAAAATACTAGGCAGAAATGTGCCGTGGTCTAAATCCCAAGATTCAGCGCCTTACAGAGAACATGTGGACGTAAGAAATCTCTATTATAGCACCACCTTGTGGTGGACATTTTTGGTGTGTTATGGGGGGGGGGGGGGGGGGGGTGTTTCCATAACTTGTACGGTTAATGCTCCAGTACGAGTGATATTCAAAACAGCGCCACCTCCTTGATGATTGATGTTTTTATCAAAGCCTCAGATTAGCATCAGAAATTATTGTTCTAAGTCTAGGCAGAAATGGGCGTGGCCTATATCCCGAGATCCACGCACATTCACGGAACGCCTGAATGTAAGAATGTTGAATGGGCAAGGTACGATGTGGGAGTTACAGGCAAAAAAGCGTTTAACTTAATTATAGCGCCACCTGTGTCAATTAGAGCGCCACCTGTGTCATTTCTGGTGTCTGTTCAAAGTTTATGTAGTAGGCTGCAGTATGAGTTTTACCAATGGAAAAAAACTATATAAATAAATAAAAATCGATGCTGCTTGCATCGCGTGACCCCAGCCCCTCGTGCTCGGACGCATAAATAGGGCCGTTAAAACAATATATGGTCAGAAAAGTAAGAAGTTAGACTTAAGTTTAACACCATTAAATAAATGTGAACCATTACACGAGCATTCATATTTGTAGATTAAACAGAAGGTTTGATAGAATTTAAAAACTGTCCGACTGGTGACGATCTGTTAGATAGTGCTGTTTTAAGAAACTCAAGCAATCTAACGTCAATAAATTAATTGAACATAACCATAAAGACACACCACCATAATAGAAAATGTAATGCTTAGGTGACATTTACCCACACAGGTAAAATAATATTGGGATGTGGTGGCTAATTTACATTTCACTAACTTTGATAAAAAAAACTAATCACAACACATCGGTTATGGTTCTGACGGGTCTGACTATTGCTATTTGTAATAGGTTTTGTTCAGAAATGCCAGATTACATGGCTTATTTTTGTTTGGAAGATTATAGCTAAGATAAAATAGGCGAAGGCAACAATACAGCTTCTGTTGCCTTATATCTAACGTTTATTACAGCTCTTAGTATATCAGTAAAGTATTATGGGTTGTCGTTCTATATTTTATCCATATAATAATAATGGTACTCTGTCACTGACGTTACCTGAATATTTAACATGGCTATGGAAACAACAACAGGCTAGCGTTTCAACAACAATAAGCCATAAAGACAGAATCCGGCACTTTTGAACAAAACCAGTCACAACTCTCCACAGTCAAACCTCAGGACTTTAACGATGTGTTGTCACAAGTGAAAATATTAAATAAGAAGCATAAATCCCTTTCTGACACAGCACCGTCCTCACAGCTGCTTTACTGTGTAAATGGAAACTTCCGGTCGGAGAATATGAAAAAAGTGTTTTTTCTTCTACTGATTTTAATTTTTGTGATCATAATACACGGACCCAAAAGATACACGTACCGTAAAACAAAACACTGAGACGGAGACTTTGAATTTAATCCATTTTTTTATTTTAATTTTTTTATTGTCAACTTTTTCTCGTAGATTTGGCAGTTTTTTCAAACTCAACATCTTTTTCTCAAAATATTACCCCCCTCCACTTTAATCTCATAAATCTGTGACAATTTTCTGGAAATATTACCCCCATCCACCAGGTCCATTTTTTTTTATATACTTGGCCTTAATAAGCCGTTGTATAAATAAACATTTTTAACATCACTTTTTCTGGGCTGAACAACATGGTATCAGATCAGTGCATATTTTGCATACTGATACCAATATCAGCATATCAGGCAGTATCGGAGGTATTTCGGATACGGGTATTGATATCGGAACAACTCTATGTGCAAACATGCGGAGCCCAGCAAAAACCTATGTGCATGGCTCAGAGCTAATCTGGAGCACCGGAGGATTCGGGCCGTGAGGGTTGGTGTTTTACAGTCTATGCCATAGACTGTAAAACACCAACAAACATCATGGTACTGTGTTGAATATCAGTTTAAATCATAGATAATACTGTAAATGCTTGCTGCCTGCACTTGAGTCCCAGTTGACTTATCAACCAAGAGAACCGGCCTCAACGAAGTGGCTACGTCCATTTTTTATACAGTCCATGGGCAATATGTCAGACACACAACCTGTGGATTTAATTGGTGCTTAATTGCAATTTTGGTCAGTACATTAATATCTTGGTCCTCTCTTGATATACTAACCATCCAACTTCTCATGGGCTGTGTGTTATTGAATCAAAACTTTGATTAAGGCAGTGGGAAAAGCATAGACCCTGATCACATTTTTGTTCAGCTTCCAGGCTGATTTAAATGTAAATTCATTTTTATTTTAGCTCCTCCCATCTCTTGACAGTGTCTTGGTATGGGAGCAGGAAGGGAGTTTAAGGGAAGAGGACGATTCTGCCCAGGTAAGCATATTCAGTTTGTGAGTGTTTGATTCTAAACTAATTTGAATAACTGTGGGAAAGCCAATTTGGTTTAATTGAGCTCTGCTCTTCTGAACACCTGCAACTAGATTAGTGACTGGCATTAAGTTGTTTTGCTGCATTGGGCCTTCAAGTGCTGCTCCTGCCGCTTTATAACTCTGGATTTACCTCTAAATTTAAATACAAGACCATATGCGCTTTTCTAAATCTGAAATGAGCTTGGCTTGGTGTTTCACCGAGCAGCAGTGAAATATGTCCAAGAAAGGGGAAAATAATACCCAGGCTAATCCATCCTACTCTCCTATGCCTGAGGGCTGTGACAAAGGTGGTTTATTACCATTACCATCAGTGTATGATTATCAATATGTATTAGGGTATCACCATCAAGCAAAGCCCCAACAGGCCATGACAGGACTAAAACAAACTATGTTTCTTCTCCAACAAGGGACGACATTAGGCAAAGATGCACATCCCCTAGTGCAAGCCCAACTGAACCTGCCAGAGAAATTGAATGGGTATTTGTGTTAGCTCAGACCAGCATACACTCTATCCCAGCCCCTGCAAGCTTCGTGTAAGCCTGTGCAGCTCTATGATTTGTGCAATGCTAACCTCATTGATCTGCACTCACACACACACACACACACACACACACACACATATTATTCTGTGGTGCTATTACTGGCACACACTGTCAAACAAAAAAATGTATTTGGGAGGGGTGTGTGTGTGTGTGATATAATAGCCTCTTAAAAAACAAAACACAACTCTTTTTCTGCTCAATCCATTTGTCAATTTCTACTTGTTGTCCATCTCCAGTCGGTGTCCCATACTATGATCAAGAGGTGGCACAGTTTAGCTTCAGCCACCATCCTCTCTGATGCAATGCTTATAAAAGAAGCACAGAGTGGGGCAACAACTGCAAATTGTACCTGTTATACAAATACAAAGTCAGCCCTTTGATCCCACCAACCATATAAGACATGCTTGACAAAAATCTAGCTATGTTTCAACATCCCACTTTGAGAGTGGTCTTCAGCGACGTTTATGTGAAGTGCATCCACTTAGAGAGACAAGAGATCCAGATATGATTACTACTGTCAGTGTTCAGGAAGCCTCACTTTGCCTGACTGCTCCTCTCCCAGCAGGGATGACACACCAGTGTCTTGTTCACACTTTTATGCTTCGCTGGGTTCATTAAAATGTTTGTACTCATCCTCATTTCTTTTGCTTATCATGACAAATGCTTGGCTTTAGAAATGTTTGACTATAATTTTTCCCTTAAACAAGATATTTACGAGTAAAATTGTGGTACAAAGGTTAATGCTGCGTTTGCTAATAATGAAAAGTGGCAATGGTAAGATCCCCACCCTCTGTGCATTCAACCTACTGAGGTGGGAAAAACAATGAATGCCTGCAGTTTAATGTCTCTTTAGTTGCTTTTGAACAGCAGAAACCTTTATGTGAACAGTTAAACCACAAATGTTAATGTGCTCGTGTTCTGATGATTTTCAGCTTGGCATTTTTTTAAATCATCAACTAACTCGAGTGTGTTTCTTGTGAACATTTGTTTACTGTTTGGGGAGCCACGTTCATTAGGCGTCATGCCAGGCACTGGGGTTTGAGATAATATACACTTGACTTTGGACCAGCATTCTTTTAAATCCCAGAGAAGCAGATCAGTGTACCTTTTTTAAAGCCATCTTAAAAAACACTTGTTTTTTTTTTGGAGGTGTGTACACAATTGTACACTTGTTCATGTTTTTATTTTATTTTCTCTCTCTTTATGCCTTTTCTTCTCTTTAATATTTTAAATATGTTGTTGTGAAAAAGACTGCATACTAGGATATTTGATAAATTTGCACATAACATTTTTTATGGCAAATATAGGACAGTATGAGTAATATGCAAGCACCTCAGATCAGCTTTAGAATTGAAGGTGATGCAAGGTGAAAAAAAAAGAATTCTGCAAGCTAATACGATAGGAAGGATATTAAGTGGAGTCAAAAAGTTGGTTGTTTCAATTTGAACGCAGAAAGTAGCCTCAAATGGTGCCTAAAATCTTTTTCAAGTTGTTTTTTACTTTACTCCTTTAAAGATTCTGCTATGGTCTCTTTCTTTCTGTTTCTTTGCAGAAATGTTCCTAGATTTGAGCACTATGTGAGCAGTGAGAATGAATTTGGACAGCTGTAAAGTCACAGATTCTCACATTTTGCTGTGACAGCAAAACTGGATGTAGGAGAGAAGTCATTGAAAAGCCCTCTGTCATACATTCAAGTGACAGAGAGACCAGATTGCCCCTGCTACACCGTCTGATAATGCTTAGGTGACATTCAGTGCCCACTACATAGACAGAAAGAGAAACTGAATGACTGAATGAATAAATGTATTAGTTCATTAATCAACCAGTTTAAGTGTTACATACTTGTTCACAATGCTTTTGTTGCAGAGTAATGGCCATATTTTTCCTTCTCATTTTAAAAATTTTAATTGGATGTACTGTCGTTTTTGTTCAGTTTGTTCTGTGGCGACAGAGCTCAGGACAACATTTCCTAATTGATGTTATTTTTCTGACTTCCTAAACATGTTTTACTTGTTTTAAATGCAACATACTTGCAATGGAGAGAGAATACTATGATCATTTTCTAGCCTGCACAGAGTATGATGAACAATTTTATACAAAATGTCTTTAGCGTTGCCAAAGCATTATTATGATTTTAATCAGGACACAGACTTACTAATGTGCAGTCCCATAGTGAAATTGAAAATCATTGATGTTAATTAGGGATGTCCGATAATATCGGCCCACGGATATTATCGGCCGATATTGAGTTAAAAATGTAATATCGGGAATTATCGGTATCGGGTTTTTACAACCGATGTTAGTTCTGTAGGCTTCAGCATTTCCGAGTCTGCATGAATGCAACATGGCACGTTTACAGGCGCGTGCTTGATGACGTATAACAACAACAACACGCTTCACTCGTAGGTTGCTAACTGTCGCTAACAAGCTTGCTCACCCGGTGCATGAGATGTCCGTGGTTTGGAAGTATTTCCAAGTGTCACCTACTAACAGTCAATGAGTGCTTTGCAAGACTGCACGGCGTCTGACTTTAATGCATCACCTTTGACCCACCTCAAGAAGAATCATGCGGAGTTAAACGCTACATCTGTGCAGCCAAGTGATGAAAAGAAGCAACAGCCGACACCAGAAACAAACCTTTTTCTATCGCTCAAGATGCCGGATTCACCAAACGTGTGGAGTTCCTGGAGCCACGTTATGTCTGTATAACGCCCAGTCACAAGTATTTCTCAGACCAGTGCTTACCCGAATTGCACAGCATTGTTTACTGTCACGTCAAGAAGGTAATTTCTGGTGCTGTATCCATTAGATCCAATACAGGTTAACATGTTGAGCTTGAATGCTAATTTATTGATTGTATTATTTGCCAAGTTACGGCCGGTTACTCAGTCTGGAAAAAGAGAACTATGTTTGTTTACTACTCTGGACTAAAGCTATGCATCTTCCTTGTTTTGATAATGTCTGTAGTGTTGTTTGAGGCAAAATATTCTCTCTAAAAACACAAACAAATAAATGAATGGCACTTTTTTCAATAACTTATTTTGTACAGACTGTGTTTACATTTAAAAAGCCATGTTGCATTTATGTATGCATCCAGTGGGGCATCACAATACAATTAGGTATAATGTGTTAATTCCATAATAGGTGATATGTGATGAATTTTGGTGTAAAAAGGCTGCATATATCGGTATCGGGTGATATCGGTATCGGAAATTAAGGGTTGGACCACATCGGAATATCGGATATCGGCAGAAAAGCCAATATCGAGCATCCCTAATGTTAATGGATGTTATTAGAGGTAGATTCAAAGAACAAACTTCTTTACCAATTTGAGCGCTGCAAATACAGAAAGATGCTACAAGTTATCCAAGTTGGCACTCTATCAGTGGTAGATTACCTAAAATTTAAGTTTTTCTTACTGTAACATTGTGATGGCACTATTACAATGTTATAGCAGATATACCTAAAGTTAGCCATTTTCTTATTAATATAATATCTATAATATGATGGGTCGCAGATTTCAATACCTTCATAAGCCACAAACTGTGACATCAAATGTATCCCAGCTACACGTATCATTTCTTAGTGTTTCCTGTAGCTTCCATTGTTTTGTGAACATCACTGAATTTACAGTACTTTTTTCCGTAGGGCCACCATAATATAAAGCAGATTTCCTCCAAATGCATTTGCTGTATCACACATTCATTTAGACAATTCTGAATGGGAAACCTAATTAAACTGCCATGAAAATTAACAAAGGCTACAGAAACTTCAAATCCTGAGACTAAAATTGTGGAGCAATTAATCAATTAGAGCTATAATCTGGCCCAAAAAAACACGACAGCAGTTTTGGGCCAGAGCTCAAATTTCCACTGCTCTTTTATTCTGAAGAAAAGGTGTTTGCACACAGCAGTAGTCAGTCTATACATTATTCATGACATTACACAGACTATGAGTTCTGCATTTAAACAATAAATGAATAAAAAAACAGGGAAATGTGAATGCACCCGACCAGATTAAAGCCTGGGGGAATTTCGAGGAATCACAACCCAACTCAGCCTAACCTGGGTTTATCCTGGTGGATTTGATCAGGCAGAGAATCAAAGCTCTTCTTTCAAGTACACTTTTGTGCATAACAAACAACTTTCAAGGTTACAGGCAACCATTGATAAACAGAATCTCGTTTTTTTATCCTTTCTTGTTCACACACATCCTTGGAAGAGACATAATATTGGGTTCTAGTAGTGATTTGTACATTTTGCTTTTGTACATTTCTTTTTGCAATTACATTTGCTCGCCTAAGGCTGAAACACACATTAATCTTTTGGCTCATCCAATCACAGAGTGGGTTTTCAGGAAGAATTAGGGGCAGTGGCATCATCAGAGTTGTAGAAATGACTAAAAATGACTTCAGTTTGACCTGGTTGTACTTAAGGTTAATTGTGATGTGCTTAGAATATGAATATAATATTGTTTGAGTCCAGAAGGAGCTGCAGATGAGAGAGAAGTACTTTGGGTACCTAGAAAGCACAGCAATTTTCTTTCATCTTGATTTTACTCAAGAGAAAGGAGCCCTTTTGTATCCTTAGGTGCATACACACCTACATATAAATCCTCACTATAATTCTAAATAGAAACCTCCTCATTGTGTTCTGTAATGTAATTATCTCAACAAATTGTATACGCAGCTTGCTCCTGTGAAAGGCTATGGCTGTTAAATAATAAACCCGCAAAATAATAACTAGGAGTATTATTCATGACATTAAAGTGTCAAAGCAGTTTTCCATGATGATCTACTTGTAAACAATGTAAACTGATTTCCACCTTGGAAAATGATATTGCGCGAATGACTCGAAATGACTGGGTCACTGGTTTCTGCCATGCAGTCTTGTCATCCTGACGAATATTAGAACTATGCATACTACAATCCTAACATGTGTTGTAAGTTATGAACAGTGATGTTTCTCTAATTGGATCGCCGCTGTGTGTACTGATTTACAAGTGTTTCAAAGCTGCTTTCTCATGTCATGGACAATTGGACATGGCTCTTGCCCTCCAGTTTGTTCACAATTACTTCAGTTCAATCTCCTGACTGTGTGCCTGTGTGTGTGCGTGTGTGCGTGTGTGCATGTGAGAGTGTGTGTGTCTGTTGCAAATCTATCCTCTTGTGGAAATTCTCTGATACAGGAGGATATTGTGAGTAAAAGTATTAAGACTTCAATTTAACATTTTTAAAAGGAATGGATTCATAATGAAGTACAGAAATATAAGAATATTAGAAAATGAATATTAGATTACAATTAGTTAGTGACATATTAGAATTCAAATGTTAAAGTTACAATCTCGAAGATCAGTATTGTTCCCCTTGTCTTGGATAAGCACTAATTGCAGGTGTGTTTTTGGATCCCACTTCCCATAAATCCAAGTGTCACCTGTGAACCTTCTTTTGAATGTCAAATTTGTATCTTTTTCTTCGGATTTGCACTTGTTTTTGGGGGAAGAGGCCTAACATCTGACGTGTGAGCTAGACTTGGCAATAGATGGCTTCTTTTTTCATTGTCTGATAAATACAGGTATAAGCAGTGTTCTAATTTTGTAGCTCATCAAAGTGAAGCTAATGTGGTTTAATGTAGTTTGATCTGTAAATATATTCTATCATCATAAAGTCTTGCAAAGCTACTACTAACAATCAGATAAATGTAGTGCAGCTATTTATCCATCTAGATGTACTGCATTCTTTTGCTATTGAAGGAACAAGGCCCCTGTGAGTCACATCTACTAGGATGTGAAGTAATAACACAGACAATTCTACTGATTCAGCACACACCCACTGAGGCATTGAGAAAAAGAAAAAAGTTGAGCAGTGCAACAGATTAAAAAATATATATATATAAATCCTCTGCCCAGTATGAGAGGGGAAGTTTTCCATTTTATTTTTCGTTTTCATTATCTGTCTGGTGAAAGTATAAATGCCAGGAGGATTAGAGAAATTACATGGGCTCTCGCCTTTCCTGGCCTGGTTCTTATCCTTCTCCCTGCTCATTTCTCTTTCTCTCTGTTTACCCACAATCTTTCCCACTCCAACGTCCTTGTCTCTCTTCTTCCCGTCTCTATCAATCTCTAGATGTCATAGCTATTCTGTTGACTTCTTCACCTCGCTCCCCTGTGACACACCCTTTTCTATTTCTCTGACCCCATTTTCATTTGAAGTCAGGCCACTGCCTTTCCTCCTTTTTTGAGTGTGTCGCTCTCACAATACCAACCACTGGCACTCCCCACTGGGCTCACGCTGGATCAGCATGACTGGACCCGGCCCCCATGGGTAGTGTTGGCCAGCCAAGTCCTCAGCAAGAAGAAGTGTCTTGCTCTCCGCCACCCCCTAATCCTTAAGATCTATTACAGATAGCAGCGCTGACACAGGCGACAGAGATTAGAGGGGGCAGATACTGACTGTATTGATTGGCCTTCTCATCTCGAGGCCAGCCCAGCAGCTTGCTTGTGTAATAGCACACTGTAATGAAATTCAGCTAGTACGTCAGAGCCAGCAGCTCTAAATGCAAAAAGACTGGACTGAACTGAGGTAAACTGGTGCTACTGTAGGGCCACACAGTGAGGGTAGGGGACAGAATGCCTGCCGGTGTAAGTGGAGGTTAGCATCCCTGCTTCACCCCCTTAAATATATGCTGGCCCACAGTGGTCCAAATTTGCTGAGAGGGAAAACCACTCTGTGTTTGGACCTAAGGGCGATTTTTTTTTTTATGTAGTGTCATGAACTTGTGTTTTAGTAAGCTGTTTGTTAAGGATTTTTGTTTGGCAGTCACATTTAGGCACGATATGGGAGCCAAAAAAACAAAAAACAGCTGGACTTTTCACTTTGCAGTCCATTACCAGAGGTTACAAGGCCAAATTCATTTTATGCTTAGCTTCAAAAGTATGTGCCAATTTTTGTTTTTATTTTTGGAATTTGATGAATGTTGGATAGGCCCATGGCTCATTTAGGCTGGTACTTTAAAATTAGGATCAGAATGAAACACTAATTAAACTGATACTTCAGTAATCCATGTAAAGTAAAGATTGATAATGGTACAGACATATACACAAATACACTGTTGTAGTGTTTGACAGCTACGCTACCTTTAAAAAATCCAAACTGTATTCAGTTCATTTTGCAGGTATAAAATGCTACATGTTAAAAGAAATACAATGAGATTAATGTACAAATTATTGCTTATTTAAAAAAAAATTACAGTATTGTTGTGAACATAAAGTATACCAGCGTATGTGACAAAATAGATCAAAGAATGCACATAATAGCATCAATTATATATGGTGAAAAATGTTCCTAAGCATTGTGACTGAATTTAAGCACACATCCACATAATGTTATGCTGTCTAAAATCTGAGCTTGGATTTAAAGTAAATGTTTTTTTTACACTTTTCAACAAACAGTATAAGTCTGAATGTATTCAAAGTCTTGAGAAAAGGACAAAATTGAGCTGCTGTGAATCCATACAGTAGTAGCTTTTTGTACATTTACCTGCAGTGGGGAACATTTGATTTGGTCCTGCTGTCTACTCATTATTATTAGCAATTTATTTACTGGCAGAGGAGCTGGTCAGCTGAGCGAAGGTAGGGGAATGATGAAGATGAAGATGCATGGTAAACAAATTTGTGCCGAGAATTGTTGCTTGGAAGCCATTGACAAACTGTGTTTTGTTAGGAGAGGAATTGAAAATTAAGGGCAGTGTTATGCTAGAAAGGAGCTAGTTCAAGACAATGTGTTGTCGGACAATGTTGGAAATGAAAAATGTTAAGAGATGTTCTTAATGTTCTCATACAAAGGCACCAAGTTCTCTATTTATTAATTTAACAACAAAATATGTTGTTTCTCAACGCCATCTAACAACACAGAAGCGTTTTCTGATCTGAAGCCCCCGAATGAGTTTGTTAATTATATGATGTGAGACCTCTGTGGTTGAAGTTTGGCTAATTACTAGTTACTTAGGCACAGAAACAAATTAATTAGGTTTAGAAAAAAAATCACCACTACAGCATCTTTACTGTAGTTGGTCGTCACCATCAACTGACTATGACTCCTTTGCCTCAAAGCTGTTTGACCATCCACCAATATGTTCAGGTGACACCTACTGACAACTTTAAAACCACACCAATCTAAACTAACGAAAAGGACATCTGCAGGCAAGATTTTATGCTGTTAAATGTGCTATAGCTGAGTATCTCATTTCCTACTTAACTCACAAACTCACAGTAGTGGTGGTGTTTGTGTGGTTGCTCATTCAGCAAGCCAAAGTGCAGGAAAAGACATTTGTCCTTGTTTGTAAGGTAAGAAGGAGGCATAAGATAATGTGGTTTGATGTTTAAAGTCCAGGACTCTTGTGTAGCAAGCTGCTGTCTGGCTGTTATTGTCACCACTTATGACAGAACGGGCATGTTATGGCTTTATGCAAATACAGTTTTAAATAAAATGATTTATTGGGCTGTATAGGTTTGCACATACTGTAGCAGGAGAAAAAACAACATACTGGATTTTAAAATCTTGACAGAGCTGGCCTCCCTAAACATAGTTGGTAGTTTGTTACATAAATACGGAGCACAGTGAGAGAAGGCTCTGCTGCATGCAAACTGCTTATTGACTCAAGGAGTCTTTAACAGGCCAGTATTTTTGGTATGTAAGCAATAGTACTTTAAAATCAGCCAGCCTGTATAGGAAGCCAGTGTTCGGAGGACAGAATGGTTGTTACGTGGTAAAATTGTTGGGTTTCGAAAAGGATCCTAGCAGCTGCATTCTGAACAAGATGGAGGCTTCTTACACTAGATTTGGGTATACCAGAAAACAGTACATTACAATAATCGTAAACCACAGTTTCAGCATCCGGCAGATTTAGAATAGAACAGATTTTGAAATGTTGTGAAGATGAAAGAACCAACGTATATATTTCACGCTTTGGTGAGATACTGGGCTGAAAAAGTAGTGGACCCAGGACAGGCCCCTTTGGAACACCATATTGCACTTTTGAATAATTTGAATTCATATTGTTGTGGACTATACAGTGTTTCCTATAACTTATATATGATTTAAACCAGGACAGAGCTAAGCCTTGAACAACAATTTGGTTCTCGAGTCGATACAGGAGGATATTGTGGCCAATAGTGTCAAAAGTTTATGTCAAGAAGTACATAAGAGCAGGGAGGTTTGGTTTGAGTCAATGGAAAGCAGAAGCTCGTTGGTCACTTTAGTAAGTGCTGTTTCAGTGGAGTGAAATGATCTAAAGCCAGATTGGTAAGGTTCATAGAGGTTAATACAAGAGAGATGATCAGTAAGTTGGTTTGCAATGGTTCTCTTAAGGATTCTCGAAAGGAAGGGAAGGTTTGAAATGGGTTTGTAATATGGAGGATTTCTGGATTGAGGTTTGTTTCACAAACAGAGAATTTACAGTTCGGCTGAGGAGTAGAAGAGGGGACTTGCAAAGGTGTGGAGAGACATTGTTTCGAGAGCAAACCATCAATATGATCTCTAAGTAAATCACTCTTATGGGTAAAAATTTCAATAAAATCGTCAGCAGAAAACACAGTACTAAGGGGAGTTGGTTGTTTCTGGGTGAGTTTGCTACTGTGTCGAACAGGACTTTTGGTTTGTTTTTATTTAAATGAATGAGCCTAGAGTAATAGGATGCTTTTGCAGACAATAGTCCACGTTTGTATCTGAGCATGCTGTCGTTCCAGGCAAGACAAAATACTGTTTTTAGCATGCCACTTATGTTCAAGATTTCGACAGGTCTTTTTGAGTACGAGCGTTTCCACAGTAAACCTTTATTTAGGCAACGTTTTTTTTTTCTTTTGCCTTAATGGTGCAAGAGAGTCCAGAGTGTCCTGCAGTGCTGCATTTAAATGATCCATGTAAGTGTCAAGGGGGGTTGAGGAAGAGCAATTTTTGAGCAATCGGCATGAGGTCTTTAGGTCTGAGCCTGGTTTCACAGAGGCCTAACATGTCAAGACTGTGGTCACTGACTAAGTAATTTATTAAAAGTGCTTTAGCTAGTAAGAAATGGATATTTATGAGACCAACCTTCAATGACTTAGTACAAGAGATATTAAGATCAGGACCTATCATGGACGGAGTTGTAAAAGTGGGCCTGACAAGATTGGAAAAGGTTCTGCGTACTGCATTAAAATGTTTGTATGGTCTAGAATTGATTAAGACCGAAATGCTTGAGAGACTCTCTGGGTTACAATAATTATTTGTAGGGGGGGCTGTTGGACCAAATGGGAGGTAAAAAGGTCACTCTGACAAGCATGGTCCAGAGGTGTTTTTGCGTGAATGGCGTTCAGGCAGTGGCGTGTGGCTGTAGTAGCTGCATGTAAGATGTTGGCTGAAAGTGCACGTGTGCCCTGGAAGCTGGGGTGGATACCACCTTTGCTAAAAAAGGAAGCTCGTTCCCAAAAAAAGATTAAAATTGTCAATAAACATCAGATTGTGAGATGGGAAGACTGAATGCAGCCACGTGTGCAGAGCCTGCAGCTGACTGAAACAGCCGATACCTCTGTTCAGAGAGGGGAAGGGCCCTGAGATGAAGACAGACTTTTCACATTTTTTGAGTTTGTTAAAAAGATAGTTAAAATCCTGTTTTAACACTTCAGACTGCTGCTTTGGTGGTGTCATTTGTAACAACATGGATAACGATGTTTCAAACCTGTGGGTGTTGGCGCTGTAGGAGACGGCTGCCTCTCCAGTAGCTCCCCGGTTTTTAGCTCTTTTACCCTATTTTGACCTCTTTCTTTCTACTTTTTTACTCTTCTTGTGTGTTTTATATATATCCATGGATATTTCTAACTTTAAAATGCAACAAAGAGGCAGTTTTCTTAGTTACTCAAGAGAGCAACTGCTGGCTCTGCGCACAAAGGGACGAGCAGGGATACGACACCCCATCCCGGAGTAGGAGACCCAGGGGCTGCAAGGCCGGGGCAAAGCTAAAGGCCAAGAGAGCGGAGAATCGGAGGTGCTACAGACCATTGATTCCCTCCGTAATCATGGGGAATGTGAACTCGCTACCAAACAAGATCAACGAGCTGTCCTCGCTGAACAACCAGCGGATCAACCGTGAGAGCAGCTTGTTCATCTTTACGGAGACATGGATAAACCACCTTGTACCGGATGCTAACGTGGGCCTGCCGGGCACACCATCATCAGCAACCAGAGGAGGGAAGAGGACAGAAGGGAAGAAGTGGGAGCCACTCATTGTGCATTAATAATCTACTCTTACATACCTGAACACTTATCTTCTTCTTTTTTGTGCAATAACTTTATCCACCACTTAAGTGCAATAATTTAATCTTATCTTATACATTTCCTCTACATTTAACTTATCTGATTTAATTTTCCGTGAATTTTATTTGACCTGTATTTTTACATCTACCTTGTTCTGACTAAGACTAAGAGTTATTACTCTTAGACTAAGACTAAGAGTTTATTGCTTACTGTTTATTGTTTTTTTATATATATATATATACTTTCTGTATTTATTTAGCTAAGAGTTTATTGGTTATCCGATAATGTATTTTTTTTATACCTCCCTTGTGTTTTTGTAAGCTGCTGGAAACTCAATTTCCTTGTGGGAGTCATCCCAAAGGGATCAATAAAGAGAAGTCTAAGTCTAAGTGTTTGCTTAGGAGATCTGCTGCATCACATCTGCAATTTTAGCACCTGGAAAGCAGTGAGTCACCACATTTTTTTATTTAATGTGTCTCACGATTGAATCAACAACAATTAGGGATGCAGGTGTGTGCAGTGTGGGCTTGCCAGGGAAGGGCGTGGTCACGTGCCTGGTCGAGGGAGTCACAGCCTGATTGATCGGTGGTCGGAGTCTTGGTTGTATGACAGTGCAGTTGTGGCACGTAATGCTTGAATCAACAATGATGCTCTGCAACATTTTGGTGTACCTAATACTATAGTTATACTTTATGAGAGGTGAATATCAGTGTGGATTATTTGATTTGGAGAATTGGGGTTTTTGCATTTGCATTTCAAACAGAAAAGTAGAACAAAACTGACAGATCCCGAGAGAAGAAGTACATGTTCAAACAGCTCACATTTGTTCTATTTCTGCCTTCTGTTTGCCTTTCTTTCTTTCTTTCCAGTACTGTACTGATATTTTTCATTTGACTGTAATAGCTCTGCACGTCTCAGGCAACACTGGTGCCATTTACCTATAATAGAAAAGAGAGTTTACGCGTTTAGCCTGATTTATCACTGGACCAAATAATACTCTTTTTTCATTCACAGAGAGAAGCACATAAAGTAGAAAACATGCAACAATTATTTTTGGCAGTATTGGTCAAACATCTATTATTTATTTTTGGCCATAGTTAGACTTGTTTTAGTCTTTTTGTCATGCACTACTCTTCCTCCTTAGGCCTCCATGCTTGGAAGGAGCAAGAGCCCTCCTGTCCCCTGGGTTTAGCTTGATGCAATGGATTGTCCACAACATGCAATAGCTACAAGGCCTCTGCTAATCACACTATTGATCCTGTAATTCCACCCATTTGAAACTCTTTACCTCGGTGGGCGGTATCAATGAATAAAGCACAAGCCTCTGTTTCTTCCCTTTTTTAGTTGAGGCACCTGGTGTCTCTGGGGAGGTGATTGAGACCTGAGTGCTTTCTCCACATCACAGCCCGGCTCTCTTTTTTAGTATTCAGCTGCCACAGATTCCACAGGAAAGTCTGCCAGGTGAGAACAAACACAAATGGAGAATGGCTGATTGACCTCCTTCCCTTTGACTTCATCTTTGTGGGACTGTTGTCTGGAGTTGTGCTGTTTTTTTGTGCAAGTAATTATTTTAAATAGTGTAAAGGATGCAAGAGAGGAGAGTAGCCTAAGAATGTGAACTCTTATGGAATATCAATAAGCAGAGTGATGGCTTGTATTTTGTGATAGCAGAGAAGGCTATGGTCCTTTGCATGTAATTTCAAAAAGCTGGGCCCATAGAACAAAAACACAAACACACATCTGATAGACCAAACAGCTCTCTTGTGATTACACAACATCCCTAAGTAGTTAGTAAGTCAGTCATCTTGTCAGTGAATTAGATTAACTGTGACAGACCTCCAGGACAATAATTATGCTTTACTACGACAGGAGCAAACTCAGCAATGCATGCCCTCCTAAGAAAAACCAGGCTGAAATTTACGACATTACTCTGCATGTGCACTCCGCAATAACGCAGATGGTGCGAAGCAGCTAATGGTGGTATCAATTTTTTTCTCAGCACTTTGCATCATTTAATTTAACCTTTTACTGTAGATCTCTAGAAAGGAGATCAGAATCAGAATCCGAAATACTTTAATAATCCCAGGGGGAAATTGTTTTTGTTTCAAACTCCAGCTATACAAACAACATAATTAACAACAACAGATGAGCTTAAAGTCCCAGAGTCATAATGTAATGTTTTGTACACCTTTTAATTAGACAAGCAACATTTATGAGAGAGAGAGTGAAGGAGAGGTGTTAAGGAAACATGTTGCAGCGAGGAATGCCAGATCCAGGATACTTAGATATATATAATATACATATTCAACGTGGTCTCATGGGAGGGCGCATAAATAGCACGCCACTTTTCATGACTTGCATGACTTTTCACGTGCATGTCTACGCATATTAAGCTTTTCGCGTGTCATTTAACGCACGTAGTTCCCGGGGGGTTAGGGTTAGGGTTAGGGGTTAGGGTTGGGGTTAGGGTTAGGGTAAGGGTTAGGGTTAGGGTTAGGGCATTTCACGCCCGTTATTTCAGCTATCCTTCACATGAAATATTGATTTAAAAACAACCCTCTGACAGAAAGCTCCACCACTTCGTATTTCTCCGGAAAGTAGCGGAGAAATACGAACACGTGGGTTTTCCCTCAATGACATTTGTGCGTGAAATGACAACGCAATCTCTGCACTATACAAGTCAATTGAGACTACATGGCGTGAAATGACACGCAAAAAACATGACATGCGTTGTAATTATACGCAAGATGGCTTGAGAGAAATAGCGTGTCATTCACACGCCTTTTGGTGAGACCAGGCTGACATATTGCCCTTGAGTCGATGTGGGCCTGAGGGCAGGTGTTTTAGGAAGAGAAGGACATAATGAGAAGGTGAGAATGAGAATACTTGTTCTTTCAAGTAACCCGTTGATTTTGTTCACCGACCACTACCAAAGTGACTCATGATCTCTTTTGGTTCACTTAAACACCCCCACCCCACAGATGAGAGCGCCCAAGTCTCCTACCTGGCCTACCTGGTGGAGGGCCTGCTCATTCGGAATCTCCAACATGATCACGATGTTCCCTTGAAGTACTTTAACGGTGCTACCCAGCGACATCTTCAGCTCCTTCATAAATTGCTCACCTGGGGCCTAATGTATCAATGTTGCGTACGCACAAAAACGTGGCATACGCCATTTTCCACGCCAACGTTCAGATGTATCAAAAGTGAAATGGCCGTGGAAATGTGCGGTTCGCCACGCAAACTTCATGCCTGCCTTACGCACGTTTCTACAGCTATTGTTTCGTTGGCGACACTTAGAGCTGATGCTGGGAAACTGTTAGTTATGTGAAAACAATTCAGTGTAATGTGCGCATCAGAGACACATTAATGGAAAATTAACACACACGTGTTTGCAATCATATTGATGGATATAAAAGCATGCGAAATTTAATGAAAAATGGCATTAACAATGGCAGCCTTGGCCTTGTTAGAAGACATCGCAAATGGTTATATCAGACGTGAGAGGGTGTTTAGAGAGCGGGAAGATCTATTGGCAAATGACGACAACTGGCTCATGAGGCGTTTCAGGTTGCCGAGGCCAGTGTTACTGGAGCTGTGCACGGAGCTGCGGCCAGCCCTAGAACGACACACAGCCAGGAGCCAGGGGTTGTCCGTTCCCACACAGGTGCTGACCACTCTGGGGTTTCTGGCAACGCATGACTCGTTCAATCTAAACAATAACATGGTTGGTAACACATTGGAGGCTGGCACGGTGCGCGATGGGTGGCTTCTCGGTGAGTAAATAATTTATCCGTTTAATGCGCCCCGAATTTAAACCAGCACAATGCCCGTTTGGACACGCGCATTAAAATATGTGTATTTGGTTTTTTCCTTGGTGAAAAAAAATATGGCAGAGCTATCTTGTCTCCTTGTGTTCATTATTCGTCTCAATAAACGCGTGCGTAAAGTTGGAAATGTCACACTTCAGTAGCCACGGCGCACCTCTGCGGTCATAAGTGTGATCAGTCTTGTCAATCCTTGTAATGAAGTTATTTTGTCCTGTTTGTTTTCCCGCGAAAAGTAGTGTGATTTATATATATATATATATATATATATATATATATATATATATATATATATATGGCTACCCCCTGAGAACGTGGCTGTTGACCACTCTCACTAACCCCGGCACCGACCAAGAGGGGAGATACAACGACCGCCATTCCCGAACTCGGGCAGTGGTGGAGAGGGCAATTGACTTATTGAAGGGGCGCTGGCGCTGTCTAGACAGGTCGGGCGGGGTGCTGCTGTACACACCTGAGAAGGTGAGCCGCATCGTGGTGGCCTATGGTGTCCTGCACAACTTGGCACACCGCCATGGCATACCACTGCCAGAGCACATCCCCCCCACCAGAGGAACCGGATGCCGGACCCGTCAACCTCGACCCACCCCGCGAAGCGGTACGGCCCGGCAGCGTCTGATTTCAACGACGTAAAGAGGCAAGGACACACTTTACTTCGTAAGTGCATTTATTGCATGATAAATATCTCCCAGTGCATTGACTATTTGATCTAGACGATCACTGACGCCACGGATTGCTCTCACTATTTCCTCCTGTGATTCCAGCACAGCTTGTGAAAGGACACGGCCAGTCGGGCGGACGTCCGCTTGCGTGGAGTCGCCTGGGCGCGTGGTGCTGGAGGTGCCGGTGGAGTCACCGGGGCGCGTGGTGCAGAGGGAGGAGCCCTCTCCTGTCTCATCGCCTATTGAGAAATAATAATTAAAAAATGAAGTAATTAAACATGAGTCAATGTGTTTATATCCTGGCAACTTAACGCACGAGCATGTGTAATGTGAGCAGCCTATTGTGCGACCAGTATAATGACATTTCTGAGTTTAACAGATTTACCTTGAGGATGATCTGTGTCGCCTTCATGGGCCCCCACAACTCCGCTTAGAGCTGTGTCCTCCACAATAGCCGCCACTCTCTGATCAAAAGGGGTCAGTTCCTCCCCTCCTGTCACCCCGCCCGTTGCGGCGATACTTCGACGCTGGGCCGAAATCCTCCGCTTCACCTCCACCTTCACGTCGGACCATTTTTTTTTATTTCAGTGGGTGTGCGCTGCTCCGACCCCACAGCGTTCACTGCCTCACACACACACTCCCACTCAAATGTCTTTTTCTTTGTGTTTATCCCTGAAAAGAGGCTACCAAATAAAACCGCTCTTCGGTCTCCACTTCATTTAATAAAATTTCGAGCTCAGACTCAATAAAGTCACGCTTCTTACCTTTACTCATTGTTAAATCTGATGGTGCAGAGAGGGAATCCCCGGTGCAGGCCCTATTTAAATATATTTACATATTTAAATGGAGGCGTGGACAGGGAGGAGTTTAGCACTTCTACATGTGCGCTCAATTCCACGTTGATTGGGATGTACAAAGGAAAAGTGCTTGGATCCATGCGTACGCACACTTTGATACATCTGAATTTTTTTGTGCTTACGCCAGTTTCTGGATTCTAGCGTACACCATGTTTTAGTAAGAAAGCCACGCAAGTCTTAGTACATGAGGCCCCTGCTCTTTGGGATGCAGTGCTGCCCTACAGGAGGTGCTGGATAAAGACGACATAGTTTACATGGTCAACGTATTAACAAATCTAATACAATATGGTTACTGGTACCACTGGTACTGGGAGCCACGCTGCTGCTTGCATCGCGTGGCCCCCCAGCCCCCTTGGGCTTGTACCCCTTATTACTGGGAAAAAAAGAGAGAAAGGAATTAGGTATGGCACTCAGAAAGAGAAACAGAGATGGACAGCTGAGGATTATAGATTTGCGAATAACAGTAAAGAAAAAAGAACAGGATTTACATAGAGTGTAGTTCTCAAATCGATTGACAGGGAAAAAGACTATATCTCACGGATTTGGGAGAGTGTATCAGGGGGTCTCGGAATATGTAGGTAAGCTCTATGTAATGTTGACACAGGGATAAAAGTATTACATGATATGAGCTGAAGTGTAGACAGAGAAGAGCAAATTAAGTACTGTAGTTCAATTCAATTCAATTTTATTTTTAGTGTCAGATCATCACAAAAGTTATCTCAGGACACTTTACAGAGTAGGTATAGACCACACTCTATGACTTATTTATGATAAACATAGACCCAACAATTCCCCCGTAGAGGACGGTGGCAACGAAAACCTTCCCTATATCAGGCAGGAACGTCAGACAGACCCAGCTCTGTGGAGGACGGACATCAGTCTTGACCGGTTGGGGAGAAAGAAAAGGGGAGAGAAAGATAGAAAGACAAGGACAGACAAAAGACAGAGAGACAGACACACTTCCAGAGATGCAAGTGCCAAAGAGTAACAGTAACTATAATAATATCTATAGTAATGTGAATATGACTCAAATGTTATGGCAGTTAATACAGCAGAATAGTAAGAACAAGCACAGGTGATAATATGAAAATGCTAATAATTATGACGAACATGATCAATGATGAGTAGCAGCAATAGCAGCTACGCTACAGCGAGACATACCACTGATGGTGCTTTTATGGCTACAAATTTTATAATTTATAAGACTAGTGATAGTATATATGACTAATAGTTATAGAAGTAGCAGGAAGCGTCATGCACCACCACGATCAGCAGAGACCTGCGAGACGACAAAGCACAAACAACTCCGGGGAAGAAGTTAAATTAGTAACATGCATTGATGAGACATGACTGATACTGACAGAGAGGAGAGAAGATCAGAGTATCAGGAAAAGTATGATCCCCCGGCAGTCTAGGCCTATAGCAGCATAATTAAGCAGAACAAAATCAGCTTTAAAAATAACAACATAGCTGAGGGCTCGTAAGCCCTAGCTGTAAGCTTTATCAAAGTGGAAAGTTTTAAGTTTACTCTTAAATATGGGGACAGTGTCTGCCTCACGAATAACACTTGGGAGTTGGCTCCACAAGAAAGAAGCTTGGTAGCTGAAGGCTCTGCATCCCATTCTATTTTTGGAGACTCTAGGAATGAAAAGTAACCCTGCATTCTCAGAGCGCAGTAATCTAGTAGGGTGATACGGTACTATGAGCTCTTTAAGATACGACGGAGCCTGACCAATAAGAGCTTTGTAGGTAAAAATAAGTATTTTAAATTCTATTCTAGATTTTACAGGTAGCCAGTGCAAAGAGGCTAATACAGGAGAAATATGTTCTCCTCGATTTGTTTTAGTTAGTACACGAGCTGCAGCATTTTGGACCAACTGGAGACTCTTAACAGACTTATTGGAGCAGCCTGATAATAAGGAGTTGCAGTAGTCCAGCCTAGAAGTAACAAATGCATGGACTAGTTTTCCTGCATCTTTCTGAGACACAATGGCCCTCATTTATCAAACGAACATACGGCAGAAAAACGTGCGTACGACCATTTCCTGGCAAACGTCGGCATTTATCAATTTGGACGTGAGCGGGAGCTACGATCAAATCTCACGTCTGGTCTGAGATCGTGTACGCAAATTTGAGTCTGTGTATTTGCGGTGCAGCACAGCAAAATCTGTCTGAAAATAATGAATAAACCTCAGCTGTCATTAAGCATAAGCAGTCACATATTAAGAACAGATCAAAACAGATTCTTAAAACGAATAAAAAAAATAAAAATTGTGGTTGGAGCAATTGATTGTACTCATGTGCGCCTGAAGGCACCATCCATGAATGATTACGCATTCATCAATCGCCAAAACTACCACTCGATAAATGTACAGGTGATTTGTGATGCCAAGCTATCACTTTTAAAAGTGGTGGCCAGGTGACCAGTGGGGGGGAACCACGATTCTTTTATATTTCAAAACAGCTCGGCTCCGGCCCCCCGCGATCCGGACATTGAATTAATGAATGAATGTGCTGGCGCGCGGCTGCAGCAAGACGCACTGCAGCAAGACGCACTGCAGAGCCAAACTCATCTCCTCGGTTGGTGGCTACCCTCGATAAATTGCATTAAATCAAACAAGGTATCAGATGATTAACTTCTTGGTATGGTTCTAGGTGACAAAGGTATCCTCTAACGGTATACCTAATAACCCCGCTGGCAAACCCCGCTACAGAGTAAGAGCGCCGGTGTTGTGCCGTATTCAGCACCCCTGCCGTGAAATGCACCCCCTTGCATTATAGGTGATATTCTGGATCAGAAGGCTGTTGTTTCCACCTAAAAGAGTAGTTTATATACAGCTAACCCACAACGGTCAGAACATTGGTTACTTACAGTCTTTAAACTATTTTAAAGAGTTTAAAGTCACAAACTTGGATAATAGCGAACACAAAACAACACCTTTTGTATGTTCTGTGGAAATATACTGCAGCCATAATTACAAAATGAATGAAATGGATCTTTTGAGCAAGCTGAATGTATTTGACTCAGCGTTTCCTAAATATAATCCCAGCTTTTCTTGCAATTCATATGTTCAAAGGTGTGTGCTTTTAATTGGGTTACACCTGTCCAACAGTGTGCACAGGCGCACTCGGGTCACAGTTGAGCGCTGCTTCGGTTTGACTGCCTCCGTTATTCTCTTCCATACAGCGTTTTTATGGGCCCCTTTTATTCCACTCTTAAGACTGACAAAAAGCACATCTTTATTTTGCTCCATCTCGGATGTCAGGATGCCGATCTGTGTGTTGGAAAAGTTTATTTTCTAACCTGCGTTCCTTCTCTCCGTGTTTGACCTCAGTGGGCGAGGCCTCTGAAACAGGAATATTTAGGGGCGTAACATGTTAAAGACGATCGAATTCAGCCGCAGCATTTATCAAGGCCCGCTCATTTGTATGCCGAGATTGGTCAGATAGGAATGTTTCATAAATCACACGTGGGTCCTTTCCTATGACCAATTCTGCGCTCAGATCTGCGCCCGTTTTCACGCAAGATTGATAAATGAGGCCCAATGTTCCTAATTTTTGCAATATTACGCAGGTGAAAATATGCATTCAATGTTGTTATATGTGAGAATCAAAGGACATATCCTGATCAAAAATAACACCCAGATTCCTAACTGTGGTGCTGGAGGACAACACAACATCATCCAGAGTAACAATATCTTTAGCTATTGAGTTTCGGAGGCCTTTGGGGCCAAGTACAATAACTTTTCTGAGTTTAACATCAGAAAATTGCAGGTCATCCAGCTTTTTATTTCCTTAATGCACCTTTGAAGTTTATCTAACTAATCGGTTTCTTCTGGTTTGATCGACAAATATAATTGTGTATCATCAGCATAACAATGAAAATGTATGGAGTGCTTCCTTATAATATTTCCTAAGGGAAGCATATATAAGGTGGAAATAATCGGTCCAAGGACAGAACCCTGTAGGACTCCGTGACTGAATTTATTGTGCATGGAGGATTTGTCGTTATCATGTAAAAAACTGAGATCTATCTGATAAATATGACTTAAACCAGCTCAGTGCGGTTCCTTTAATGCCAATTAGATGCTCCAGTCTCTGTAGCAGGATGTGATGGTCAATAGTGTCTAATGCAGCACTAAGATCTAGTAAAACAAGTACAGAGACAAGTTCTTTGTCTGAAGCTATTAGAAGGTTGTTAGTAATTTTCACCAGTGCTGTTTCAGTGCTATGATTCGCTCTAAATCCTGACTGGAAGTCCTCAAATAACTCAATATTATAGAAAAGGTCACACGGCTGATCACAAGGATCTTAGAGAGAAAAGGAAGGTTAGATATATGTCTATAGTTGGCTAGTACCTCTGGACCAAGACTGGGCTTTTTAAGAAGAGGTTTAATTACAGCTACTTTAAAAGACTGTGGTACATAACCTGCTGATAAAGACATGTTAATCATATCTAATACAGGAGTGCTAGCTAAAGCTAACACTTCTTTAAGTAACCTAGTTGGAATAGAGTCTAGGAGACAAGTAGAAGGCTTAGATGCGTAAATAGTAGAGGTTAATTTGTTAAGGTCAACTGTAGAAAAGCAGTCCAAGAATATATCAGGTTGAACAGTTGTTTCTAAGGGTTTGAAGAAAAATTGGTGCCAGACGAGTTGATTTTGTCTCTAATAGTTATAATTTTGTCATTAAAGAAGGTCATGAAGTCGTTACTACTGAGGGTTATAGGAATACATGGCTCAATAGAGCTTGGGCTCTCTGTCAGCCTGGCTACAATGCTGAAAAGAAATCTAGGATTATTCTCCTCTATTAAAGATGAGTAATATGCTGCTCTGGCATTACAGAGGGCCTTCCTATATGTTTTTAGACTTTCATGCCAAACTAAGCCAGACTCCTCCAATTCAGTAGAACGCCATTTACTTTCCAATTTTCGCGATATTTGCACGGCGGTCGTGTTTAAAAAGCCTGGGTCTGTTAAAAAAGTGTCACGCCGTGGTGAGGTCTGTCCTGTCTTTGGGTTTTTGTCTTGTGAATTCCCTGTTTTATTTTGAAAGATAACTCTCCTCTCGTTTCAGGTCACTTGCCCTTCCTCTTGTGTCACCGGTCTGACTTCATTCTCTGATTCCCTATTGTTTCCACCTGTGGTTCCCCTTCCCTCATGTGTATGAAGTCCTTGTCTTCCCCCTGTTCAGTGCCAGATTATTTTGTACCTTGTGTCGAATGTATACAGCGTTTTTTCCCACAGTCTTGTTCATGCCCACAAGTTTATTGTTTCCACGTTCAGGTGATAGTATTCCTTGTTTTGTCAAAGTAATGATAGTATAAATAGTATAGTGTTTTTGAATTCTTGTTTATCCATTGTTTTTCCCTCCTGGTTGGAGCATCCTTGTTAATTTAATTATTTTGTTCACATTGCCTTTTGGTATTCCTCCCGTAAGGAGCGACTTTATTTAGAGTCACTTATACTTTAAACTGGTAAATAATATTCACTTGTTACACTGAAAGGCAAGTATAGCTCTTTTGATTGCATTTGACTAAGCCTGGTTGTTTACAATCTCTCTGATTGTCTGACTCATATCTTGCCCCTTCTAACTTATTTTTAGAAATGTTGCCACATCCCAGATCTTATTACAATGGTATTATTACAGAGGAAGAATGGCCAAAATGACTCAAATGGAAGCCAAGAACAGTAGTTATACAATTGATTTATCCATAAAGACATCTAAAGTGTCAAACGCGGTAATAAAAAGTTTGGGCTAAGAACAAAAATACAAAAGAGAAAGTGATTTACATCTTATGTCAATGCAGTAAACACTGCCAGTCAGACATTTAGCCAATGCAGGTGACAGCAAGGCTGTGTGGTCACGCATGATTTCCAAGGTCATGATAGTTTACACCTTATGTAATGGATCTATGTCAATCAACGGTAACAGTTTATTCTGCTTTTTTGACAATGTGTTGACTGATTTGAATTCCATGACCACATGTTCTCAGTACTTTACCAAGCCTTCAGCAGACTTTTCATCCATCCAGCTATTATTAGCCTCTGAAAGTCACACGGCCCTCTGGATGATTTGGGATGGCCATTGTTCAGTTTCTCCCTCTGTGGTGCATGTGCTGCCTCCTTTTCATTATGGTCCAAAGAGATAATACCACTCAACAAACCCTAACTGCTCGTCCCCTCATTTGCTCTCAACATTATCCAAAGTAGTGATTGTGCTGTGAGGCCCCCTCCCTTTCTCGCCCTACACTCACTCTCTTTCTCTGTCATAAGAGGCCCTCTTTGCACTCAGCCACAGGCCATTAAAGTTGTCCCACAGCAATAAGCCTTTGTCTATGTGACCAAACATTTGATGCTTGATAAGCGTAATCCTGGCCTGTGTTTTAGTCCCCTGAATGGAGCTGTGTGGGCTGCGAGGCCCTTCACAAAGCAGCTAGCACTAAATTGCTCACTCTTGGTTGCCTTTTGTCTCTGGATTTGTGAAACACTTTGAGCCGCTTTTGCTGTTCTGAGGGCGATGGCCTCTGTGGGATGGAGTTCACTGAGAACCGCATTTTGTAGCCGTACTGACCACACATGATCAGAATAAAGACCGGTTCCAGTTAATCTGTTCTTTGCAAAAGTTGAATTAGGGTAGTTTTTATTATATATTTTTGAAATTAAGTCTGGGTACAGTCCATTGAGCTTAATGTTTTGTAATAGCCTGTATCACAATAATATGTAACATGGCAAAAATAGGTATTTTGTGTTCAGCATTGGATGGTGAGCTGGCAGTTAATTTGTATTGGAGAAAAAAGGAGTGGAGATAGAGAGGACTTAAACCTGAGGTTGACAGTATGATGCGTTAATAATATTTCATCATATTGTAATTCAAGGAGGTTGACAGAAAACTATACTTTTGTACCTTCTTCTTGTTCTGTTTTCAGGCTTTAGAAAATCTAGCCGTGACGAGAGACTTGACGAGAAAATGTTCCTGTTGGCTCGGGACAGAGCAAATTCTGGCGGTTTTTTTTTCACTTTTCACCAACTGCAGATTTTTTTCAGTATTCTTCATACTTTCTTCAGTATTTTTTCCCCAAAATGTTTTGTTTGTTTAAAAGAAAAAAATATGGAAGTACACAAACAGCCACAGTGAACTCAATGCACATGTCATCTGGACAATATAACCAACACGTGCAAGCAATCACAAAGAGGTTTTCATTTTTGGTAATGCAGCACAGTCGAATCCGTGTAGGCAGTCGCTGGAGAGTCTTGCATGAGAGCTGAGAACAATCAGGCAAAGAGATTTAACAGTGAGGAGAGTCTATATACCCAGTTAATTGGTGATCAGAGGCAGCAACAGGTGAGGAGAGTTGAGCTCAGGGGGTGGTAATAGAAAAGTACTGGGAGGTGAATAAGAAGAAGTGAGGCAGACTGTGACACATTGGTGTGCAAGAATACTGTGTTTCATTTGTTTTGGATGACATCAACACCGTCATAAGGTTTCATCTAAAGAGCCATAATTTGATGGATAGAGTCTGACTGAAAATTATTCCCACTACTTTGACACTAGATTACAATAGCTGCTGTTGGCCTTTTTCTTACCTTCCTACTTCAAGATGGTCTTCAAAGTGATTTTAACACATCTTTAGTTCTCTAAGTTCTGAAGTGGAAACATGTCTTTCTGTCACTGCGTTTTATCCCCTAGCAAGAGTCACTCACATCGAACTAGCTTAAGCAACAATCCCATTAATTGCATTAGCACTATGAGGGGAAGCAGCCTAGTTGGATGAATTGGCCTGCACTATGCAAAGCAGGCACAGTGTAACAGGAATTCAATACCAGAGAGGGCTGATAAGTGATTACAAAAACATTTCACGGCTTGCCCAAAGTTTATGCAGAATTTATCTCATGGTAAGAGTTCTCTTCTTTGTCCTGGTCCTGTAGACACTCTTTTGTTTCAGTATTAATTGACTCTTTCTGCCAATGGGTTAAAAGGCAATGCCTTGTTTTCTCTCTGTCTTAGATGTCAAAATTCATCGCCATCACTCACTTGCCATTTGTGCAGACTAGAGCCCAGCTAATGCGTTGTATATGTCCCCTCTGGGCTCCCATACATCAGTCCGTGACCCACGGGAGGGGTTCAGGAAGAGGAATCATTTATTATTGAAATGTCTAAAGGGGAGGGGTGAGGTGGGCATTTTTATAAGGCATATATTTTTCTGAATTCCACTGTGGATAGTGAGAACATTAGCATGGGCTTCTTTATTGAGAAAATGTGGTATTTGAGTTTTAATAATTAAGTTGGGAGATGCAGGAGGACTGTAATTGGAATGGTCCTTAGGCCATCGATATGTTCACAGGTTGACTTTATTATTATTATCTTTATCTAAATAAATTCAATATTGGGTAAAAATGCAGAACAACAGTCCAGTACAGTTGCCATGGTAATTGTTTTGATCTGATTTACCACCATTTGTGGTAGAGGTTAACACCCGATCTTTATTTTTCAGACAAAAACACATCTGCAGTCAATTTATATAGATGACGTACACATTAATTGTCCATTCAGTGTACCACTAGACATTCACCGGTAGAAAAACAATCTGCTGTGTGATCAATGAGCTTGTGTTGGAAAATAATAGCACAGCTACAGCAAATGCAATACAGAAGTATCTTATCTGGTAAATGTCTGCAATATCTGAATGCTATGAATAATACAGTGTATGGCATTCAATAAATAAGCAATGTGTTTATTTTGACCAATCTTGTGTGTCTCTCAACTAGCCTTGGTTATTTCAAAAGGTTGCACTTTCATCAAAGGTGCAGGTAAAACAAGAAAGGTCAAGGTTGATGTTTTCTTTCTTGGACCTATCAAAACGATTATGAAACAGATGACTGGACATATATTGTTTGACACAAAATAACCCGTCTTAACTAACACTGAGTGAAACATTACTAGGCTACAGTATACTTTCCAAATTGGTATTATATTTGTCTGTTAAAAGTCCCACTCCGGACACACTTTAAAGTATGTAAAAACTACTCTGCTATGATTAATATTTTGTTTTAAAGTTACACATTAACTCTTTCTATATATATATAGTTCATTACAAATCAGTGATAGAGTTAGTATCTAAGAGGAAATTGTATATTGTATAGAAGCAATCATGATGGAAAAACTGAACATCCTTCTACTGTGAGCTACTATGCTTTGTTTAATTGTTAAATGTGATGACAGGTAGAAAAGAAAGAAGATGTTGAAAATCTAGGGAACATCAGATGCTCGTTAGGGTTTGGCTAACATGAGCTCTTTCATGTGACCAGTTTGCGCTGATTTGATCTACTGCTGTTTTAGCCCAGAAGCATACTTATTTTAATTTTTATAGAAGTATTGTCTTTTGTTTGTTTTACTTAGTGCACAGTAATACATCTGCTATCCATTTTACACGCCAAGTACATATGTTATCCATCCTCTGCTTAACCCATCATATCCTGTGTAAGTGTTTAGCTGATTCTCACAGAATAAAAATTTGGCTGTCAGGCTAAATTGCTGTTAATACAACTTAATCTTAATCTTTTTTTCCTTACCATAGCAGCATGTAGCCCCCCATCTCTTAGGTGCATGGTGTAGAGGCCCTGCAGAAAAGAGAAAATATAACTCATTGGATGCAACAGCGATGTCATGTTTCATGCCTGCTTATTGAGTTGTCAGACACCCCCAGTGTATTTCATACTTTCAGGCCCTCTTTATATGTACAAACTGCCTGTAACGTCTGAGAGATCACCAATGTGATTCACATCCTCTTTTTCCTTTACCCTTTAAGGTGTTTCTGACTTAAAACTCCTTAAAATGTCATGACTGCAGTATCTTTGGGTGATGAATCTCAGATGGTTGCACTCTAGAGCATTACAGAGACCTTTACAGAAAGACAAATTAAAAGCCTTCTATAACATGTGTAAAACTTTATGTTATTTACATAACCCTGGGTTCTCTGTGTAATATGAGTGAGAGTCTCACTATTCGGATGCACGCCTCGCTGCAGCATTACGCCAATCCTATCCTATGTAAATAACCTTAAAGTTCTCTTTCATAATATTTCGTTCGATGTCTGGGAAAAGGTAGCTCCAGTATTGCCAGACAGGCTTATCTAGTGTCCACCAACCCACAGGGAAAGGCACTCTTTTCCAATCAGGACAGCAACACCGTGCGTGCCACGCACGGAGCGGAGATGTCCAGCATATAGAAACGGACAAAAGTGAGAGGCAAGGACCAGCTCGCTGCAGCACAAATGTCCTTAACAGAAACTCCCCTGAATAAGGCCAAGGATGCGGCCAAGTCCCGAGGTGGCTGCAGACCCTGACTCGTATAGGCCAAAGCAATTCCCTCCACGACCCAGTGGGACAGGCGCTGCTTTGTGATAGGTTTTCCCTTATGAGGATTAGCCCAGGAGACAAACAGCTGATCGCTCCTCCTGAAACCTTTAGTCCTATCCATGTAAGTGCCCACTCCACGGACCAGACATAATGCATGCAACCACTGCCCTCCTGATGAGGCAGCAAAAGCAACAAGGTCAATAGGAGAACATGAGCCCACCACCTTAGGTACAAAAGCCGGGTTGGGCTTCAAAATGATCCTCACATCCCCCGGGAAAAGCTGAGTGCATGACGGATGCACCGAAAGCGCATGGATGTCACTAACCTGTTAGCGATAGCCAGAGCCAGTAACGACACCGTCTTGAGAGACATGTGTTTCAAGTCTGCACCCTCCATTGGCTCAAACGGGAGGCCCTTAAGCCCCTTCAGCACCACAGCCAGATCCCATGGTGGCACCAATGGTCTGGACACGGGGAGAAGCCTGCGCGCTCCCTTCATAAAACGGGTGCTGGCTTGCTGTTTGCCTGCCAAACCCCACGTGACAGGCGGCCTGGTACACTTTATCCGTGGAGAAGGCTTTTCGTTTGACACTCCCACTTGGACACTGAAAAGGAATGTGACCATTTCTGTGACACCACTCCTCAAACACCCTCCACTTACAGTCATACAGAGACCTAGCGGAGGTGGCTCGAGCACTTTGTATAGTGGAAATCACACACTGTGGGAGTCCCTCAGCTGACAGATTGAGCCACTCAGGGGCCAAACCCACAGCACCAGGCATTCTGGATGCGGGTGGAAGACCATTCCTCCCCCCTGTGATAGCAGGTTGCTGCCAGCGCTGCACGCACAGTAACCAATAAATCTCCGCCAGCCAATGCATTGCAGGCCAATGCGGAGCTACTAGAATCAGTGTGTGGTCGTGGTTCCTTACTCTGGATAAAGTGGGGGGTATCAAGGCAAGGGGAGGGAACGCGTGAAGAAGATCGTGTGGCCAGGCGTGCGCTAGTGTGTCTACGCCGAGGGGAGCGTCCATGCTGCACAGAGAGTAAAACAGGGTGTACTGCACATTTCCTCTCGACACGAACGGCCACAGCCCGCCCATAACGTACCCAGATCTGTTCCACAATCTCCGGGTGCGGAGTCCACCCCCCGTATACGCGCCCTTGTTCAGAGTTCCCGGGACCTGCTCTCAGGGAGAGGAGACGACCACAGCTCCACATGATCAGTCTGCGTGCCAGCATGTGCAACTGACGAGAGCGTAACCCTCCTTGACGGTTGATATACACCATCATCGCCGTATTGTCCGTCCTCACCAGGGGCCTCATGTATCAATGTTGCGTACGCACAAAAACGTGGCGTACGCCATTTTCCACGCCAACGTTCGGATGTATCAAAAGTGAAATGACCGTGGAAATGTGCGGTGCGCCACGCAAACTTCATGGCTGGCGTACGCACGTTTCTACAGCTATTGTTTCGTTGGCGACACTTAGAGGTGATGCTGGGAAACTGTTAGTTATGTGAAAACAATTAATCCTCAGTGTAATGTGCGCATCAGCGACACTTTAATGGACAATTAACACACACGTGTTTGCAATCGTAAGGATATAAAATAAGGAGAAGGATATAAAAGCGTGCGCAATTTAATGAAAAATGGAATTAACAATGGCAGCCTTGGCCTTGTCAGAAGACATCGCAAATGGTTATGTCAGCCGTGAGAGGGTGTTTAGAGAGCGGGAAGATCTGTTTGCAAATGACGACAACTGGCTCATGAGTCGTTTCGGGTTGCCGAGGCCAGTGTTACTGGAGCTGTGCGCGGAGCCGCGGCCAGACTTAGAACGACACACGCCCAGGAGCCAGGGGTTGTCCATTCCCACACAGGTGCTGACCACTCTGGGATTTCTGGCAACGCATGACTCGTTCAATCTAAACAATAGCATGGTAGGTAACAGGTTGGAGGCTGGCACGGTGCGCGATGGGTGGCTTCTCGGTGAGTAAATCATTTATCCGTTTAATGCGCCCCGAATTTAAACCAGCACAATGCCCGTTTGGACACGCGCATTCAAATATGTGTATTTGTTTTTTTCCCTGGTGAAAAAAGAATGTCTCCTTGTGTTCATTATTCGTCTCAATAAACGCGTGCGTAAAGTTGGAACCTCTGCAGTCATTAATATAAGTGTGATCAGTCTTGTCAATCCTTGTAATGCAGTTATTTTGTCCTGTTGGTTTTCCCGCGAACAGTAGTGTGATTTATATATATATATATAGTTACCCCCTGAGAACGTGGCTGTTGACCCCTCTCAATAACCCCGGCACCGACCAAGAGGGGAGATACAACGACCGCCATTCCCGAACTCGGGCAGTGGTGGAGAGGGCAATTGACCTATTGAAGGGGCGCTGGCGCTGTCTAGACAGGTCGGGCGGGGTGCTGCTGTACACACCTGAGAAGGTGTGCCGCATCGTGCTGGCCTATGGTGTCCTGCACAACTTGGCACACCGCCATGGCATACCACTGCCAGAGCCCCCCACCGGAGGAACCGGATGCCGGACCCGTCAACCTCGACCCACCCCGCGAAGCGATACGGGCCCGGCAGCGTCTGATTTCAATGATGTAAAGAGGCAAGGACACGATTTACTTTGTACGTGCATTTATTGCATGATAAATATCTCCCAGTGCATTGACAATTTGATCTAGAAGATCACTGACGCCACGGATTGTTCTCAATATTTCCTCCTGTGATTCCAGCACAGCTTGTGAAAGGACACGGCCAGTCGGGCGGACGTCAGCTGGCGTGGAGTCGCCGGGGCGCGTGGTGCTGGAGGTGCCGGTGGAGACGCCAGGGCGCACGGTGCAGAGGGAGGAGCCCTCTCCTGTCTCATCGTCTATTGAGAAATAATAATAAAAAAAATGAAGTAATTAAACATGAGTCAATGTGTTTATATCCTGGCAACTTAACGCACGAGCATGTGTAATGTGAGCAGCCTAGTATAATGACATTTCTGAGTTTAACACATTTACCTTGAGGATGATCTGTGTCGCCTTCATGGCCCCCCACAACTCCGCTTAGAGCTGTTCCCTCCACAATAGCCGCCGCTCTCCCTGCGGTGATACTTCGGTTGCGGCGATACTGCGGCGGTGGGCCGAAATCCTCCGCTTCACCTCCACCTTCACGTCGGACCATTTTTTTTTATTTCAGTGGTTGTGCGCTGCTCCGACCCCACAGCGTTCACTGCCTCACACACACACTCCCCAGAAATGTCTTTTTCTTTGTGTTTATCCCTGAAAAGAGGCTACCAAATAAAACCGCTCTTCGGTCTCCACTTCATTTAATAACATTTCGAGCTTAGACTGGTTGAAGTTGCGCTTCTTACCTTTACTCATCGTTTAAATCTGATGGTGCAGAGAGGGAATCCCCGGTGCAGGCCCTATTTACATTGATTTGCATATTTAAATGGGGGCGTGGACAGGGAGGAGTTCAGCACTTCTACATGTGCGCTCAATTCCACGTTGATTGGGATGTACAAAGGAAAAGTGCTTGGATCCATGCGTACGCACACATTGATACATCTGAATTTTTTTGTGCTTACGCCAGTTTCTGGATTCTAGCGTACGCCATGTTTTAGTAAGAAAGCCACGCAATTCTTAGTACATGAGGCCCCAGGACATTATGACCAATAAGAGACGGAAGGAAGCGTTTTAGGAATAGTAACACCGCTGAAAGTTCCAGAAAATTTATAAGACTCACCGATCGGCCCTCGTGGATTCCACCCCACCCTGTCAGGCTGGCGTCCTTAGTGACCACTTTCCTGGACAGGACGGGGCCACTTCTCCAGCCCACATGAGGTCACCCAGAGCTGGAATTCTCTCATGTGGAGGCGACCTGGAGTAGTCCGAGTAATCGAAGACATAATCTGAATTGAACAGATTTGCCAGGAAGGAAAAGCGCTAGAGATGCCCTGAAAGCTTTCAATCGTTCCGCCGAGAGACATGCTGGGAAAGTCACCGAGTCCAGGGATAATCCCAGAAAGATTATTTCCTGTGTCGGGGACAGCATGGTCTTTTCCGTGTTTAGCACAAAACCCAGATCGAATAGGTGTCGTGTGAGAATACGCGTGTGCGCTGTGGCCTCCTGCTTCGATTGTGGCAAAAGCAGTCAATCGTTCAGATATGTGGCCAAGAGGACGCCCTGCCGTCTCAGCGGGGCCACCGCTGCTTCCGTGCACCGTACAAACACCATCGGGCTTAAAGACAGACCGAATGGGAGCATGCGGTACTCATAGCAAGTCCTCCGGAAAGCGAACCTCAGATACTTTCTGTGTATTATGCCTGCAAATCATGGGGGACAGCGGCAAACCGCAGTCTGTACCCCCTCGAAATCGTCCTCAGCACCAAGGGTGGGGCTGCGAGTGCGGCCCATCTCTCCCACCTGCAGCAGAGAGGTGACACACGCTACAGCTCCTCCACCATGAGAGGGCCCAACCGCAGTGCCGCCCTCTCTTGGTGGAATACTGACATGACCCCCAGGCGGTGCTGGGCACCTTGGCCGGGAGGACAGCGTGTGTGTGTGTGCGTCCTTGTGGACATGAAAGAGGGGCAACCGCTGAACCCTCCGCTGTCAAATGTCCGTCTCTCCCAGTCTGCTCTGGCACAGTCCGTGGGGGGCCCCTAGATGCACGCTCAGAAGCTGAAACAGGTGGAGCTGGAGAGAGGGGCGCGTCAGGCCACTCTCTTCTTTTGTCTGGTTGCTGCCAGCTTGCACGGGCTGTGCCGGCGAAGCTGTAACTTAAACCAGCCGGGCCGACCAGCGTGACCAGGCGGTCTCGGCTACGACAGCAGGCCAGGGGATGCAGCAGCGCGTTTGCGCACGTCGAGCGTGTCCAAGCTGGGAGAGGGAGAAGCTGGTGTGCTACTCTCGCCTCTATTCCGAGAGGCAACGGAGGCCAAGGGCCGGAGTGATGAAGATGTCGTCCTCTTCTTCATCCTCTGATATGAGGAGTTCCAAGGCGCTATCGTCATCTTCCCCATAGTCCAATTCCAGGACAGCGGGCCCGCACCAGCTGGGAGCCCCAGCTGCCGCTAGCCTCCGGTGCCGCCACTGCAGCGACCCCCATCTCCTTTCCACCGTCGACCGCGGTGCTGTCGGAAGGGAGATAGGGGTCATGTCCAGACAGGCTAGCCTGGCAGGCTAGTCGTCTGCGGAGACTCTGCTTGCACAGCACAGTGTGGACACAAGCCGGAGACATCTATAGCCGCACGGCGTGTTCCAGCCCCAGACAGCATGAGCAGACCTGGTGTGGATCCATGCGCAATATCTTATTCCCGCAGCAACAGAGTCTAGCGGCGGAGTCTCCGTGCCCTCTGGTGTGAGAGGGTTCAGCCTCCATTCCGTGTGAGCTGGTGTGCAGGCAGGGAGTCGAGGCAGTTAGCTGGTGTGCTAACAGTGAAAAACAGAGAGATCAGCTGGTGTGCTAATGCTCGGTGCTTGAACAGCCGTGGTGAGGCGTCGAGAGCAGTGCTGACCAAGCCGAGGAGGGGCAGGAAAGCACAGAGTTCGATCTGGTGTGACCGACGAAGCAGAAAAATATCCACAGCTAGCAGCGCCCGGCGACTGTGGGCAGTTAAGCTAGCTAGCCCTGGACGCGAGATATGCTCCGAGTGAGAAGAGGTGTTTGAATGAGGTGGTGCCGTTCGCATGAGCTATTTAAGTTAGGTGGGACTACCTCTGGCGGATGGAAACCTTTCACCAGCCAATCAGGATTGGCGTGATGAGATAAATGCTTCTGAGGGCTGCAACAAGGCGTGCATCCCATAGTGAGACATCAAACAAAATATTATGAAAGAGAACTGTGATTTAACCATTTTACCCAATCTGAAAAAAAGCACTTTGTCTCCGGCTTAGAGCACACCAAATTATCAGGTTGACAATTTAAAAAGTCTTCTGGCTAAATCCATGTATATATGTATTTGATTATTTATTTTTTACTACAGTAGTAAAGTAAATAGTCATATCAAATGGTAACCATCTCTCATTTTTATATCAGATCAATGGGAATGCTTAAACATATTTACATATTCAGTCTGTGATAGTCAAGAGTGATGACCCCATATATCTACAGTGATTTTATATTTACAGTGTCAGACCATAAATAACCTGGTGTCTTTTTGTCACTTCCAGCAGTTTCGACACTTGTACACTGACAATGCAGAATTTAGAAAGATCCACAGCCTCCATAATCGGTTGATGCACAGTTTCCACACTAAATCATTGACTAGGCCACTCTGGGCATTAAAGCTTTAGTGTTCAACAAAATAGCTTCTACTGAAATGAACAGCTTCAGGTCTCTGTCAAACCACCAGAGCATGAAGAAGACCTGCCACATAATGCATGGTGTAAATCAAAATGCCCCACAACATAAATTTTTTAACATGAATGGCCCATTAGGACTCAGACCCCTGCAAACCTTGGCAGTCTGACATGTTTTACACACTGAGATAGTGTAGGCAACAACTGCAGGGGACTTGGAAATCCAAATATCCATTGTCATAACCTGCATTATACAAGTCTCCAACTTCATTTGTAAAAAATGGTTGTTGATTATTTGTCAAGTACAGCTTTAGTGCGCAAGAAATAAGCCTATTTTGAAACAAACATGATTTTGATAAAGCATTGATATCAATGAATGCTCTTACTTTTTTAATAATGATAGAAATTCCAGGGATGACAATGTCTGTAAGTCGGTCAGTTGTTCGGTTGATCACTTTGGTCCGGACTGAAATACCTCCCAAACCTGTCCAAACAGGCCCACATAAAATGACGTCAGAACGGCCAAAGGCCTCATGCTCGTACATGTGCAAACGTGCTTTACAAAAGCCCACCTCTCCCAAACAGGCTGTGGCCGGTACAGTTGCAATCACACTGGTCAAACGAACTAGACTTTAGCCGTGAACCGTGCTTGGGCACGGTACGGATGGACAGTGTGAGTGTGCCCTTAATGACTTCCCCAGATCCCCGGACATTTTGTTTAGAGCTAGTCTCGTATGCCAGACCTATCTCTACAGCGCTGTGGAAGTATGGTCTGGCTACACTACTTATCATTTCTGGTATGGGGGTGGGGGGATTATTAGAGATAATCCTTCCGTAGCTTAACATTGTATAGAAGTTCACCCTATGCACCCTTTTAATTTAAAATGTAATTTTGCATGTAAAGTTAGACACCACACTCCTTGAGGTGCCTTTCAAATTAGTTCCCAATCACAATTGAAGATATTAAATTCCAAACTCCACCAACTTAATTGTGACATGTTTTAGTGAAAATAAGGTATTCAGGGTACTCTCATGTACTCTCAATTTTATTCCATGAATTGTAACTATATTCCTTGAACTCTGAAGTAAAAACAGAACTTTAGCTGTAGATGAGAGGAAGAAAGTGTCAGCTCACTGGCTCTGGAGAACTATACTTCTTATTCTCCTAGGGTTTACTGAGGAAGAACTGTAACAATTTTGATTCTGATAGGCAGCAAGTGTGTGGACCGAAGGGAAAAATCAACTAAAATTGTTTGATCTCCTCACCAGCTGATTTACATTTGTAGAGCACAGTCCTTATCTGCCCATTTATAAGACATATTAACCTGAAGCCAAAGAAGTCCAATATCCTGTATATATATATATATATTGAATATATATATGGAGAGAGAGAGACAGACAGATATATATATATATATATATATATATGTTTACCTCGTGAGATATAGCATGCCCAAAAACATGCTGCATATCCTGGATATGCTGTCCATGTCCATGCTGTCCTCTGCATAAATAAGAAAAATGTAATTTTCCTATTTTGTTGGATATTTTCCTGCATACTGTAAGATCTCTTCATATATATAAATGTATATGAAAAGATCTATATATGAAGACATCAATATATAAATGAAGAGATCTTACAGTATGCAGGAAAATATCCAACAAAAAAGGGAAAATTACAATTCCAGTCCGTCTGTCTCTTTCTCCCTCTCATATTTTGACTTTGTCTCCCTGTCTTTAATGACTTGTCCATATCTCTCTTTCAACATCTGTCCTATCATTTTGTTGAGCTGACTCTCTCTCCCCATCTTTCATTCTCTGTTCTCATCTCCCTGAAGGGTCTCCATCTTATCACTGGGATAAGCTGAATTGCTACAGAAACACGTTGGTCTTCATCTCCGTCTCTATTTCTCTATGGGTTTATGGAGGCCCATTTGGGAGGATAGATGCAGTTTAATGAAGCATTCACCATGTGCATGTGCCTGAGTGTGTGTGTGTGTGTGTGTAGTGCCAAATCGCTTTTTACTTCCTTGGATACTCAAAAAATTAAGGGAGGTGCACTTCCTGCAAACTTGATAACATTATAAACCTCCATGGTCTCTGAACCATGAGGCTCTTTGGACTCGACATCAAATAGTTTTCTTTCCATGGAATTTATTCAGAACTTCTTAATGTAGATATCCCCTGTGTGTTTACCTCGTGAGATATAGCATGCCCAAAAACATGCTGCACATCCAAAGTGTAAAAATGTATTTAAATTCCCTGTTACTTTGTTGCTGTCCTCTGCATAAATACGAAAAAATGTAATTTCCTATTTTGTTGGCTGTTTTCCTGCATACTGTAAGATCTCTTCATTCATCACCTTGTTCTTTCTCTTACATAATGAACACACGCACACACAGTCTCACAAAAAGGCACCCACCCACACACACTCTCCTGCTTCCATCATTCACCCCACTGGCACAGGTGGTTTGCTCCTCACCTCATGAGAAGCCCGTCTGGCCCTACTCTCTGCACGATCTCCCATGAGCCTCTCTGTTACCATTCCGAGCGAGACAGAAAGGAACTACAGTTCAAAACCTGATCTGTTCTGTTCAACTGCTGCACACAGCCATCTGGCTGCCCGGTATTGCGTGGCATTATGATGATGCTTGCAGATGTAGGGGAAATCTGCTTCCTCCAATGCAGGTTGTTTGGTTTATAAGTATGGCAGACTGGCAGATGTTAATGGTATGCTTGTTTGCACATACAGTGCAAAATATGTTACATTGTATAGTGTGTTTTTCATCAGGTGGTGGCCTCAGCTAACACTAAGTTGTGTGTATGTGTGTGCGTGTTATGATTTATTGGTGGTAATGGCTGTATGTTGTTGCTGAATCTGCAACTGTGCTCCAGTGCCAGCAACTGATCTTCATAACATGTTGTTCTCTATTAGTGACAGGCACAGAGGAAAGGAATGAGAGGAATAGGAAAGCAGATAATGAGCGAGTGGTTCTATACCTTGAAAAATGATTCAGTCATTATTTATGGGTTTGTGTGTCTGAGAGAGAGGGAGAGAGAGAGAGAGAGAGAGAGAGAGAGAGAGAGAGAGAGAGAGAGAGAGAGAGAGAGAGAGAGAGAGAGAGAGAGAGAGAGAGAGAGAGAGAGAGAGAGAGAGAGAGAGAGAGAGAGAGAGAGAATAACAAGATGAAGGTGGAGTAAGCAATTCTTATCCAAAACGAGTGTTTTGTCACGGCCCATTTGATACCAACATAAAAAGTGTCAGTATAAAACACATCAGGCTTGTAACTGTAAACCCATCCAGTATTAGACACTCAGAGTAAGCGCTCCAGAAGTAAGTGGGGAGGATGGTGAGCGACAGAGTCAACGTTGGGAGGTGGTGGATGGGCCGAACAATTCAATTCAATTCAATTCAATTTTATTTATAGTGCCAAATCATAACAAAAGTTATCTCAGGACACTTTACAGAGTAGGTATAGACCACACTCTATGACTTATTTGTGATTTACATAGACCCAACAATTCCCCCGTAGAGTACGGTGGCAACGAAACCTTCCCTCTGACAGGCAGAACGTCAGACAGACCCAGCTCTGTGGAGGACGGCCATCTGTTTTTTACCGGTTGGGGAGGAAGAAGATGAGAGAGAAAGAGAGAAAAGACGGACAGATGGACAGAGAGAGACAAAGACGGACACGAAGACAGAGACAGACACACTTCCAGTAACTATAATAATATCTATAGTAATGTGAATATGACTTATATGTTATGGCAGTTAATACAGCAGAATAGTAGAAACAAACACAGCTAAGGTGATAGATTATAATAGTAGCAGGAAGCGTCATGCAGGCACCACCATGATCAGCACACACACACACACACACACACACATATATATGTGTGTGTATATATATATATATATGATATGTGTGACTGGAGCCAATCCCAGCGGACATCGGGCGTGAGGGGCCACTGCTGGTCTTTCAAGGAGGGGAAGCTAATTTTTCCGGCCTACATCATAAATGTGTTTGTTTATTTATATGTAAATTCTAGCCTCCGTTCGTTCCTTTCAAGAAAATGATCTATGACTTTGTCGTATCAACTAGGCGTCTTGACCAGTGTCCTCTCAATGGCCAGCAGAGCTAAGCTGCCTTGGCCCAGCTGGAGCTGCTCTACCAGGCTACTGTGAAGTGTGAGTGAGAGTGACGGGGGAGAAGCTCCGCAGCTCCGCCTCCGACAACTGATCCAATCATCATGCAGAAGCCGACGTCCGGGCCAGCCCACTGTCCCGTAGACGCCTGGAGACGCTGAGCATCCGATGGGCGGTACAAAGCCCATCATTTATCCAATGACCATCTAGTTTCGCTGCAGTGGAACAACCCGCTCTATGCTTCCCCATTGAAGTCCGTAGAAGCTGATCGTCTGACTGTGTAAAGCGCTGTGGCTTGGATGAATGAAAAGGAAGTTGTGCCGGTTTCCTGTGATAAGTAGCTGATTCTGAACAAAAGATGAAGGCTTTCTAGCGCATATTTAGTCAATGAAATGAACACACAACAGCACATATTTCACCACTTTTTTTTTTGGTGACATTTTAGGGGAAGCTGAGCTTCCCTTGCAGTCTTAGAGCAATCACCACTAAAGACATGTTTTGGAGAGTACAACTATTCTGGCAATAAGCAAAATAATCAGTTTTGATCAGCAATTAAATGGTAATTGTGAAAATTGTAGACAATTGTACTGACTAATCTGATTTCTCAGCTATGCCATTTGCAATTTGTTTAAAAATAATCAATAATTAAAATCTGTTGTGAACAAGTGCCCAGTCGTTTGGAGATTTGGACGGGGCGTTTTGTTCCTTGAGAACAAGCAATTGAGAATATACTGAGAAAAAATCTGATTTAAAAACACAGATCATATATCAAGGATAATAACGTAGAAATAGCCTACATGATGACCTACATGATGTGGAGACTTAAAAAGTGAGGTAATTGCTTATGATAAGTTAAAGATAATTTAAAGACAGTAGATAACGTTTTTCAACCTTATTATAAAAGGTGATTAGAGTTGGGACCAAGGCTGGATTAATTTTAGCAAAGTGGGCAGCTGCGCCAGGGCTTCAGAGCACAAGGGTCCCCAAAGGCCACAGTATGTTGGTAATTTGATTAAATGTTTGTAAACGGAGGAAAATTGCACTACTAAAGCACTCAACCATAATTTTAGCTGATGTTGTACTTGTATATGTTTCATGTTCTTAAATTAATAGTTAATGTTGAGTTCAATGGCCAAAACTGCACATAGAGTTGTATTCCACAGTTGAAATCATGTTCTACTGTATATACAAAGTTTTTAATAATTTCTTTGTGTTTTAGCCAATTGTTTTAACTTTGATGATAAAGTCTTTGCTCTGTTGATATGTTTAAAAAAGCTTGCTACATTTGCTTTGATTTAATGTTGGACAATAATAACATATCAAAAAGTCCAAGGTAATATATTAGTAATATTAGTTTTCAGCGACACATGGGTCATCCTTTGTAAATACCACTTTGTATACATCATATGATAATGCTTTTAATGAAAAAATATATGTATCCATCACCTCATTTAAAAATCCTACGGTACAATATTTTTGTGGACAAATGGAAGAAAGTTAACTGTCATAAGAGTATTTTATGAAATTGTTTGAAATATAAATCTCTTTGTACTGCATCTGCTTGTTGTTGTTCCTCGTCTCATTACCTCTGACTACAAACCTGACGAAAATAAAGGTAGTATGGTGAAGTTTATATAAGGCACCTTAAGAGTTTGATCATCTGCTTTTCTAAAGGCCAAGTAGCCCTTTCTTGAGCACTGAGAAAATATTTAACAGGCAGTTATGCTTAAACTCTGCAAGGGCACAAATAGAATTCACATGCTGTTGAGTCTGCTGTGATCAATAGCCTGTAAACTGAGGATGGATGGTGAGCTGTTATGGCCATAAAACAAAGGGCCGGTTGTATTGACACGGCCATCCATACTACTCTGCTAACACTTTGTCGACTGGAGAGAGAGAGAGCTTTTTCTACCCTTTTTGCCCTATTTTGGTGGTGGTTTATTGGTGTTGAAAAGCATGTTTCATTTCTTAACCTTCTCATCTTGAGAAAGCTTAATGGACTGGGTTCTTGCATTGCACTGCAAGACAAGACCTGACCTCTGGAGTTTCCATATGGCTTCAGACGGCAGGTGTTACAGCTTACATGTAATTCATTGACTGATTGGAATCTGAACCGCCACTGGAGGGCTCTTGACAAAGGACTGCAGAAACACGGTGTCTTGTACTCTCAAGACTCTGAAAGCTACAGTTACTTAAGTCAAACTCAATAAATGCACACATCTCAAGGCAAATACTTCATTTGTGTTTCAGTGTGTTTCAGCCTTGGGCGATGAAGTGATGTAGTCAGTCAGTAACTGAATTGTGTCATTTTAATGCTCAAATTATTTGGTCAAATGTCTCAAATGGTAGATAAGTAATCAAGGTAAAAGAAAATACTCAAATGTCTACTTGAGATATTACCCATTATCTACAGAATGTAGTAAAACTATTGGTGTAACCCCCCCCCCCCCCAAAAAAAAAGAAACTATCACTACCCACCAACTTCTTGCCCACAGCTTCATTCATACAGTATTGTATCTTGTGATGCTATACTGCTAATGCTCTCCAAAAAAAACCACCAGAGACATTTGATCGAAGTGATATATATTGATTTTTAATAAGAGACTTCTGCAGCTTTTAAGATATTGCTATCTCAATTATAGCATCAGCATTGAACCATTAGGCTGAGCGTTGCTTTACACCTCCTGTATTTTCATCATCTGGCATTTTGACGATAATGGAGTAAACTATCTTAGGCACTAAGCCTGTGAATATTCTCATTTGTCTACGTGATCGTTATTCCCAAAGCAATTTCAGTCAAAAGTAACTGGACTTGGTTATTTGTCTAGGAAGACGTTTCACCTCTCATCCAAGAGGCTTCATCAGTTCATGTACGCATCTGACCAGGCTGGGACTGGTCCAACTAACTGGTGTGGAGATCCAGGTATTTAACCTTTCACGAGGCCGATGATGTCACTGAAACCCTTTGTGCTCCAAGTGCCAACAGCCGTCGTTTCTGGTTTATCTGGTTTATGCTGTCGAATACAATGAGTAATGCAAAGATGTCTATATTGTCGAAACAATACAACCACTGCATAAACCCATGACCCAACACAGGAGAGCTAACTCCTCAGGCCTGGACTCTGCTGTCCACTTACATCTCAAGGAGAGAGCCCACTCTCTTGATGACAACAATGTCCATACCCTGGACAGAGGACAGATGGTTTGAAAGAAGAGTAAAAGAAGCCATCTATGTAAAAGTAGAGAAACCATCGCTAAACAGCGGAGGAGGTCTGAGACACCACTTATCTCCAATCAAAATGTTGCCCTTTCATCCTTTCCCAGGAGATTCAACAATCTAACCTCAAAGAACAACTGTTCACAAAGGGCCTCCAGTGACTCCAACGACTGTCGTTGTAACTCAGTAGAGCATTAACAAAGTCAAAAGCTACTTCCCATCAACGACTGTCACTCCAATGACCGTCGTTGACACCTGGAGCACAAAGGGTTCCAGTGACATCATCGGCCTTGTGAAAGGTTAAATACCTGGATCTCCACACCAGATATTTGGACCAGTCCCAGTCTGGTCAGATGCGTATATGAACTGATGAAGCGGTGAAACGTCTTCCTAGACAAATAACCAAGTCTAGTTGCTTTTGATTGAAATTGCTTTGGGGATATCCTAGGCACTATCTCTTCTCTAAGTGCTCATCTCAGAAGAAGTCTGTTATCTGAAGTATAGTTTATGGTTCAATCTTCTTTGTATGACTCTGACCACATGCTTTATGTAATACAGCACTGAAATTACATGACAAAACATAACAAAATGAGAAAAATAACAATGCCGTTGTACACAGAAAGTACTGTCAAAGCATGTGTGAAATGAGAAGGCTTCTTTCAAAGAAATGCTCTTTGATTCTTGCTGGGAATGGCTCCAATTGTCTTCTTGGCCACTTCAGAATATCCTCATCAACATTTTGAGGTCTTCAGTGAGCCAGTAAACATGAGAAAACACTACAAAAATGTATTTATTTTGAACTGGCATGGAGACAGCTACACTTTCAATTTGCATTTTCTACTATTATGATATTTTATGTTTCTCTGAGAAGAAGATACTCAGTGTCCTGGGCCCGTTTCCCAAAAGCATCTTGAGGCTAAGATTATTCAAGTCCATATCCTTTCAATAGGACTATTATAATCTTGGAATTAGGGTGTTTTTGAGGAAGGCTAAGTAGCTCTCAGAGAAAGTGTTAAGTGGAGAAGGATTATACAATTATACTGCCTTTAAAGACCTTTTTTTGTTACTGAATATTTCTATTTTAGAGCATCTGTCTTTGTAAAACTAAAAATGTTTGTAGCTAAGGGCAGCTGAATTTACCTTAAGGAAGCACAGCTTGAAGGGATGCCACGAGCTAGACTTGAGCATAAAATGTAATTTAGCCGCATTGATTTTTCTGTTTTGAAACTATAAACACATACTTTTATTTACCAATACCAGTAGCTTTCCAGAGGAATACTGTTTATACCTGTTTCATTTTAGCTAAATTTGGACTATATTCAAAGGTGTGCTAAAATATTTTTGTTAGGGCACGTTTGCATTTTCAAAAGACTAAAATTTAAAAGACATACATTCAACAACAAAACGTATGTTTTAGTGGGAGACCAATTTAGTATTTTTGATGCCATGACATTTGTACAAGTATGGACTCCAACAATGGAGTCACAGCTTTAAAGTCACACGGCTTGTTAATCTGTGTCAGTGGTAGCATCCGAATCTGAGCAAGCATCTCCATCCCTTGTCACAGTGATTGAAGATGGCATTCCAGCATCTGGTTAATGTGAACTATGTGCCACTTCGCCTGTGCAAACATATGTATCATGCCAATGCCCCTGCAGATGAATAGCTAGACACTTGACAGGAGCCTCAAGGAATTCTTTGTTTATACTGTCTTCCTGAACAATTTGGGAAGAGTGCTGGTACTCAAATGAAGGACTGTCCACATTGCCATGTCCAAGCTATTTTAGAGCTTTGTCTGTTCTTCATATTTTATCATCTAAAAAACTAATCAACTCGCCTGATGAATGGAGGATATTTTGTCAACTTCTGCCCTAACCAATTAATAGCCTCAGACATCATTTGTCAGTTGACATGGGAGCTGTGTTAGTGGTTGTTTTAGGGGAAGTTAAAGTTTTCACCAAAATTAAATTTTTTTTTTTAATTCAAGATATCACATCCATACCCATACTGTTTGGTCAACTGCTTCTTCAATCGCCAGAAACAGTTGTCAATGAGCTCATATCATGGTCATATCATTCAGGCTGGATTGTTGTAATGATGATGCCATGAATGCTATTTACAAGTTGGAAATTTGCATTAGAGCTACATTAGGAGCACCTGAATTTGAAGCAGAGTGAGAACTCTTCTTGAAGCTCTCCCTTTCCCCTATCTGTCCTGAGCCTATAGAAATGCTCTCTTTCTCTGAAACGACCTGCCCAAGAATTGGCCAACACTTGAAAAAGTATTAACAATTTTTTTTTTCAACAAAGCCGAAAAAAAACCCCAACTTACCCCAGGTTTAAACATCACACCTACAGATATTTGAATACTGAATGATTCAGAGACACAGAAGTTGTTTAATGTATTTTGCCAGTCACATAAACCACTTGCCATTCATACACAGTTACCTGACAAAGAGCTTACAGTAAGTCTTGTTTAAGTAAAGGATAAAGTGTGAGGCAGTTTATTCTTTGAAGGAAAATTACTTTAGTCTGTTCTTCTCAAAGAGGCAAGAAGACACACACTATTTAGTTTGTCTCTTCCTCTCAACAGTAATGTTTTTTTAAACCCATTTTCAGGTGTCATTTCCACCCAGATACTTGTTTCAAACCTCCTCAGACATATGCAGAGTAAAATACTTTGCTGCATTCTTTGAAAACACACAAAACCAGGCTCAGGAGAGAGATGCATGTTTGATAGGTGCTGCTTAATGAGAAGCACACTGCTTGAAGGAAAACGTGAAGGTATGTCTACCTGCATAGATGTGTCTTCCAAGAGTTGTCTGCACTTCCATCCTCCTCGATCTATTAATTATTTCAGCTGTATTTCAATTCAATCATATGACATCAGCCTTCTGACATATTTGACCATCAACATGGTAAATATGTGAGGGCTACAAAGATGAAAAAATAAGTACCAAAAAAGAATCCAAAATACTACTCATAAACATTAATTCTGACCCCAGCTTTCAATGCCTGACCTTCCACAATATTTCCTGAAAAAGTCTGCTACCTAAGAGATACTGTTATAATTACCTTATCCCTTAGTAAAATGTTGTTTATTCCATTAATTACCATTCCTATTTTATATGCTGCACTGTTGCTGTGGGGACTATCTGGCACATGCAGCAAGGCAGAGACTGTAAAAGCCCTTCTGGAAGATTCATAAAAAAGTATAAACCACAGGCAACTCCTCCTGAGGGCCACTTAATGGGCCTGTGTCTTTCAGGAAGTGTTAAAATGTAAATTATGGGGAATTTTACACTTCTCAATGACAGCCTGGGGAACAGTGAAAGGCAGACTCCAGGGTGGATCCCTATCTTGGCAACAGTGTTCCAGTAATCTATTTCTGCATTTGTCAATGGCAAGGATATACCTTTGAATTTTAACATAAAAGCCACAGGACTGCAACAAAAGAGAAACACCTGAAGCTAGAAATCAATACTAATGTAATCCCTGAAGAATTGACAAAGCCTCTATCGGAGAAGATGGTTATTGTTTTTAACATCTTTACAACGGCAGCCCCTTAATACCACAAGTACATTTTATAGGCTTTTTAATGTCATAACAATCAACTGGATAGCCTGCCTTGTCAATGAGTAGAATGACAGACTCAGTTTTCAACTGAGCAGTTGTGATAGTCGTTGAGTGAAAATTAAAGTCCCCCTAGAGATGCAGTACTAGTTATCAGTGGAGAAAAGGGCAATCAGCCAGCTGCTCTCACACTGTGAGTGAGGGAAATCATTAAAGTAAAATATCTCATATATCTATCTGGAGGAGTTAGACCAGGTGTCCCTGCTATTTTGATGGTTGCTCCACTAACTAATAAAAACAACAAAACATACATAAATATTAAAATTACAGTTTTTAGCCACTTGGATTTTTTAAAAAAAGATTTTAGGAATGATTCATATTTTTATTATCTTTTCATGCATTTTCTGAGTATTGTGCATTTCACTTTTGAAGATTTAGGCTGCTGTGTGTTTACTTTATTTGACATATTTTTAGCAAACTTAAAAATGAAGAGAAACTTTCCAACTACTATGCCTTTTTGCTTTATAACCTGTTACTGCTGGCAATTCAACTTCACAGCATGAGCAATGATATCACTTTAAGAGCTGTGAGGTGTAAAGTGTTGCATGGTAATACATATGTCTTTTTTCCCTTTTTTCCCATGACCACATTTGTGACTTATAATGTCATAGTCAGCTCGTAGCCATGTATTTGAGACTTTTAACACTTCCTTTGTGAATATGAAATGTAGTGAAGCAGAATTCACTGGCTGCTTGCCTTTTCAGGAGGCTTAGTGGTCTTATTAATAGTAATCATCTGAGTTAGATAAAAATGTTATCTCGATGAACCTGCATAAACCACGAGTTTGGGTGGTTTGATACTTATTATTTAAACCTAACATTTCTTGGAAGATGATAATGCATACCAATCTAATTATATGGCAACAGCACAGGGTAAATTCTCATTATTCCAACCTGTAAACTCAGAGCCAATTCAAATCATATTCCTGTGAGCAAAGGTTATGCTCAAGCATATCCCCGCTTCTATGAATCTTTAATCTTTGATTTTTTGTTAGCTTCTGAGTGAACAACAAAAAAACAGGAACGAGTCAGAGGTGGGAAGATGTATAGAAGATTATAGGGCTGTAGATTAAAACACACACACACACACACACACACACACACACACACGGAACAGCCAAACTGGAGAGGAAAATCGGAAACTTCAAGGAGATGAAGAGATCTTTGAAGTGACACACAGGACTTCTTTGAAGCTGTTCTCTTGTCCAGAAGCAAAAAGGGATCTGTAGTGTACGTTTGGATTTGGCCTCACAATTTCCCTTTTCATAACAAAGTATACAACATAACCATGTGAATTCAGAGTAGTGATATACTGTTTGTCTCCTTCCAGAGAGCCGCTAAAATGTTTAAAGAAAATGGTTGAGTGATCACTAAAAGGCACATGCCCTAAAGATACCAAGAACCAAGTCCAATTTGCTGCTGCACTTTTCAAACCAGATTAGCATGTTGGTGCCATCAGTGATAATCATCATTGCAGATTGGAAGTGGACCGCAATGTTTTTAAATGTTGTGGCTTAACTTATTGGGGACATGAACACCGGTCTGGGTGAAAGTCCTGTGTTTCTGGACTACATTGCCTGATTCCCTTCTTTGCTCCAGAAGTGATTTCTACAGTAATAAATATGTAGCTTACACACAAATTCAGTGCATTACTCTTCATAGTTATATGTACAGTGAATGAGAACAGTCTGAGCACAACACAGTACGGCGTTATGAATGAGAGCAGCAGCAGATTTACCAATTTAAAGTAATTTTTAGAACAATGGGTCCTTCATTTCAAACTTAAATACGTAAAAGCAGGCCTCTCGCCGAGATCATCTACCAGCAGATTTTATCAGCTGTAGCTACCAGCAAATTAAGCTTAAAATATGTAATCCTTAAATCTTTTATCATGCCAAACAAGTGGCCACTCTGGATTCAAATAGCATGCATGTATAATAGGTTTGCATATACTGGACAAAATGTGTGTTAGACACAATGCACATACTGCTCTTATTATAAGTGCATGCACCTTTGTCACGTAATGGCCCAGGCGTTTTGAAGAGGAAATGTATTTGCTTCAGTACAAGAATAGATCAAATGGCAACATTTGAGGAAGATACATTAAGCCAACATGGAAGTGCCAAAAAGTGCAGTTCCTCAAATGACCACAAAAACAAGTCAGTCCCCATGGACCCAACTTTACAGCAGCAATAAACATGGTAACACCTTGGTACAAAAAAAATGTTTTAGTCATTATAGTTTATTCCCATTTATGACAACTGTACGATGATTGATCTTTCTCATATTCATTATATTAAGGCTTAAAGTTATGAATAATTAAGGAATAGTCACTGTGAGTGACAGGTAGGGCACGTAACAGGAAGCTTCATTTCTGGATTAGCCCAGAGCAGGTGGCGTGCACAAGTTGCTTGACTTATTTTATATTTCTGACGGAGTAGTTGCTCAAAGCGTATTTACTATGACTGATGAATAAATACACATGCCTTTTTGAACACATCTTTTAGACTTGGATTAAGACCACCAGTAACCAAAGATGTTTCCATATTAACCACAAATGAGATCTATAATTCTAAGTTCAGTCTCCACAGTTCTTGGTTTTGGTAATTGCAAAGTATGCATAATGACGGGTCATCAACAGAATCAAAAAGCAATCAAACTGCCAGATATCAATATCCATGGTTGCCGCTTACCTGTAAAAGTGTGGCAGGAACAGATGTTCCTGAGGGAGTGATAGTTGGAGCTTTTAAAGATTCACATGTTTTGGAGTTGTGGAGCTGAGTGAACTGTTTTTAATTTGTCAATCTCTTGAAAGAAACTGTAGAACAATTAAAGATGCAGTTGGCAAGTCTGGCAGATCGAGTTGACTCAGTCAAATCCTTACAACACTCATGACCCTTCTACCATCAAACTACTCTGCTCCCTCCCATCCAGTGCTCATCAGTGAACGCGCCCGATCAAGGCTGTAACACAAGGACCCTGTTGCAGCTCTCAGGCTGACAGAATCGAGCACAATCCCCAAGTACTCGGCCCGCTGGCTTGGTTGGGAGGTGCTCTTCTTCCAGTTGATGGAAAATCCCAACTTTGTCAGATAAAGTATCAACTGAGCTGTGTGAAAAATGGCCCATTGTTTTGACCTGGCCATCACAATGAGGTCGTCCAGAAAAAAAAGAAGACCCTCATCCCCTGGCTGCCCCAAATGGGAGCCTGTTGTATTCCTAGGCTGTTACCGGAAATGCAAAATTCAGGAACTTCCTGTGTTTTGGTGCCACCTCAACATGAAAATAAGCGTCCTTTAAGTCAATAGTTGTGAACCAGTCGCCTGAGTTCTAGCAGCCTCCTCACAGTCAGCATACGGAAAGTTTTGCGACAGATATGCTGTTCAGGGCAAGGAGATCCAGGATGGGTCTGTAGCCCTCTGTCTTTTTGGGAACCAAAAAGCATGGGAAGTTTAAACCCGTGTTCCTTGTAGGAGGGACAATTCACACGGCCTGTTTTGATAGCGGGTCTTGAATTTCCCCCTCAAGGAACTCTATCTCTTGTTTAGAGGATAGATTTATCTCTTGTATGCCCCTGTACGCTGGGGAAAGCCCGCAGAACTGGAGAGAATATCCTAGTCTGAGGGTCCTGTCCAACCAGTCGGTCAGTACACAGCTGCTCCACCATGCTTTATAAAAAACATGTGAGAGGGCGCGCAGACAGTTGTGGAGCGTTTTCTAGAAAGCTGTGGTACACCATTTCAGCCTTCTCCATAGTCAAACCCACCATAAATGGGAGTTCGGCCCATGGGGGACCCTCTGTGAAAGGGCTGAGTCGTCCCTGAACGCAACAGACCAATTGTCCAAACTCTAGGGGCCGCCCTCTCATATTTCAATCAGATTGAAAATCGCCCCTGGTGCTCTCATAGACTTGCTTAGACTTACTTTTTCTCAAACTTTCTTTATGAGTTTTAGGATGTCCATTACACAATACAGACTGAACAAACAATAACAGTCGGAAAATCCCTTCCCTCCCTCTCCCAACATTAATAAGTTAATAATTAATAAGTGGGTAAATAATAGAAATAAAATAATAGTAATAAAAGAAAATAAATAATTAAAATGACTTTAAATAACAATAATTGAATAATAAACTCACTCATCAAGTACATTAAAACAAGACAAAAATGGAGTAATCACAATATTCAAAAACAATAGCATAACAGTAGAAAATAATTAATATTTAAAAATAATAGAAAAAAATAAAATTAAAAACAAAAAGAAATAATGATGCTAATAGTAATGACAACAACAATAATATTAATAATAATGGTAATATAATAATAATAATAATAATAATAATAATAATAATGAGATGGGTTAAAGCAGATTTATAAAACTTGGTCACCTTCCTACTCTTTACCCTTTTTCATATCCATAGTACTCTAGCTGTGGTGCAAGATTCAAGCCAATCTGCATGGGTAATGCTAATAGTGCCAGCGCTTATCTGTTTGCAGGCATTTGTATATTCATGTTGCTAATAAAATTTAAGAAAGGCATCCATATTTCATAAACAACCTCAACTTTCCCTCTTGCTATGTAGGTCAATTTTTCAAGTGCCAGACTGCAAGACATCTCCTCAACACATTGTCTAGAAGCAGGTCCCTGAGTATCCTTCCAGGTCAAGGCAATTACACGTTTGGCTTGCAACAAACAGAAAGTAGCTTGCGTTTCTTTGCATTTACTGGGAAATCTACAGGATATATGTGTAATAAACACATTTTAGGTTCAATGGGAACAACAATATCTGTCAATTTAGAAGTCAGTCCTAGAACCTAGAATACCTGGAGTTTCCGGCATCCCCACATACAATGATAGAGAGTGCCAATTTCTTCATTGCACTTACTACATATATCGGTGATCTCAGGATTAAAATGATGTAATTTAATCAGAGTAATATAAGCTGAGCAACCACTTATACTGCAACAGTTCGAATCTGGTATTTATAGTTTGGGTTTGGGCATGGAGGCATGCCTTCTCTCAGTCCTCTATAGAAATGTTTACCTGAAGATCATTCTTCCATGCACCTAAATATGATACAGAGTTTTTCTTGTTAGTATATCATAAAACTTTGACAGCTGACTCTGACTTTTTTGAGAGGATAGTGTAGGTTCTAAGGAAGTCTTAATTTGGGAACATATAAAGCTTTGAATTTGCAAATCCTTAAAAAAGTTGGGCTGCCAAATAGTAAAGTTTCATATGAGGCAGTCTCAATCCCCCACGTTTGTATGGTAGGTGTAACAGAGAGAGTCGCAGTCTTGGACGCTTACTATTCCATATAAAGCAGGTGAAGTTTTTGTTAAGTGTGGAGAATAAAGAGGCAGGCAGAGGGAGTGGAATAGACTGAAAAAGATATAAAAATTTCGGCAGGATAGACATCTTAATGATATTAATATGTCCTATCATAGAAATAGGCATTGAACTCCATTTCTCCAGAGATTCTCCTACTTCTTTTAGGATCATAATTGAGTGATATAATATTTCCAATGTCAGGGGTTACTTTAATTCCTAAGTAAGTAAATCTTTCTGGGTTATTAGCAAATTGTGCGTAGCACGGGGGGATTCTCTTTCTTCTCTATGTAGTAATAATAGGGCACTTTTGCTGTTGTTGACTTATAGCCAGAAAACTGACCAAAATAATTTAGAAGCAGGCTAAGCGCATTAATTGAGGTTCCCAGACTCATTACAAACACAACAATATCATCTGCGAATAGAGATAAATGATGCTCCGTCTCCCCTATAGTCATTTCTGTGATTTCAGGTGATTGACGGATAGACATGGCCAAGGGTTCAATGGCAAATAAAAACAATAGAGGGGACATGGGACAGCCCTGTCGTGTTGATCTATAGAGATTAAAGGGTTTTAAAAATTGGCTATTCGTTTTAATTTCTGCTAATGGTTCAGTATATAATAATTGAATCCACTTAAGGCATGTCCCCCCTAAACCAAATCTTATAAGTATATTAAAAAGGTACCTCATATCAATCCTGTCAAAGGCTTTTTCAGCATCTAGTGATAGGATTGCATGGCCTTTGGCATTTTTTTTCGTATAGGATATTCAACAGCCTGGGTGTGTCATGAAATGCCTGTCTGCCCTGTACAAAGCCATTTTTATCATCAGCGATCGGGATAGGAATAATAGTTTATATCCGCTTAGCCAGTGCCTTGCATAGTATTTTGGTGTCACATGACATTAACGATATATGACGGTACGATGTTCTTTCTGAGGGAGATTTTCCTGGCTTTAACAAAAGGGAAATTACTGCTGATCTTAAAGATGGAGGTAATATTCCTTTTTTAAAGGATTCATTAAACATCTCGAGGAGATGTGGTAACAATTTCCCCGAGAACTTCTTAGATATATCTATGGATATGCCATCAGGCCCAGGTGCCACTACTCATATTCTTCAACGCATCTGATAGTTCTTCAATACTTAAATTTTTATCGAGATTAGTTTAAGCCTCATCAGTTAGGGTCGGAAATTTAAGCTGGTCTAAAAAAATCATTCTCCTTTTGTGAGCTAACAGGATATTCAGATTTATATAAATCTTCATAATATTTCTTGAAGGCAGTGTTTACTTTAACTGGATCTACTAGTTCTTTTCCATCTACTAATGTAATGGAATTAAAAACTATATCTGTATCTTCTTAATTCTCCATGCTAACAACTTTCCAGCCTTTTCTCTCTGGTCATAATATGATTGTTTTAACTACAATCAATTTGAAGCTATTTTATTTGTTGTTCAATTGGAGAAGTTCCTGTTGTTTTTCTGGATCCTCATTGTCATAAAGCTGTTGTTCTAAGTCTCTTACTTTTTGTTCCCAAGTGTTTAATTGTGTATAATATACTTTGTATTTGTATTTTGTATAGCTTATTAGCTCACCCCTTAAATATGCCTTGAACGCCTCCAATTTCTCAATTTAGAAAATAGACGATTATAAATTAAAAAAGTAGTCTATTCTAGAGTATGTTTTAAATGTATTTGAAAAACATGAGTAGTCTTTCTTATTATCTCCAAATATCAGTTAGATTTAAATCAATTAATCAATTAATACCATTCATTTTTTAATTCTCTTTCTTGTTTGTTGTTGGGAAGCGTCAATTCCAATGGATCGATCCCGTGCCGGGTCCAATACACAATTTAAATCACCTCCAATTACGCATTGGCCAGAGTAGGATGATAGCCAGAGAAAGAGGTTTTGGTAAAAGGAGGGATCGTCCCTATGAGGAGCATATACACTTATTAAGTTGATCTGGGTAGATATTATGGTACCATTAAGTATGACATATCTCCCTGATGGGTCGATAAAGATAGGTCTATTTGTTTTTTAACTGAAAAGGGATCGATTTATGAATTAATAGGAATTAATAGGAGGAAAAGAAAGCAGAATAAACTCGACCTGGCCACCTTTTTTCAACCCTGCTAATGTCGTTTTGTTCCTAGTGAGTTTCCTGTAGATAAATAATATTAGATTTAATTTGCTTAATCCTGTTTGTACTTGTTTCAGTTTTACCAGTTAATTCAAACCTCTTGTATTCCAGCTAGATATTTTTAAGTCTAACCTGTTAATCATAGGGCTCATCTGTTTCGTATTTGTACATAAGGTATGGTATGACCACAAGAATAAAAATAAAAGAAAACGCTCAGAGATCTTAACCCCTCCTAAGAACCCCTCTTGCGCTTCCCCAAACGAAGCACACATAAGCAACCCAGATAGTAATAAACCTTGGTTATGCAGAACGTTAGATCCACCCCATGAGGAGCAACGTGCTTCACACGCCAACACATTGTTTTAGGCCGACTAACACTGGACACAAATAGACTCAGCTCAGTAAATCAACAGTTGGGAAAAGAGAAAGAGAAAAGAAACAACCATATCTTTTTAAGAATCATTCACGAAAGGCACCGATACAATTGACGGGGAAATACAATAGCATAAGGGGGGGTATTTTACGTATTATTCTCAGTTCAAGGCTCTCATCTATTAAACTTTTAGATATATTTATCTGAGATTGTGTAAAAAGAAGAATAAAGTCTTCAGCGAGGTACATGTCCATTTCAGCAATCAGGTCGCGGGGAGGCTCTTGGAGTTGTTTGTATTTTACGGGGAGAAAGCCTTCTGCCTCCGTGACGGACTTGAAACCCAGATGCTCCCCGTTGTGAGTGACCCCCAGATGGGCTGACCAGATTCCGGGACCAGATTGTTGCACAAAGGCGGGTTTCCAGGACCATATTGTTGCACAAAGGCTGCCTAGAGCATCATCGATGAGATAGAAATTCAACAGCAGGATCGTGAGTACTGTCTATGAGAATCTGGTTGACCTGAGAGTGCTTTGAGACCTTCACATCAGACAGCTCATTTGACAGCACCATTTTGAGGGAGGCATCTGGCTTCCTGAGGATGCTGCATGACGAAGGGTTCTGTTTTTTCCTGCAGCTGTTTCATCAAATCCTGCCTTATGTTGACATGATGTACCAACTGCTGCAGAAGAGGGACATTGACATGGTGTTCATCAAACATGCCCTGCAGAACTTCACCAGCAGTGTTCAGGCCAACAGGGAAGATAATACAATATAGTAATTATAATTATAATTATGCACATGTTCATTACTAAATGTTTGCATGTTGTGATGGCAATAATGTATAGAACCTCAAAAGTAATGAAACTATTTAATCATATGCATTTGTGTGCATAAGTAAGTTAAGCTCAATCAGACAGTGATATTTTAGTCAGCCATTTCCAGTTATGCAGAACAGTTTTTATTACTTACTAGTATTACTGTTTTTTTAAAGACAGGAATTGTTGATCATACTGTCTCATTCATATTCTAACACTTTTTATCTATCTCCCTTCAGGGACCAAAGTTCCTCACAACAACAGCAGCACGAAGCACCAGGTACCACAAGATCAAGGAGAGCCTTAAGAGAACAATAGAAGCAGAGGCCGTCAAAAGAGGTATCTGCATTCACTACTGACCAATGATGGAGGCATACTCAATTACTGGAACTAAGTGATATAAAATCAAATCCTCTGTTTTTACAAAGTTAGATTTAATAATGGATGGTAGTCGTTTTTTATGCTCACAACAACAGTATAAGTACAGTATAAGTCTGCATGAATAACAAAATGCATACTTTGGACTTTAGTCAGTGGATACAGTAGTTCACATTCATGCCAACAACAGTAGAATATATATATTTTTTTACAAGTGTGTTACTGACTATACATTTTTCTAATTTTAACAGATCTGCAACAAAATGCTGCTCCATGCCAAAGACAGGTTCTCCTTCACCAGCCACCTTGTGAATGCCGTGCTGCTAGAGGGAGAGCTGTTCAACCGGCATCTGAAAACATTCCCTGAAGAGGCTCTGAATACTACCGTGAGGGCGTACCCCATGCTACACAAGAAGAAGCTCAGGACTGAACTTTCTCTCATCTATGAGAGTCCAAACTTCAGGGGCTGCCGTGGTGCACTGGCTCTGTACCAGGTTCTACAGAGCTACGACCTCCAGGAAACCTTCTTTGAGACTGTGGCACTGTTGAACATCCTTATAGCTACTCCAATGACAACAGCTGAAGCTGAGAGGTGTTTCTCCACCTTAAAGAGAATCAAGACGTTCCTGAGAAATACAGTGGCAAAGGAACGTCTGAATGCATTGGCCATGCTTTCCATGGAGAGATAACTTGTCAGGAACATGCCTGATTTCAACAAGAGGATAATTGATCACTTTGCCTGCTTAAAAGAGAGGCGAGCAAAATTACAGTACAAGTGATGAATGAGTGCGTTATTAAATGGTGAGTTGTTTTGAACTCTCCAAATGTTGAATTTTAAATAGCTGTATTGAATGCATACTACCAGCCAAATATATACTGAATATGTTCTGAAAGATTTGATTAATTACAGTTTTGATTTGTCGCTATAGCATCCACGAAGGCTAGAAACTGTAAACTGTGTCGGCAGGGATGTAACTAGTAGATGACAATGTATCTGTTGATGTGTTTTATTGTGGAACCAAATTTATTTTATTTGAGACATTTCAATTGATATAGTTTTACAAAAATACTGTACATTATGTATAATTCATGTCTGGTGTTGCCATCTAATGGTTGAACACCACACCAACTAAGACAGGGTGTTTATTAAACTTTGGTGAAGGTTTGATACCTACTTAATGTAGGAGAATACCATTAGCAACTTACTTAAATTTCATCAGTCTCTTCTCGAACACGTTATTTCGTACCGTTAAATGTGGCTATGACAAGCTTAAGACCAGAGTAGGTCAAACTTAAGGGGCTGGTTTATAATATTACTGGCTGACTTAAACTGGCTCTAATCAGCCTATCAACAGAACTTTGATCAGAACCTAATTATCACCAACAGTCTTTATCAGGAGCTGTAGTAAAAGGGCCAACCTTACTCTCGCCGTTCAGGTGGTACAGTTGCCGAGGCGTCTCACAGTGAGAGAGCAGCTGGGTCCGTGGGTCAAGGAGGCTCGGTATTGACGGCTCTGCAGTTCGGTTGTGGACTGGGCCGACTGTCGGACTGGCGCAGTTGGAGCAGCAGGACTACTGCTGCTTCACAGCCCTGCGCTGATTCAGGCCCTTCAGGTGGCTTGGCTCTGGCTTTCGTTGGTGGTCAAAAAGAGTTCTGACTGATTCTATTGAGTTGGTATTGCGCAAAATTCAATGCAACCTGCCGGCCGGACAGATGCAACAAAGATCAGCACGAAGTGGCTTAACTGTAGTTACAAAAGAAGGATAAAAACTTAACATAGAAGAGTTACAAAGTTGCGCGATAAAAATAGATAAATAAACGAAAACACTTTAGTAAGAAGAAATATTAAAAGTAACGTTTCTTGCGCACTTTTGAGCAACGAAGTTGAACAAAGGAAAATTATAACTTTGAAGTTAAAGAAGTGTTCTCCAAGATACAAGATACTTATAAGGCATACACAGTTACATATTTAAGAGAATGTCTTTGAACAGCCAGTTGCGATGAAACAGTGAACTTAGCTGTTTATCAATTTACCAGGAGTCCCTTCTGGCTTTGTTCCTTAATTAAACGTCTTTTCCTTGTCCTTACCCCGTCCTACCACTGGGTGTCGCTCTGTCTCCTTGGGCGAGACAGTCCCTTAGTTCAATCAGCGGTCAGATGTCCTGCTGATTTACACACTTAAAGGGGTTCTACATTTGGGGAGGAGGTGTTCTGGAATGCAAGTTTTACTCCCCTACGCACAGGTCAAAGGTTGTAAACCTCCTTATCTCACATTGCTCTCCTGTGAGATTTAGCAGATGGCCAAAGGGGAAATGAATGAAAGGTCACAAAGGAGAAGTTCACACCGAGGTTCCTACATCGGCAACGCTGTATCAGGCGATGTGGTAGTGGTGTATGCCGGCGCAGCGTCCTCCTCCTCCATGGTGCATCTTCTGATTCCCGCTCCTACTCCTCACTGCCGTCAGGAGATAGGGAGGAAAGAGCTTCGCCGGAGAAGAAGTCAGCTCGCTGCTGGCAGCGAACCTGGGGGCTGTCTCTGCATTAATAACTAGTTACTGCCCTTCTTGTCTTTACTGAGAACTTTTATCAGCTCACATTTCATGAATGAGCTTCACTGATAGTACAGCTATTTGTAATGTGGGAGTCACGTCTCCTTGGTAACACAGGAAGAAACTGTGATATTTGTCGCTGTATCCGTTCTCTGGAGGATTGATCCAAAGAGAGTTAATTTTAGTTTCTTCCGTTTTCTGCTGCAATGCCATTATTGGTTCTGCTGAATTAATGTAAGCAAAATAACAGTGATATAACATTCATATTTAAACGGAAAGGGAGAAAGTAAAATTGACAACATGCGCAAATGGTAAATGCACAGTCAGTTGTTTGATTTTTAAGGGAAATGATCCTCTCTGATGTTCACTCAAAAGGTAGTAAGTAAAGCCAACAATACACCTTGTTTCTGTAACAAGAGCCACTCATATAATGTTGCCCTTGAATCAGCTGATCACAACACATAAACACAAAATTGGTAGGCAAGCAGAATATTAGAGTTTTCTAGATTATGAGAGATCCATGTGTCCACAGATTTATTTAGCACTGGATTTATACAACAGAACAGTTGATCCAGTTCTCTCTTTTGTATTATTTAAACTCTCTTGTCATTCCTATGTTTACTGCACTTAGTACTTTGTGCTTCACAAGAAAGCCGACTGTAAATGTGCCTTAAACAAATTTATATTTTACATTTGAACATTGCCATTACATTGTTTTAACATAACAATAAGTATCTCTTACAGGAAATAAGAAAATAAAACATTTATAAAAAAAATAATAAATGAGTGCTTTTCTTTTAATTTCCCATAGGGTTACACAGTTTTTTTGTTGTTGTTGTTGTTGTTATTGTTTTCTCTCTTATTTGTTAAACTAATTTAATTTTGTATACTTTTGTATTCTTTCTTTTGACATGTCTGAAATAAAAAAATTCTAATTCAAAAAGTGCAAGGTCTTGGCAAATAGGGTCCAGAAGGCCATTAAACACTATATGTGAAGATGTATATGTCAAGATGTATGATGCCCTTCTTCCTTTTGCACTACCACAGAGTAAAAATACAAAACCCTTTTGGCAAATACTTTGGTCTATGAGAAAGTCATAAAGAAACACATATGTAATAGTATTACAGTTTCATAATTTGTCTGATTTAGAAGAGAAGAATATTTTGTACATTTATTTGATAAGGCAGATGTGTAGGAGGGGGACAAGTAAGTCAAAATTTGCAGGCAAAAAAGCCAGATGAAGGTCTCCTACCAAAACAGTTATACAGTATGCAGTTTGTTTGAAATATTTTTTGTGATTAACATTTAAATCTGCATTTTGAATTCAATAGACTTATCAAAAATCTCTATGTGCCCTGTGATAGACTGGCGTCCAGAGTGTACCCCGACTCATGCCCTATGTCAGCTGGGATCGGCTTGAGCCCCCCCCGCGCGCTACCCCAACAGGGACAAGCGATCAAGTGATTGAAGATGGATGGATGAATATACCAAGTTATCAATGATCAGTTCCAATTATAAGCAATGACAATCTGGGAGAAAAGAGAGAAAAATAAACATTTCTGACAGTGGTGCTGGAACGGTTTTCTTCAATTTATTTAATGTATGTATGTACACATTAATTAAAGAAAGAAAGATATAAAACTAATGAAAAAAAATTATATATATAAATACCAGGCCTATACTTGCTGATATAGACTGCAGACCCTGAGGGGACATTATCATAAACTGACCATGACCCACTGACCCATGACTTTTTGTCGTTAAATACTTTTCACATAGCCAGTAGCTACTGTCTTACTAAAATGTTTGCTATATTGCAATATTAGCAGGGCTAAGCACAACCATATACTGCACATAATAAATATGTGCTCCCAGATGAAACTGACATGGGTTTGTACTAACTTGAAATCACTTGTATTCCATCAGAGTATGTATTTATATGTTACACCCACCAGATAATGTTTTTTCTCCATATAGGTCACTGAGAGGGCAACCATTTCTCAAGTGAGTACATATTTTCATCAACTTTTTTTTAATTAACAAACTTATGAATTCTTGAATGGGTTCACTTGTACAGCACTTCAGGATTGTCTTGCTGTAGCAGGGAGGTAGGTAGGTGCCTCTTTATAGCTGTCTTTATTACACACTGTTGTCCTGCTGCTCCAATGTCTTTTTTTATTTTTCCTTTGCTGCATGTAAGACATATTTTATGAAGAGACGCCTTGTACTGCTTATTGTGTTGACAAACTCAAGTTTTTCTTGACACAATGCATGACAGAGTAAGAATGTAGTTTATGTTACTGCACCATGTTAATTGCAAGTGTCTTGCAAATACTTAATGCCTATGATGAATGTGTTAGTTTGTGTTTAATAGCTATACTGAAATACTAATGTGAAGCTCATTATGTGCTTTGTGTATGTTCCAGATCATCTTTAGAAGAAGAATTAGAAGACATATTTTATTAAGCCCTGAGGGAGAATTACATTTTTCAAGTACAAACATGAAGTGTGCACATGCATTAATGAAGAGATGTCTATGGGGTCAGTTGGGGTTTTGAACTAGCACCAGCTACAGCCCACACTCTGTAAAGGGGCTTGAACCGAAGACCTGCAGGTTCCCAAGGTGTATTGTCAATATTTCAAAGACCCCCAAATCATGTTTTCAGGGGAGCTCATTAAGAGGAGCCAAGCTCCCCTGTATTTCACAGTCTGTATAAAGTGATTCATGAATGAAAAAAAGAGATATATTGCTCTGCTACTAATTAACTATCTCATAAACATAAGCTTATCTGTTTGGACAATTTCAAGGATGAATCCATTGAAATTTAGTACCTGGTTTTCATGGGGGTTGTTAAAAAATGGACGTAAATAAACATTAACAAACAATTAGAGAATAATAAGTCTGTATGAATGCCCCAGATGACAAGTAAACACTGAATTAATGGGTTTGGCATTGCATTTAACTATCCCTGGGGAAAGTAACCTTGCCCTAATAAGAGCTTTAAAGCAGAAAAAGACAGTCAAACAAGGTTGCCAGTTTGGGCATTACAGGCAAACACCTTTGTACTCCGTCATAGGTTGGTCCTTAGAGGGAGTAAATAGGATATACTGACAATGTTTACCCACAGGCCATCCAGATCTAATCAAGAGGTGAAAAAAAGCCATTGTAAATGAAAATGCCACAAATCTTACACCGCACCACGGCTCTGCTACTGCTGTTTTAAATAGATCAATTGCCTCAGCCAGCCCTTAATATCCTCCCCTCAGGCTTGTGGTTTAGCTCTTTAGTCCCATAAAAATAGACTTGATGGATGGCTTTGCGCAAGGGAATCCCCAAAATGCCCCCAACCACCCCACACACACACACACACACTCAACCCCACTCTCAACAGCCACCACCAAACCATCCACCTGCCTGGAGCCAGTTGGCATGCTGTTTTTCCACATTTTGCCAGCCTTAGTTTGTTTTTGTGTTGGACTGAATGATAAATTCAATATATTCTTAGATTCATACATGGGGCAGTCTGATTGAGGGTGAAGTTTACATGTTGCAGATGAGATTGTAGCCAAGAGGTGCGGGGTTTGGGGCTGGGGGGTGGCAGAGACAGAAAATAAGCAGATAGAAATCTACAGCATCATGTTAGTTATCCAAGTTGAGAGTGGAGTAAGTTTGAAAAAAAGAAAGTAACAACGTCCTTATGTGTTCCATATTTTACTCAATTGCTGCCTCACTTTTGAGTAATAGATCCATGCTTTATTTATCATCAATGGTTTGAGAAGTATTTATTGGCCATATGTTCTTTTAAAGCCAAAGGCTAATATCCACTATTTATGGCATATAAATCTTCGGTTGGTTCACTAAATAATGCAATACGAAGCAGGGAATGCTAGGGTGAGAGATAGAAAGAGAGTGACAGTAAGAGTGAGAGTCACTATGAGTGAGTGAGTGAGTGAGTGAGTGAGTGAGTGAGTGAGTGAGTGAGTGAGTGAGTGAGTGAGTGAGTGATATGAGGAACATGAGGCTCCATAAGGCACATAAAAATAGAAAACACTTGGGATCTACCAGTGATCATTCTAAACTGAAACATTTGTCTCTGTTGGTTCTGTCCTGCTGTGGCCGCTTTGGGACAATTAAACTCCAGCCGACGTTAGGCTGCCCAGGAGCAGATGAAACCTTTTTAAGCCACACTGTGAAAAATGACTTGGTGCAGAAGTGTTTGCTTGTAGTTTTGGTTCAACATTACTCAATGTAGGATGCATTATTCTACCCCTACTAGTCAGTATGAAGTATTGAAACAATTGCACCTTGGGAAAAACTCTGCAGGGTCTGACTTTAAAAGGAAAATGCAAATACAACATTAATGATATAACACAGGCTTCAAAATATTCACTGAAAAAAAGACAACAAACTGTTTTTTCCTTGCAACAACTGGCCTCAAATTATAAAACAGTGGTGATTGCTCTAAGACTGCAAGCAAAGCTCACCTTCACCAAAGAAAAAAAGGAATCAGCTACTTATCACGGCTAACCGGCGCAAATTCCTTCTCATTCATCCCTGCAGCGTCACAGCACTTTACACAGTCGGACGCTCAGCTTCTACTGACTTCAATGGGGAAGCGTAGAGCGGGTTGTTCCACTGCAGCGAAACTAGACGGTCATTGGATAAATGCTGGGCTTTGTCCCGCCCATCGGATGCTCAGCGTCTCTGGGGGTCTTTGGGGCAGTGGGCTGGCCCGGACGCTTGGCTTCTGCATGATGATTGGATGAGCTGTCTGAGGCGGAATCCTTTTTGATTGACAGCTAAATGATCAAATCAGCGATCTTGAAGAATAAACATCCAGCGGAGCATTTTCCAAGTTTTTCATTCTGTTGTTCTGAACTGATCCGGAGACTTTACCGATCCCCAGTCTTTGTTAAAAACAACTAGCGTTGTGTTTGGCGACTCTGTTCTGTTAAACTGCAGTTTCTTTTTCCAACGAGCAGCAGCAGCTGCGGAGCTTTTCCCCCCGTCACGATCACCCACACTCACAGGCAGTCACACTTCACAGTAGCCTGGCGCAGCAGCTCCAGCTGGGCCAAGGCCGTTTAAGCAGCCTGGCTCTGCTAGCCATTGAGAGGACACTGGTCCCTGGAAAAGACGCCTAGTTGGTACAACAAGTTCACAGATCATTTTGTTGAAAAGGAATGAAGGGTAGAATTTACATATGAATAAACAAACACATTTATGATGTAGGCCCGAAAAATGAGCTTCCCTACCTTGAAAGACCAGCAGCCGCTACAGATTTTTAAACTGACAGAAATGTATTCCTATTATCTCACATACATAGTCAGCCAGAGTTTGCTATATTTTTTCACCCATTAGTGGAATTTAAATTCCAAAGCCCCATCTATAAAGTAACGGAAGCACAGGAAGGAAGACCTTTCATAAGAAGTTGTACCATTGTGTCTCACACGAAATATAAATCCACTGCAAGCATTGTGTGTGATGTTTGGGGGGTCATAGGGACCAAAATATCCTGCTAAGACCTGATGATTACTTCACAAGATATGTAAGCAGCTGCCTTATGTGGAGGCCCACCTATTTATAGCTTCAATGTGCATTCTGAATCCAAAATTCCAATACCTATGAAAAAAACAAGAAAATCCCTCAGTGCAGTCAGTCAGTCTAGGCTTAGTTATTTAGTGCACATCAGTTCCTATAATTAATCTTATCTAATTCTTTACGTGCCTGACTCACTGTGGACTCCCTGGCCATCTCAAGGCAAGCTGACGTATCCTCTCCTCTGTTTCCCTATATGTCAAAACTCTCAACACAAGTACCATGTGTCATTTGCTCTTCAAGCTATATTAAATGCATACGCCTGTGGTGTGTATTGATTATTTGCAAGCACCACTGGATAAAATAAATGTGCCAGCGGTGAAAAGGAGCAGAGGCGAGCTGCATATAACAACCAATTATATCATTCTTCATCCTTGACTGCTGCTCAGAACTGTGTATTGAAATTATGGCTATTTAAAACAACAAACAAAAAAGCCTGGGTGGAATATGAACATGTATTTTGGTACACAGTGTTCAAAAGTAACACTTCTCTTTTAGTTATTGTCCACATTGTTTGCTGCTTCTGAGAATGGATAGAAGGTCAATGAACTGAATGGACATAGGTATTTTTACGAGTGAGAGGCCTTTTCCATTTCAACATCTTCTCCCACACAGATGTGACCGTGAATGTTCAGGAGCCAAAAAGCCAATTGTATGGTGATGCCACAACCTGGATTAAAAAGTAAAGCATGAAACTTATAACCAACAAACAAGCAGGCGTAACTAATAATAATAATTATAATAATAAGGAGGGAAATAAGGAGGGAATATATATGTATGTATGTATGTATGTATTCAAACTACCTGTTCAGGCCATTTCCAGTAGCCATTCTTTCACCCTTGAACTCCTGGCTATGTGATTTCTCAGGAGCTGCTGCCAGCGGCACTGGTGCCCTGACAGTGGCTATGTTCTGCTTCCTGGACTACAGTGAACAGGAGGACGGTTGGAGATGTGAGGCTGCTGGACTATCAGACGGCACACAGCACTGCCTTTGACAGCCTGGTGTGTGACTACTGGCATCACTACACAGACCGAGCGCCATCAGCAGACTTACAGGCACACACACTATATGGCACAGCACGCAGTCACAATGTAAAATCACTTTGTAGTCAGTGTGCATCACACCCCAGAGGCATGTATGTTTGTATGTTGTGCCGAAGGGGAAGGTTGCAAGACTCTGCTCTAATAGAATCCCCGGTGTGACCAGAGAGGATTATGAAAAAGGCTTTCATGACTGTTGCGCTGTTGTATTTACTCATGTCCAGGTTGCAAACTTTTATGTGGGCTAAAAGTGAAAGAAACAAAAAGTGACAGCATTCATGTGGTTGTGAATAAGGGTACATTACATAATGCAGTGGTTATTTTTCAGTTTAATACAAATCAAAAATACTCTAAATCCCTCCATGGCCACAGGCTTTGTCTTTATGGCATGTTTTAAAATGACTTGCTGTGACAAGCCTCTTTCCCACTTGCAAGGTAACAATCAGCTTTCATTCCCTGGACAATGGATTCTGCAGTAGTCACAGATAATTATTGCCTCCAGATCCGGCAGTGATGGAAGCATGACAACATGCCCTTTTCGATGAAATACTATGAAGCACATTGCCTCAGTCAGTAACTTGTGTCATCTTGGACACAAATTCCGTCCGTCTCCATGCAAGCAGTGCTCGAACATTGTTCAAAATTTGCCATCAAGAAGTTTGAAGAGTGACTGAACAAGTAACAAATATAATACTGCTTTCTGCTGTTTACAAACCGGCGTTCATGATATCGTATCATGATGCACCAAAAAACGAAAGAATATACTCATATACTGACAATGGGAAAGGAGTCTATCGCTTATTTAAAGCCTGTACATACACACTAGATTTGGCAAGAAACATGTGCAAGCACTTACATATGGCAAGGATTCTCAAAGACTAATTTCTCCATTGTGCCAGCCTGGGCTGCTTTACATCCTGGTGCTCCTCAGTGTAGTTTCCCCTCTCTAGGCAAAGTGTGATAATAGGAGCTTGTCCAGTGGGATCCTCTGACCTTTGGACCTTTCCAGTGGCTCTGAGCACACTCAACTTCTCCAGCCCTTGAAGGTTCCGATAAGGGCCAACTTGGCATCAGGGAGGAAAGTTACCGGGGCTTGGTATTGTGGCACCTTGTTACAAAGATAACGAGATGCCCTCGTGATCATGATGTGTCAGATCAGAGGATTTTATAAACCTGTGCTGGATTACAGCCTCTTTTGCTTATAGCACTCTGGGATGGTGCAATGGAATGCCGCCTTGGAAGGAGAGGATTTTGCATACTGGGAACTCATATGGGAGATTACGTTTTTTTCTGTATGGCGGCTTTCTCATGCATACCATGTTCAGGTTTGGCCGCCCCCACTTTTAGTATAACCAGCAGACCCAAGGGGATAATGAATGTGGAAGTGGTAAGTCACATGCTGCGGTAGTAACTGTGTCTGTTTTGAAACACTGAATGACAGGAGTTTTTCAGCAGACTGGGGTTTATTTGAATATGCCCTCTTTTTCATGACAGCATAACTGTTTTGACAGTGAAACACTTACTGAATTGTGATAACTAAACACAGCCAAGTATTGTATAATGTAGAGATGTGAAAGGAATTTGATTTGTTACATCTGATAAATTACTTGACATGCATGGCATGACTGAATATTCCAATTGAAATATCAAAGAACAGCAACAAACTGTGTCATTTTGGCCATGAAAAAACAGATCATTATAAATAAGCATTAAAATAATGATTAAGAGGTTTGATTTTAAAGTGGTTAGAGTTAGGTAGAGAATTAGATTTTTGAGGATGCAATTATTTCTCCTATTGAAATATTAAATGAAAAAGTTGAAGTGCTTTTTTTTCTAAATGGATACTGCATTTTGAAATTAAAACTAGCATGTATTTGATTAAAGACCGTGCCCCATGTCATATTGTGCTTGTTGTGGGGACTGTCAGAGGGCAACAGTCAGTCAGTTTTTCTGTCAAACATCCACATCCAACTTAATCAAGATTCATCTTTCGTCTGCAATAATACAGAAGTCTTTACTGCAGTAATACACAGATAGCATACACACTCTGTGGAATTAAATGGGATAGAGCAATTTTTGTTCTTAGATGAGACAGGACTAAAGATAGTCTGGTTTGCGTTGCCAGTGGTGTCTTAAGTGTTGATGCTGCTCACACAGTGTGACTATTAATGTCAAGTTGAGCTGAGAGCAGGACCTTTGATCTTGCAAACCCAGCCTTTAAAGGGAATGTCAGACCCACTGGTGTGTACATGGCAACCCTGAGATAGGTGATGTTAGACTCTCTTTATGCTGTATGACAAATATTTCTAAAATTAATTAATCATGTTGTAAATTTCACTGACATTTTCTGTATGTGGATGAAATTATGTAAAAAAAGGAACATACTTCAATGCAAAGTAATACAGTGTAACAACACCACAAACATCAGCCCCAAAACTTGCAGTAGAGTTGAATCAACACCTCTCTCATACACTAAAACTAAAATACACAGAAAGCAAGTCTGTTGCATTAGCTTGCATTAGATTATAAACATGTAACACTCCAGTAAATAATATATGTATAATCAGTCATACCTGCAAAATAGAGAGAAATAATTAATATTCATTGTTGTTTCTGGCAGACAAAATAATGAAATAAACTTTTTCTGACCCCTAGTCAGTGATGTCACATCAATGTGCAGCACCGTAAATAAGAATGGACATTTTTGATTGTATTTTAATTTGTTTTAAGCATCATACAATACAAGCCTTATTCTTGTCTGGATTCTAACATCCATAAACAATGGATAATGGTTAGACTACAGGGTTGATGTTTGATAAAGAAAAATTGACATTCCAGTCTGACTTTTTTGAAATCCCTGATTGTTTTGACCCACACTTTGAGTGCTAACAGGTTTCTGTGCCTCACTCCTTTTATCCCACACAAGTTGTGCACACAGACACAAAAATATGACATAGACTAAAGGGGAGACAATGAAAATCAAGTAGAAATGAAGTGATTATCAGTACTGAGGTATTTTTTCCCCTGCTCCCCTCCCCTATCTGCAGCGCCTCTCAAACCCTTCATCTACAAGCAAGCCATGATCCTCTGACAGTAGCAATCACAACCCATTGAAAATGTCCCTCTCATGAGAAAATGGAAGGATGCAAAAATCTATAAAAGGTTTAATGTTGTGGGCCTGCCATGATTGCCCAGGCTTTTATCGGTTATTCACCAGGTTGCACTGTCCCACAGCTTGTCCCTCCTGCTTGTCCCTGCCAGGCTGAAGACAGGCAGAGAGCATTATGTGTAATGGCAGCGCCATTTTTGCAGGTAGTTAGCCATTTTCCCATCAATACTAATTGCATCTATTTGAAAAATTCAGAGATGCCTCATAATTTTACTGTTGCAGGCTTTTGTTAGAAGAAACCGGAAAAAAAGAGAGAATACATGACATGCAAAATATATTCTTTCATAGAAGAATATCTCAAAGACGTATGTAACATGAACCTTTCCTTCGTATATGGATTGAATCAACCAAATCTTGCAGTGACACTTCTCTAAGTCAGAGAGCCGAGATTTCAATTGACTTAAGGGGACAAGCTTATCTAATTTTACATGTTTCTGCAGATTTTTCTTCTTGAGTAGCATAGTATTCCACTTTAAGTATTTACTTGATGATCCCAAAGGCCCAAATAGTCTTGGGACCTGGTTCAGTGTTAAAAATAAACTATAGTGAAAAGACATGTAAGATATCCAGGTAGTTTTCCAGGAAGTGATTTGTAAGTAAATAGAATATACTGCTGTTCTCTTCTCATGCTAACGGCTGACACCCACTTTCTCATAAAGTAAACAATGATGCATTCTAAAGCCATCCCCATTTATAAACCTAAGACCAGAATGGTAAACTGCATCAAGAGGTTTAAGAGTAGAGGTAGGAGAGTGCATACCTTGTAAAATATGCCTGCATAGAGACTGGCCAGCGCACCCTCTGCATCCCACCTCGATGGGCTCACACCGTGCTCTCCACCTGTTACCCCGACACTCCTCCACTAGCTCAGCATATTTTGCCCCCTTCCTTCATTAGCCTCCTCGATACGGTCCTCCCAGGGTACACTGAGTTCCAGGAGAACGATCTGTTTGGAGGCCTCAGAGACAAGCAGCAAGTCAGGCCGCAGTGTTGTGGTGGCGACGGACTCTGGGAATTTCAGTTGCTTCCCCAGCTCAACTTTCATCTCCCAGTCTTGTGCTGTCGCTAGCAGGCCAGATGAGGAAGCCCTGGCAGCTGATGGTGGCTTGACCCCAGCCCGGACGAAAGCGATGGATTGCTTCACTGGGCGGAGAGGCTTGCATTGGCCAATCCCAAAGCTGATGGTGTTTGCTATGGCCTTCAGGACTTGGTCATGGCACCAGCGGTAGCGCCCCTCGCCCAGGGCCTTCGAACAGCAGCTAAGGTTATACTTCAGGGTCCCCCTCTTTAAGCAGAGGTTGCAGGCTGGTGACTCTACTAACCCCCAGCTGAACAGGTTGGATGGGCTTGGTAGTACGTCGTAGACAGCCTGGATCAGGAATCGTATGCAATGGGGCTCAGCTTTCCACAGCTCTGCCCAGGAGACTTTGCGGTCCACTGCATGCTCCAATCTTGTCCAGGGTCCCTGCTGCCTCATTCCAACCATCCTGCTGGCCCGCTCCTCCTCTACTGCTGCACCAATGATTTCCGGTCCTTCCCCTGCGCCTTGTCATAGCGAGGTGTTGTGCTGCTACCCAGGCCAGCTCTTCCATGAGTCACTGTCCCCACCAATGCCCTGTGCCGTAGCCGCGACTCAGCCACATCCACCGCCTCTGCTGCCCTCCACTTTCTGCCAGTCCTCACCTCGATCCCAGCCTGGGAGACCTTTAGATCCTGTGATTCTCTGTATTGCAGCACCTCCCTAGCACGGCCCACCTTGAACTCCTCATTCAGGCTGCTGATGGGGAGCTTCAGCTTGTTGTTCTTGCCATACAGGGCGATGCTGCTCAGGCTTCGAGGTAGGCCCAGCCATTTCCGTAGAAACCTGCTGACTCTTCTCTCAAAGCCCTCGATGGTGGAGATTGGAACCTCATAGATCAGAAGGGGCCAGAGGATTCGTGGGAGAATGCCATGTTGATAAATCCAGGCCTTGAACTTGCCAGGTAGGCCTGACTTATCCACTGTGGCTAGCCAGGCTTCTAATTCAAGGTTGGTAGCATGGATGGCTGCCGTGTCTTTTAGGCTGCAGTCAAACACCTTTCCCAGGCTCTTCACTGATTTCTCGGTGATTGATGGTATCTGGGTAGTGCCAAGTGTGAAGTGGAACTTGTTGGTGACCTTTCCTTTCTTCAACACCAGGGATCTGGATTTGTGTAATGGGCGGCTGGCGGACACCAGACTTGGTGAGGGGACCTCTGCACTGGGCCTCTGCAGGTTTCACCAGCATGTTCATGGCGAGTGCGAATAATATCACTGAAATTGTGCACCCAGTGATAATACCCTTCTCAAGCCTGTGCCAGTCTGATGTTGTAGACCCAGTAGAGACTCTCAGACTGAAACTGTCGCAGTAGTCCAGAATGAGGTGTCTAAACTTGTCCGGGATGTGGCGCCGGCGAAGGGCCTCCTCAACCAGTTTGTGGGGTATGGACCCATAGGCGTTTGTGAGGTCCAACCACAGCACTACCAGGTCTCCCTTGTTCTCCCGGGCTTCCCTGATCAGTTGTGTGACCACGCCTGTGTGCTCCAGACACCCTGGCACCATTGGGATCCCTCCTTTCTGGACCGAGGTGTCGATGTTACCCATTACATCACTATAGTCAATAACAGATAAAAAGATTGACTGTAAAATTTGCTTTTTGCAGTACTGGGTAATGCCTGATTTATCTCTATTTAGGACATGTGTATATACTTGGGATGAGCGAGTACAGCATTATCTGTATCTTTATCCATTTACCATATGAATTAACTGTATCCGTATCTGCACTCGGAGTGGGCGGGGCCTAACCAAGAAGTGGGTGGGATTTAACCCAGAAGTGGGTCGAGTAGTCTTGAAACGGCCAGGGCTTTAACCAGTTTGTTATTTTAAGCATGCAATCGATATGGGTTGATTGGAAATAGTTATATTTATTGCTGATTAGAAAACTTAATTACAGGAGTTCTGCAACATTGAATATAACACATGAATGTAATGAACAAGAGTTTTCATATTAAACATAACTTTCTTTTTTTAACTTTTAATTTTAAAGAGAGAGAGAGAAAGAGAGAGAGAGAGAGAGAGAGAGAGAGAGAGAGAGAGAGAGAGAGAGAGAGAGAGAGAGAGAGAGAGAGAGAGAGAGAGGGAGAACAGCTCTGTGTGGGTGCAGCTTAATTAATTTGTCAAATTTATACCACTACTATCTTTATTTTTTTTATGGAATACAGCAAGAAAGTGTCAGACACTCTAAAAAATCTAACAAATATCCAAAAGGCAGAGATGCTGCTTGGTAGTCCCATTCTACCAAGCAGCATGTCGGAACGAACCCACGTTTACAGAACTCTGCTGTTAATAAGTGAGTAGAAACCAAAGTAAAAACAAACCTAAAGCTGAAGAAATTTAAAAGTTAAAGGAAAAGACCTGCAAATCTAGATGAGGGAGAGACAGAGAGCTGTTCTGTGTGTCAGTGAAGAGAGGGGGACAGCAGCAGAGCTGCGTTGTGTCAAGCATATTACAGAAGGAAGGCACAGTCCGCTAATGAGGATTTTCATTCAATCTGAGCACGGATATTGATGCATATTACTCATATCAAACTTGTACTCTGCGTTATCCGTACCGGATACTCGCTTCAGCCAAGTATCCAGCTCATCGCTATTATATACCCATATATTATGGAATTTACCACTCTAGTGCAGTGCCCATTCAAAATGTACATGTTCGAAATGCTCGGACCCAGCATGCCGTTGAGCGTCGTAACAGTTAAAAGGGGGTCCACTCTCAATACACTCCTACTGAAAAAAAGGTCCCATACATCTTAAAGAAGGGGTGTCCAAACTTTTTGCAAAGAGGGCCAGATTTGATAAAGTGAAGATGCCCAGGGGCCAGTAGTTCATTCTGATGTTTTTTTAACAACAGAATCACATGCAAATGAGCACTATTATATCTTTGTTTTTTAAATGGCAGTGTAACCAAATATAAGCCACTCAGGCAGAAGTGAACAACTCTAAAAACACAATTCTGCCTTTAATTCACATCTGGAGAGTCAGATAACATTGAACATTGAACTGTACGGAATACCTTAATTTTCCTTGAGTTTGATAAATATCTTTGCTTCATGGACATTTTAAACAAGAGTTATATGTAATGCAAAGTTGTCTGTTATCATTAAAGTTAAAAACAACTTATTTTTGCTCTTGTCTTTTACAAGATCTTTCAGAGAGTACACATCTACAGGTACACAACATCAACAGTTATAACCAAATCTTATTCAAGATGTTTAATAAAATAAAAAAAAGTGGAAGAAAAAAAAAAAAAGTCCAAGTGCATAAGTATGCTTTTGGCTTTTCACTGTTAATAGTGACAGATTTAAAACATTAAATTTCAGATTTGGACACTTACTTGCTGTCACTAATGAGAAGGGTGATACTGAGATCTGGATTTCAGTAAGGAGGCCAGGTCTGGTTTGAGGGAACTCGTTGAAATTGTTTAAGTTCATGACAGAGAATGTTTGCTCACACAGATATGTGGAGCCAAAAAAGCTCAGCATTTTCTTAGCAAATGTTCGCATTTCTGGAAACCTGCCTTTATCCAGCTGCCTGTAAAAGTCAACAAGAGTACGCTGCTGGTGTTTACCGCGCTTCTCATCATCACACTGCAGCTCAATGAGCTCCAGCTGCAGCTGTGGAGGAGCATCTTCAGGGTCCACGGAGAAGGGAGAAGAGAAAATCAACATGTCCTTTCAATAGTAGCAAAATCCCGAAAGCGTCTGATAAATTCCATAGAAAGAGATGCGATAGCTGTTGCATAACTCATCATTTGCGCACCGATGTTGTCCTGTGGGAAACTGTCGATGACCTCTTTCAAAGCTGGGAAGTGCGCAGTGCAGGGCTCTGTTTGGGACAATTGTCTTTGGAAAAGTTGCAGCTTGGCTCTAAAGGCCTTGATGTGAGCGTACAGCTGGCTCACCACTGCATCTTGTCCTTGCAGATTAACATTCAGCGCATTCAGATGCTTCGTTATGTCAACCAAAAAAGCCAAATCTGCCAGCCTTACAGGATCGGACAGTTCTCCCATCGTTGCATCTTTTCACATAAAAAACGTCCAATTTCCTCTCTGAGAGAGGAAAATCGCTGCATTGCGGACCCCCGACTTAGCCACCTCACATCGTTTTGATATATTATGTCTCCATATTCAGCCTGAATGTCAAGCAAGAACTGCTGAAACTGTCTGTGGTGTAGAGCTTTAGAGCCTTTAACACGGGTTTCATAACATGGTCGAATTGGAGACGTTTGGCACAGAGAGCCTGCTGGTGAATTATACAGTGAAGTTTAATAGCGTTACCTCCTTCTTCGCTGTCTTTATTGCAGATCAGCGTGGACAATCCACTTCGCTCACCAGCCATGGCAGGCGCACCATCGGTAATGATACCAGAAACTTTACTCCATGGTAGTTTCAGATCATCAACAGCTTCACAAACAGAAACGAATAAATCTGTTCCTCTGGTTTGGCCTTTGAGGCTTTGGAGGTCAAGCAGCTCCTCTGTTACGTTCATGTTGTCATCAACTCCTCTTAAAAAAATCAAGAGCTGTGCAGTGTCAGATACATCGGTGCTTTCATCACAGGCTAATGAGAAATAATCAATGATTAGGTCCTCGACTCTCCGTGCGACGGTGTTACGTGCCAGGCAAACATTCATAAATTCTTCCTTCTTTTTGGGGCAAACGTTCTCCACCATTTTCAGGACACAGTCTTTGATAAATGTACCTTCAGTGAAAGGTTTTCCATGTTTAGCTATTAACAGGACCACTTCGTAGCTTGCTTTGGTGGTCCTTTCCTTTGACTCACTGGCCCGCTTGAAAAATAGCTGTTGTGATGCCAGAGCAGTTGTTTCACTTTTTCAGCACGGTCACTCCCTGTTAGTTTGTCGTATGTGTTAGCATGTTTAGTTTGTTAGTGTCTCTGTATGTAAACAAGGCAACAGTCCCCCTCTATCAACTTTCCTCTTTTTCTTTGCAGTCGCCATGGCAGTAATGACCGGAGAAGGGTTTGCCACAAAGATGCATAGCCAGGAAGCATTAATTAGTGGTGCTGCCACCATGTGGTGAAAGGAGACATTACATTTTAAAGTTTTGTGATTTATTTATTCTGTTAGATAGTGCTAGCGGGCCATAAATAATATATTATTAGACCGAAGTTGCGGGCCGTATGAAATCTTACCGCGGGCCGTGATTGGCCCCCGGGCCGGACTTTGGACATGCCTGTCTTAAAGGATGGCAATCAACATGGCATTTCCTTGGGTCCTTAGCAATACAAGTGTGAATTTGTTCTAATGTGATCGGTAGATGACAATTTCCTTCAGTTAAGTCTGAGGGCATTTACCAATTTAAGATTATGCAATAGATAGTGTTATGTACTCACTTCGTGTACAAAGTGTGTGGAGACACAATAAGAAGGCCGACGATGCACAGGACTTGCTTTACTGCTGCTATAACTACATAAGTAGTGCACGAGCAGTAGGCAGTTTGTTGCGAGGCCTCCTGCCCATCAGCAGTTGAGCTGTTGACAGGCATACTGACTCAAGTGGAGTAGTTCTGTAGTCTTGCAGGGCAAGGTGTTTGTTCTAAACTTTGCTCCAAAGCCTCTTGAACGTCTTCACCGCACACTCTGCTTCACCATTAGAGCGTGGTGTGTGAGGTAAAGATGTCTTGCGCAGGATGCCATACCTCTTACAGAACTCCTCTGATGAATACTGCGGCCCATTATAGTATGTCCTAATAGTGGCAGGGATTCCATGTCTGCTGAATTAGCTGCGCTAATCTTAAACTCATCCACTTCAATGTATTTTGAGTAATAATCCACAAGTACAATGTACTGTCTTCAAGAGATGAGCCAGATACTCGACTGAAACGAGAATTCGGAACGGATAAAGCACTTTTGCCAAGTACAAGTGCTTGGATTAAATGAAAATTCTCATTAACGGACTGTATCTGCGTTCTGTGATATGCATGTATGCAGCGCCACTCCGCTGCTGTGTCCCCCTCCGTTGCTGTGTCCCCCTTCGCTACACACACGCGCTCTGCTCACTCACACAATAACTCTGTCTTTAACTTTTAAGTTTCTTCAGCTTGAGGTTTGTTTTAACTTCGGTTTGGACTCACTAATTAACCAGCAGAGTTCTGTAAATGTGGGTGTGTTCAGACGTGCTGCTTGGTAGAATGGGACTAACGTTGCGTCTCTGCCTGTCGTTTTTTTTTTTTAAAAACATCAGCTGTCAAAACACACACACACACACACACACACACACACACACTCTCTCTCTCTCTCTCTCTCTCTCTCTCTCCCCCTGCTCATAAAAAGTTAAAAAAATAAAGTTATGTTGAGTATGTTGTATTCATTGTTGCAAATCTTGTTGTCTAAATAGTTTGTTTGCTATTGTGATCAAAACCATTGATCTGAAGTTCAATGCTGAAGCTGTCAGCAAATAGTTTTCTAATCAGCAATAAATGTAACAATTTCTGATCAACCCATATCAATTGCATGCTTAAAATAACATACTGGTTAAAGCCCTGGCCTTTTCAAGACATCCCGTCCACTTCTGGATGAGACCCCGCCCACTCTGAGTACGGATACGGATAATTCATATAGTAAACGGATACAGATACAGATAATGCTGTACTCGCTCATCCCTATTGTCTTCCTTCAAACTCAAACAGGTCAGGGCCTACCTCTTCAATTGGCAGCTCTGGTGTCTCTGTTGGTATAAGTGGTTGCCTGGGAAGTCTGTTTAAAATTTAAGCGCACTTGCCACAATTTCTGATCATGTTTTCAATTTCAGTGCTCATACCAGGCCAGCATAACACTTCACATGCTAACTGGCTTCTTGAGTCCCATTAGGGTTAAACCGCTCCTAGTCCCATGCCACTGGCATAACAGAATATTTCCACAGGCTTTGCCGGATCATAAAACTTGAGTAATGGGGGTTGTGTGCATAGTTGCCTGAGTTTGTCAAATGCCTGTTGTTGTGCTGGCTGCCACGCAAACTCAATGTCACTCTTCACAAGCTGCCGCAGTGGAGCGTCCACCTCACTCAAGTTAGGAATCAATTTTAACAAGCATGTCACAAACCCCAAGAAGCGATGGACACCGTCCTTGTCTGTTGGTGAGGCATGCTCCTTACTGCTTCAATTTTCTCTGGGTCTGGTTTTAACCCATCAGCTGGTAACCTATATATGGCACAGCTGACTGGCGGATGTGACACTTGTTGAAATTAAGCTTCAGACTGTAGCTTGTAGCTCTCTCAACTACCTTGCGTAGTGTTGTAATGCTCCTTTATCGTTGACGACACTTCATCCAACTATCTGAAGGAAGCCTGATTTAGCGTCGAAGACTTAGAACACTTTTGCACCAGGCATGGTCAATATGACCGCTTCTATGGTGCGCATAGGATAATGTTCTCTCCTAATTGCCTTGTTCAGATCACTCGGATCTATGCAGATTCAAATCTTGTATTTACATGTGACAAAGACCATGGTCGACTTTCACAGTATGTCCATCCTTGACCATCTCATTAAGCTTCTCAACAATCTTAGCCATGAGTGCTCCTGGTTGTCTGCGCACGGGATGCATAACGCCCTTTGCATCTGGATCAATCTTTGTTCTGTATTTGCCTGGCAAAGTACCTGTGGTGCGTGTCAGTTCAGGGAAATTCTCCTATACAACTGGTGTGTGTGTGTGTTTAGGTTCTGAGTGGTATCGGTGTTAATGCTCACCTTTTTTCCGTAAGCATCATCCTGTAGCGAGTCCAGACGAACATTCAGACCAAGGGCCTCAGCTGTAGTGCCACTAAGCATGTTCACTTGAACAATGTTCCCAATTTCCAGCTCTGCATCTGCTTCTCTGTCTTTCTATTTGTATATATTAGTGTGTATGATGACACTTGCAAGTCCTCCTCTCTAACAATTCTGATCTGTTTTTGTGACATTTCGAATTGGTGGGGAATTTCAATCGTTTTAGCCAATGTCAGATCTTCGCCATTATCCCACAGCCTTTCATGGCTTTCTTGTTTTTCTCTGATTCCGGCTATTATAGTGTCAATCAACATGTCGACTGAGTCAGCATACTCACAGTGCATTAGTAGTAGCCTGAGATCCTTCAGAAAGTGGTCAAAAAACTTGTTTCCTCTGTTTAAAATTAAATTTGGCTATCCTTTTAATCTTGCCTGGCCATATGTAGCTGGCAAAATAATCCAAGACTTTAGCCAGATTTTCTTTCTCACCATTCGCCTATGTTCTCATCTTGTAGATCTCTCTGCCCTGCTCGCCCATCCATAATGCTAGCCAGCAGGCTTTCTGTTTAGCTTCTAGCTCCAAGAGAGGACTGTCGAAGACAAAACTCACAAGAGAGCGGAACCTTTCAAATTCCTTATATAGGTTGGCGGCATCCTAGTCAATCCTGGGGTGTTCAAACTGCGTATTCTGCGTGTATTATTCTTGATAGAATTCTGACACCATGTTATGCACTCACTTCGTGTACATAGTTTGTGGAGACACAATGACGAGTCCGACGTTGCACAGGACTTGCTTTATTGCTGCTAGGCGCGCGTACACACACACAGAAATACATGGTACAGCGAGGGGTAGGCATCTATCCGTCATTAGTAATAACAAATCTATTGTCAATAAAGGCAAAATAAAGTGTTAGGTATTTAAACAGGTAAAAGTTGGTGTCGGCACCTCTAAATCTGAGGCCATGGCTCTCAGCAGGAAATGGATTGCTTACTCCAGGTAGGGAATGAGTCCTTACCCGAATTGAAGGAGTTCAAGTACCTCGGGATGTTGTTCATGAGTGAGGGGACGATGGAGCGTGAGTTTGGCTGGAGAATCGGAGCAGCGGGGGCGGTATTGCAGTCGCTCTACCGCACCGTTGTGACGAAAAGAGAGCTCAGCCGGAAGCCATCTGTGAGGAACTTGGAGTAGAGCCGCTGCTCCTTTGCGTTGAAAGGAGCCAGTTGAGGTGGTTCGGGCATCTAGTAAGGATGCCCCTGTGGCGCCTCCCTAGGGAGGTGTTCCAGGCAAGTTCAGCTGGGAGGAGGCCTTGGGGAAGACCCAGGACTAGGTGGAGAGATAATATCTCAACACTGGCCTGGGAACGCCTCGGGATCCCCCAGTTAGAGCTGGTTAATGTGGCCCAGGAAAGGGAAGTTTGGGGTCCCCTGCTAGAGCTGCTGCCCCCGCGACCCGACCCCGGATAAGCGGATGAAGATGAGATGAGATGAAAAGTTGGTATTTTAAAAATGTATTCCAGAAGCTATTTTGCCATGTTCCTATTCAGTGCATTTAAATGCAGTTTAAAAACCCGATAATAATCGGGTTAAGGGCATACTCCGGCTTCTCAAAAACCATGTAAACACCATACCCCGGGTTAACAAACCTAGAGAACTCCTTCAATACCCTGATTATTTGCACATGTAAACAGCGTTCTTGGGTTAATATTGTGTTTCTCATTTATGCATGCACTGGGGGTTATAACTCACCCTCCCCTCTCCGTGGCGGTGGCTTTTGACCCAGAAGTAGAATAAACCAGGAAGCAACGCCGGTGAAAACAACGTGAAACAAATAACAGTACTGAAAAAAGTGTAACATGCAGGTGTTCATTCAAACTAATAATTACCATTTAAAACAGTATACAATTATTGATTTGACTGTGAAACTCATTCTCTTTTAGAGACACAAAGTTTGTCCAAAGGACCCAAAACAATGTTTTGATTTTCAAATTCATTTTATTTCTTCATGACCTGTAGGTAATATTTTTAGTTTGAGTCGAATGTGAATTGCGTATGCTCATTGCACACTGCTGGCCAGACGCATTTGACATTGTGGATTTCATCTAAAAATAAATGTACGTTGCAAAGCAGTTGCTGATAATTAAAATTTAAAATTGTTGTTTTGTAAAAATTTCAAATAATAGCGCAATTTAATCTGCTGAGCTAGCTAGCTTTGGCGGTGGCTAGCTAGCCAGCAATGGGGCTATAGCTGGCACCTTGCAGCGCTTTTAGGGATGCTATGCATCATTTTGTATCATTTTAGTGTATTATTTTAGTCAGCATCTCATAGTCTCATAGTTACTCACTTTTACCTGATCTCTGTTAGATTAAGACAAATGAAGGACTATTGCCTAATGTTAATATATTAAATATGTTAAAGATTAGTAAATACATTTAACGTGATCTGTTGGCCAAGTGCAGTATTATTGTTTATATCGACATAAAATAATCAGGTCATTAGAAGTTACTCAATTCGATTCTGTGAAGTTAAATATTTAAGATGTGATATCTGGACATAAATGTTTTTAGTTTGAGCATGGTTATACTTTTTTTAGTGAATAGAGCATTACTTTTAAACCGAGGGAGGACTTTGCCAGGGTACTTGTTTCTCTAGTTATTCTGTCCAAAAGTCATCCATCCGTGAAAATAAGCAGACCGGGTAATGTTATTGATATGAGAGTGAAAAAATAGAGTACTGTCAAGGATGACGCCCAGACTCTTGACCTGTGGGGAGGGGGAGACGGTTGAGTTGTCGATGGCTATTGAGAAACTGTTGGTTTTGGATAGTGTTGATTTGGAACCAATCAGGAGAACCTCAGTTTTGTCACTGTTTAGTTTGAGAGGAGAACCAGGATTTTATGGCAGTTAGGCAGTCAACAAGGGGTGAGGGTGGGAGGGTTGAGGTGGGTTTACTGGAGAGGTAGAGTTGGGTGTCATCCGCATAAGAGTGAAAACTGATGTTGTATTTACGAAAGATATTGCCGAGGGGTAAATGATGAAAAGTTTACACACACCTGAAGTGATGGGGGAGTGCTGGGATGTGAAGGATTTGAGTTGGATGAACTGAGTGCGGCCTGAGAGGTAGGATCTGAACCAGTTTAGTGGAGTGTGGGTGATGCTGATGGAACGTAATCTATTGAGGAGGGTGGGGTGGCTGATGGTATCAAAGGCCGCACTCAGGTCGAGGAGGATGAGGATAGTGAGTAGACCAGAATCAGCTGCCATGAGGAGGTCATTGGTGATTTAGGTCAGAAGTGACACTGGTGGAGTTTGAACCAAGATCCTGATGGATTGTCTGGTGTTGAAGAGAGACATGAGAGAGTTACAGAAGGCAGTTGAGTACAAGTGGGGTGATATAGAAACTATGGATCAGTTGATATATTTTTGAACAGTGAAAAGAGTGACTTGGTGTTGCCTACATTTGAACAGATTATGCTGGAGTAATAGTTTTAATTGGATTTAGTAATACAGTCCTGGTGGTGCAGAAAATTATGTTTGTACATCTCTTTGTGAACAGTCCAGTTTTACGGTGAAACCGTTCAAGCTGCTTTCATAAGCCGGAGTTCAGGCGTAAACCAGGGAGCAGAGAGGGAGAACGAGACAGATCTGGTTTTTAGTGGAGCGAGGGAGTTGAGGATATCATGAAGTCTGGTGTTATAGTATGAAACCAGCTGTTCAGGGGTGGATAAGTCTTCAATGTCCATGAAATTATCAATACTAGAGGAGAGAGAGTCTGTATATGTCCTTAATATTGCGAATGGAAATGAGACAAGGGGACTTAGTGATGGAGAGAGTGATGGAGAGAGTGAGGTTGACGTTGAATGAGAGGAGGAAGTGGTCGGTGGTGCGGAGTTCAGCTGCTGCACAGTCAATAGGGGTCACACCAGAGCAGCATATTAAATCCAGGACATCCTTTGGAGTGTGTGGGAATATGGGTGTGCTGCTGAAATCCGGAGCTCTCAAGGCAGGATGCAAAGTCTCTGGTAAGAGGATGGTTTATATTGTCAATGTGTATTTTAAAATCTCCCAGCAATATTGTGTTCGGCGAGAGAGTGGAAAGATGTGCGAGAAAAGCAGCAAAGTCATTTAAAAACTCGCTATTTGGTTTCAGGGGGCAGTAAACAGTTGCAATAGTTGTAGGAGTAAGTCCAGGCAATTGGCAGACAGTGGATTCAAAGGAGCTGGAGGCAGGGACAGACAGCGGCGAGAACTTCCACATATCGCTGTAAATTATCGCGAGACCTCCTCCCCAGCCAAAACAGCGGGGTTGACAGATGTAAACAAACCCCAGAGGAGTTGAGTCGTTGAGTTGGGAAAAGTTGTTGGGCTGTTGCCATGTCACAGTTAAACAGATAAAATCAAACTTACGGTCACTGAGGAGATCTTGGATGAGATGCCCCTTGCTCGTGAGTGATTGGATGTTTAGCATGTCGAAGAGTCCTCTCGGAAGCTCCGGCGGCACCCCTCATGCATGTATCTCCGACGGGGCAGGAAAGCGATGTGCGGGTGGAGGTGTAGTGGAGTCAGTGGAGGCTCGAGCAGGTGGAAGAGAAGCCTCAGGAGCTCTACAGCTGAGTACTGGAGCAGTCCCATCACGGGCTGGCGAGCAAGCGACAGGAAATTCCAGGCAAGCACGGACCAGATGTATATCCTGTCAGACCACATTGTTGGCATGGACTTGTGTAGCTTAGGCGACAAGGTTAGCAGTCAACATTCAAATAAGTTTAAAAGTGCTGGTGAGCAGCTGCCAGTCGTGCCAGCGTTCACTTATCTAGCTCTCAGCGCGATGATATGATATATCTAATATAAATGAAGAGTTTCACATTCTGAGTACTATTGACTTTATTGCAGAGAGTTCGATTCTGTCCAGGTAACAAAATCCTCCTATCAGCACTTCTTAAGCAGCTTCTGGAAATTGATGCTCTACCTGCAGTGCCATATATTCACATGGGCATTTGTGCGAGACAAAGTGTTTTGTGATTTCAGCCAAGGCTTTTTTATTGCACATGACCCGTGCCAGCTGCAGGACAAGTTTCAAAGATTATCTAAAGTCTTCAATTTTGCGGTGGACACTATAGCTTTAAGTGAGAATGGCGGAAGGGTTACGAGAGAGAGCGAGAGAGTGAGAGTCCCATTGGCTTGCCACAAAAAAAAAAGGCTGCCTGTTGGATTTCTTCCCATTGTGTTGGGGCATGACCATAGACTGTATAATGAATGGACGGAGGTACGCTGACGTCACTCTTAGATTTGCAAATCTCTGAAAAGAAACCGCCCCGGATGCTGCCATCTTCTTTTTTCTATGTCCACAGGGCGCTGCCATCTTTAAGTTTTGCAACCGTGTGCATCGATTGGATCCTGGGTTGGATCTCATGAGGGGTCCATGCCCGCCCACTTCTATCCGCAACCTGACGTGTCTGAGCCGCTGCTAACATCATTAGCTTGGATAATCGGAGGTAAGCTGTACAGCTAACTCAACCTTCATTACTGTAGTAGTATTACATTTGGTAATACTACAACATGAAAAATAACTGTTAACCTTATTGTAGCTGAAGTCATACTGTGTAAGCTGTCACTGTCGTTACTTGACAGATTACTTGAGTAGATAACGTGAATAAAGGAACGATAACGGCATTATAATACATTATTATAATATTACCTACGGTTTGATAATGACGTGCTGTTTTTTCAAGTCACAGGATATCAGCAGATGGAAATGAGCTAATTTAACTAGTTTACACCCCAGAATACTGTCTGAGTACAGCTCAATATTATGTGTGTGTCAAGAATTATGGTTTGTACACTATTTTTTACAAGTCATTTCAACTACATCATTAATAATGTTAATGACATCGAGCCATTGATATTAATCTTTTGTTTCAGGAATAAAAACAGCGTGACAGTCACCATGGCATGTAAACCCGCTCAATGTGAGTAATAAGTTACTTTTTTAAAAACTTTTTATTTATTCCATAGGTAGAACACATGAATATGTACAAAAAAAAAAAAAAAATTAATTACACACCTGCCTCAGTCTACAACCCACTTGGCCCATATCATATATCCTTCATTCATCAATACATACTATACCTCCCCTCTGTACAAGTCAAAAATAAAATCACATATATATATCAAAGATAATCACAACACCCATGAATTCTGACCTCTCCCAAATATTAATTAGCACAGACAAGTGTATTTGCGAAACCAAAAAGGGTGTTAATGAAAAAAATACAAGTTACTTTTCTATTGCTATTTAATGTAAGACAGTACAGCAGACATTTTATTTTTTATAACTGAGGTTTTTCCTCTACAGCCTACAATATTATCCATTTCTCACCATTACAATGTTTTCTGTCCATTCAGCCTGTGTGTGGATTATAGGGGTCTATGTCCGGTAATGGGCTGACAGAGCTACAGACAGGAGGAACAGCCTTGACATTGAGGGAGCTAACATACTGCATTTTGTATTTACTGTATGTATTTTTACATAGATACACTTGAATGTAAATTTTACGCTGAATTAATTAATATTTATTACATTCTTCTGTACACATTTAAGTATTATCTTTACGGGGTTTACATGGATAATATAATTGTTGAAATGATTTCAGATTTTAATATTCAATAAAAGTTCTTATGAAGGTTTTGCCAAAAGTTTGTCGATGTTTTATTGTGCAGATCTGGTATGATTTTTTAACATTTGCAACCTGTACGGTATTGTAATCAGACAACAACACATTGATAAAAGTTTTTGCAACAACTTGTAATCAGTTACAATGCTCGTTATACAGTACGTTAGCTGATATCAACATTATAGATATAATGTCTTGTGATTTACCAAGCAAGAGTATTCTTTAGTTCATGTTAACACTCAGTACTATAAAATCACAGCAGGAAAACAGAAAACTAGGATAATCATTTATTACATTTTACAATTACAATAACTTAGAGATAGATATGAATAAAAGTATTGTGCATATTAACGACAGAGAATATTAAATAAATTGCAAAAACTGCAGTGGGTGATTTAAAGAGTTCACAACATTAACAGAGCCTGGTGAGCATAAGTGATTTGGTGATGATACTCCTTCACAATAAAAATATTTTATCTTGTGTAGCATAAAGTTAATACAACTTGCATTTCATTGTGCAACCCTGTGTCGTAGAATCACGGATAACCACTGCACTTTTGAGAACTAAAAATGTTGTCCATGCATTTGCTCTTCTCTACACCTACACCAAATATGCCCCTCCACAGATGAGCTCTACCTTCTATTGGCACTGGTCACTCACTCACAGGGTGTGGAGACCCTTTACAGATGTAGCAAAAAGAACACAACACAAGAAAACAACATCAAATCAATAAATTATACCATATATAATAAAAAGATACCTCAAACGTTACCAGATGTTAGTTTTTACATTCACCACTATGTATTGATACATTTACTGTGTGATCAGTGCATCATAGTGCATCTGTCTACCTTCTTGTCTTAGAAGAAGTGATCCTCCTCAGAGTGTGTACTGCAGAGACCTGACTTGTCTGATGGGGTCCAATTGTCTCCTCATGTTCAACAACCACCATCACCTGAAGGGAATCTGTTTGAAAAAAACATGTGTTTAAAGTTTTGCTTTAAGACTCTACATTGTAGTTTGAAGTGTATATTCACATTAGGTTTTTCCCACTAACGTGACCACAATTGCATTGTGGATCTGCAATGAATATGAGGATTGTTTATGACAGTTGCATATCACAAAATGATGTGCAAATAAACTGGATGAACTAACAACTTACAACATCTGCAATATGCATCTGCTATTAAAGTGAACTTGTTTGTGTTCATTTAAGACGTGAAAATTCATAGACATTTGTTTAAGCACTTGAATACATCATATACTGTAGATGTTAGAGATTCAGCTATACAGGCTCATTTTTAATTTGCAAAACATTAAAGTTAAACCTACAACAGCGCATACTCACAGAGAAATAGCAAAACTATGCAATAAGCCTGTGAATGTTCTCATTCGTCCAGGTCATCGTTATCCTCAAAGCAATTTCAGTCAAAAACAAACAAACAAACAAAACCTGGACTCGGCTGTCCACTTACACCTCAAGGAGAAAGCCCACTCCTTTGATGACAGCAATGTCCAAATCTTGGACAGAGAGGACAGATGGTTTGAAAGAGGAGTAAAAGAAGCCATCTATGTAAAAGTGGAGAAACCATCACTAAACAGAGGAGGAGGTCTGAGACACCACTTATCTCCAATTTACAGTGCTGCCCTTTCAACCCTTCCCAGGAGATTCAACAATCTAACCTCAAAGGACAACTGTTCACACATGGCCCAAGTGACCCCAACGACTGTCGTTCAGACTCAATAGAGCACTAACGAAGTCGAAACCAACTGCCCACCAACGACTGTCACTCTAACGACGGGCGTGGGCACTTGGAGCACAAAGGGTGTCAGTGACATCATCTGCCTTGTGAGAGGTTAAATACCTGGATCTCCACACCAGTTAGTTGGACCAGTCCCAGCCTGGTCAGATGCGTACATGAACTGATGAAGCCTCTTGGATGAGAGGTGAAACGTCTTCCTAGACAAACAACCAGTCCAGTTGTTTTTGACTGAAATTGCTTTGAGCAAAACTATGCAAGAGTTACCAACAACAAGCAGCTATTAGCACATAAATGACAAAGTTAATATCGGGTTAACATTAGTGCTAGCTTGGTGAAGAACGTACATCGGTGTTAACTGAGATATTAGCTGGCATGCTAAGTTCGGTTAGCGAGAGTTAAGGCTTAAAAAATATGTAAGGTTGCCTACCGTATAAAATTAGTGTCTTTAGTTCAACCGGTTAAACTGAAAACAAACTGCGACCACTGAAGAACAACATCACGGCTGTAGGTATCCACGGCTGATGTAACGTTAGGTTTGAGAGTCAAGATCTCAGAGACCTGTCAATCACAAGTAAGCCACGCCCACAATGCATCCCCTGCTTTATCGTCTATTGCACTCTATTGCGCTTGAATGCAAGCGGATGTCTTCTGCAACCCACGTATCGCCCCCTGCCGGCCACTGGCTAGAATACAGGCTTAAGGAACTTTCGCGTCGGTTTCTTTTTTCAGACCCGGTCACCACGTCCATTCATTTATACAGTCTATGGGCCTGACTTAGTTCCTTGCTGAGTCTCACCACTGTTGGTCATTGAAGTGTACAGCTGGGATGTTTTGATGGTTGTCACATACACACACACACACACACACACACACACTCAATTATATGCGACACATGTAGCTTACTGTATAGAAACACATTCTTGCTCATCCCTCAGATATACATGCATGCGCACACACACACACACACACACATACAGAAAACTACTGAACCCATTATGATGTTTTTGTTACTTTAAATACAACATTTTTTGGTTAAATAACACCAAGGCAACTGCTGATGACAAAAACGGTCTCTCCAACTCAAAACATATTTCGTATGTCAGTGATTCTTCACCTTTTCCTGTCTAAACCATAGGCTGAATAAGAGAAGTCGGAATAGTTACTCTGATTGGTGGACTACCACTTTGAAGCCACAAGCTTGGCAGTCAAGCTGTTGTCATCATTTTGGAGCCAGAAGTGACCATATTTGGAAGAAAGGGTGGAGCTGGGGTGGAACACTAAGCCAGTGTCATTCCAATGATGCTACACTATGCTCAAGAGGGAAACTTTTGATTTAATTTCAGTGGAGTGGGGGGCTCCAGCTGCTGCCACACTTCTAAAGTTACCAGATAATGCAAGAAAGTAATCTTTGTTAGATTGTGAATGTTCTCATTTGTCCAGGTCATCGTTATCCCCAAACCAATGTCAGTCAAAAGCAACTGGACTTGGTTAATTGTCTAGGAAGACGTTTCACCTCTCATCCAAGAGGCTTCATCAGTTCATGTACGCAACTGACCAGGCTGGGACTGGTCCAACTATCTGGTGTGGAGATCCAGGTATTTAACCTTTCACAAGGCCAATGATGTCACTGGATCCTGTTGTGCTCTAAGTGCCAACGACCGTCGTTAGAGTGACAGTTGTTGGTGGGAGGTAGGTTTCGACTTCCTTAGTGCTCTATTGAGTCTTAACGACAGTCGTTGGAGTCACAGGAGGCCATTTGTGAACAATTGTTCTTTAAGGGCGTGATCACACTGTCCTCCCGGACCGAGACCCGGACTTTAGGGTACTTGTCCCCCCTCCCTCTCCCCCCCGCGCCCCAGCCCCGTTTGTACTCACACTACCAGGGCCTCGGCCAATGCTTCTTGCTGTCCACACGCCATCAAGCTGTAACACGTCACACGCATTGATCGCGTGTGTGTGGCTTTGTTTACAAATCTTTCAATAGACCTCGGAGTTTTTGTGCGTCTTGTCGACTGTTTTTGAATATTTTCATCCGACCAAATCTGCAGTAAACACAACGTGAACCTTTCACCACCATTGTTGTTGTAGTTAAATGTCCGCGCATGGTCCGTCCTTCTATTTACATGTCAGAACAGGCGGACATAACGCTACTGCCGTATGGCTCGTGCTCGTGCGCGTGCGCGTGCACGTGCGCACGCTCGTGCTCGTACATGTGCAAACGGCTCCGCTAAAGCCCACCTCTTTCAAGCGGGCCGTGGCGGCCCAGCTGGCCCCAGTTGAGCGCGGAGCGAGTGCGCTCACACTACTTAAAGGTACTAGACTTTAGCTGAAAAAACGGTTTTGGCCGCGGCCAAAAGGACAGTGTGAGCACGCTGTCAGGTTAGATTGTTGAATCCCCTTGGAAGGGATGAAAGGGTAGCATTGTAAATTAGAGATTGGCACAGCCATGTTTTTGTCTGTAAAAAGTGCCGTTAAACTGGAAATAAGTGGTGTTCGGAAACGACTATCTCAACACAACAAGAGCAAAGAAAGACAAACAAAGAATTTTCACAATTTACATAATTGGAATATTGGCAAAAACGCAGAAATACTCACTTGGAGGCTAAAAACTGACACTCCAGCGCAGAAAGAAACACAGAATCGCACTTTTTACTGTCAAAAACACGACTGTGCCATGGGTTCACCAGTATCCCCTATTGTGGCGAATCTTTACATGGAGGAGGTAGAGGACAAGGCTTTGAACTCCTTCAAAGGACTAACACTGAGCTATTGGTTCAGATATATGGATGACACATGGGTTAAAATCAAATCCAAAGGGGTGCAAACTTTTACCGGACATATAAACCCTGTGGACAGAAACATCAAGTTCACCAAAGAAGAAGTCGAGGACAACAGTTTGCCTTTCTTAGACTGTGACGTTCATATGGAGAACGACAGGAGCCTCCACATTGGGGTATACAGAAAACCCACTTACACAGATCAATATCTACTGTTTGACTCCCACTACCCCCGGGAACACAGGCTTGGAGAACAGAGAGCTGATAACGTACCCACCAGCTCACAGCCCCAAGGGGAAGAATGCAAGCACCTGAGAGGCGTCCTCACAACTTGTGGTTACCTCAGCTGAACCTTTGCGAAAACAGCAGCTGCTTCCAGAAAGAAAACCAAAGTGGTTGAGAAAGAAAACAAGAGAAACAACATAGTCATTCGGTATGTGGCTGGGGTATCAGAGAAACTCAGGAGGATCTTCAACAAACACTGCATTCCTGTGTATTTCAAACCCAGTAACACACTCAGACAGAGACTAGTACATCCTAAGGACAGAACACCACACACCCACAAAAGAGATTTGGTTTATGCTGTCCAATGCAACGACGAATACAAAGATCTTTACATTGGAGAAACAAAACAACCACTGCATAAACGCATGGCCCAACACAGGATAGCTAACCCCTGAGACCTGGACTGCTGCTGTCCATTTACATCTCAAGAAGAAAGTCCTCTCATTTGATGACAACAATGTCCACATCCTGGACGGAGAGGACAGATGGTTTGAATGAGGAGGAAAAGAAGTCATCTATGCAAAAGTAGAGAAACCATCGCTAAACACCTATCTCCAATTTACAATGCTGCCCTTTCATCCTTTCCCAGGAGATTCAACAATCTAACTATTCACAAATAGCCTCCTGTGACTCCAACAACTATTGTTAAGACTCACCAGAGCACTAATGAAGTCGAAACCTACTTCCCACCAACGACTGACACTCCAACGGCGTTCGTTGGCACTCGGAGCACAACAGGATCCAGTGACATCATCGGCCTTGTGAGGGGTTTAATACCTGGATCTCCACACCAGTTAGTTGGACCAGTCCCAGCCTGGTCAGATGTGTACATGAACTGATGAAGCCTCTTGGATGAGAGGTGAAACGTCTTCCTAGACAAATAACCAAGTCCAGTTGCTTTTGATGAAAATTGCTTTGTTAGCACGGTGCAACTGAATGCTGAACAAGATATTTCTGGTTGACCACAATCCTACGACTGGGGAGGCTATGGTTCAAGAGGTAGAGCAGGTCATCAATTAATAGAAAGATCAGTGGTTGAATCCCCGGCTCCTCCAATCCACAGGTCCTTGTACAGTGTTTTTGGGCAATATCAAGCATACACTGCTGCAAAGTCTAATTTACTCTAAATGGGACCATAGTTCACAAAATTAACATCATGCTATATTGAAGAACAGTTGAAACTAGCAAATGAAAGCATAAACTCATTGGAAAAAAAAGTTCACTGAGATAATGAATAAAGTATTAGGGTTATTTTCTCATAGACGTCCATGAAATCTGACTTCTTCTTGGAGAAATTAGTTGAATCCATCTTTTTGCACATCTAAACACAGCTTGTATGACTGAAACAGCTGGCCAAATTTTGAATTGATGGCCAATTAACATGTGCTTATATAGCACCTTTCCTAGTCTTCTGACTACTCAAGGCACTTTTTACACCACTTGTCACATTCAAACAGACATTCACACTGATGACAGAGGCATCATCTAATTGCACAGGGAGCAAGTTGGGGTTCAGTGTCTTGCCCAAGGATACTTTAAGATGCGGACCTAAAGGAGCCAGGGATCTAATCGCCGAATGGAGGTCGACCTGCTCTACCTCTGAGCCACAACCACCATAATCAGGATGGAACACACCAATGTATCAGCTGTTGTTTGTGAAGACAAACACAATCGGCTTCATTTGTTCAAAATGATACAGTGGTAGGATTTCCTTTTATACATTTCTCATAAACGCTGATACAATAAGTAGTGCTTCCAATTATATCTACGTGCAGCAACTCCACTGTACATATGATAATATCTTATCTTTTCAGGAGCATTCATCAAGTGTTTGCCACATTTGTGTCTCTTCAAGCCTGCATCTGGGAAAATGAAAAGAGCTTTCTACCCTTTCATCTCCCCCCTCCATCAGTACCTGCTGTGAACAGCAGTGCTGTGTAGTCATCAAATGCAGAGTCATCATGCCTGTTTAACCAATCTGTTCTGGGCCAGGCGATAAGGGAAAGGTCTGTAGAATGAGGTTCATCCTCAGACTAATTCATCAGTTCATTGATAAACCCACCTTGTATCTAGTATACTTACTATGCCTGCCGCCCTTCATGTGGCCCTTCCTAGCTATCTGAAAATTTAAATTGGTTCTGTCATAGTCAGTCTTTCCTTGTGGTCATCACTGTATGGTGTAATATATTACAGATAGTGGAGATGGACTAGATGTTGGCAGCCTCAGTGATACATGTGTGTGTGTGTGTATGTGCATAGTGTGACTGCAAGTACCATGTGTGAAGGATGAGAACACTGGCATTTCATTTACAAAGCATGTTCATGAGGTGTGTCATCTGTATAGCAAAGGTCAACCAAGGTGAATTTAACAGCTGGCAGCATCATGTTATAACCCCCCTGCCAAACCTCATAATATGATGTCTGATCCAGTTTATTGAATTACCTACAGCAGAGGAGTCTTCTGAAATTGCCCATCTGCCGTCAATTCGTATGTGAGTTAGTAGCTTGTCACAGTCATTCAGGTGTTTTTTTAGGTGTTCAGTTTAATGTCTTCATGTGTGATACGCAGGTGCTCAGTTATGACTGCAGTAATTTTTTTTAGCCAATGTGCTGTGTGTGTGCCCTGTGTTTTTTTTTTCTGCTTCCAATCATTTATGCAAATAGGTGTGTGCCATAGCCATACCATGAATGGTGGAGTGGTTCCAAGCCCTGGCTCTTGATTGGCTGCATGCTGAAAACTACCTGGTTTATAAAGAGCCAAGATGGCGGACGTCTGATGGCAGCAGGCATTCCTCATCCTCCTCATCTCCCAACAGGCCACACTTCAGTTCAGCCTTGTAGTCCTTTTGAGTAGTTTAGTTTCTTTGAGTAGTAGGGGTGGACTGTCAGTTTTGTTAACATTGTTTTTTTCCGGTTATTTAGTTAGGGAGGTAAATATTGTGTCATTTGTTTCTTCTTACGTTTGGTTAGGTAAGGTTTATTATGTCCTAGACAGGAACCGTTTGTTTGTTATTTTGGCCTTAGTCCACCCTGAAGCCTATAGCTCAGCTAATATATAATAATCTATATCTATAAGTCTATTGTTGTCACTGTTATTTGCTGTGAGTGAAGCTCCACAAGAGTCCTTAGATTTCAGTTTGATTTGGTTTTCGGCCATACGGTGCGTGGTCCCCTTCGGCTCCTTAAAGAAAAGTGGCTTTCAGAGTCTCCAAAACCTGAGCATGATGTGCTGGATTATGTCAATTCGTTTCGTGAGCGTCTTAATCATGCTTGTCAGTTAGCTTGTGAAATTCTGGCACTAAGCCAATCCAAAATATAGCGTCGTTATGACAAAAAGTCTGCCCACCGTGTGTTTCAACCAGGTGAAAAAGTTCTGGTGTTGCTTCCGTTACCTGGATCCAGCTTGCTGTCTCGGTTTTCGGGTCCATACACAGTGGAGAGAAAACTCAATGATACAGATTATGTTGTCCAGACCCCCGATCGGAAACGAAAATCTAGAGTATGCCACATTAACATGTTGACATGTTACTTTTCTAGAGAGTGTAATCCTCCGTCGACACCTGCTGCGCCCGTGATGTCCGTGTCTGCTGCTCCTCCTTAGTACCACGTTGCTAATGTTGGGTTGGCAGAGAAAAGTGGTTTAATGCTGGCCGCTCATTTGAGGAATTCAGAGATGTTAAGTAACTTGGAAAGTTTTTTGTCTCATCTGTCTGCCTCGGCCTGTGCAGATATCATCACTTTGATTGAGGATAATTTGTTACTTTTTTATGACCATCCCCGCCAAACGTCTGTCCTATATCACGACATTGACGTGGAGGGCCACAGAGCCATTAAGCAGCACGCATATCGTGTTAATCCAACTAAACGGGCCCTGATGCAGCAAGAGGTTAGCTATCTGGTTGAACAGGGATTAGCTGTAAGTACCAGTACAAGTGCGTGGAGCTCACCCTGTGTCTTGGTTCCGAAACCCGATAACACCACTCGTGTTTGTAATGACTTTAGAAAAGTAAATTCAGTTACCGAACCCAACTCATTTCCGCTCCCCAGGATGGACTGTATAGATCGTGTAGACTCCGCTAAATTTGTGACGAAGCTGGACCTGTTAAAAGGTTACTGGCAAGTTCCTTTAACACCATGGGCATCAGAATTATCAGCTTTTGTCACCCCCGACACGTTCCTCCAATACACTGTTATGCCGTTCGCTACATTCCAACCATTAATGCATAGAGTGTTATCTGGCGTCGATAACTGCGAAGCTTATCTAGATGATGTAGTTGCTTATTCCTCCTCCTGGTCTGGTCGTTTAAACACACTGTCCCTTATTTTCCGCCATCTCTGTGAGGCCTCCCTCACATTAAACCTTGCGAAATGTGAATTTGGCCAGGCCACCGTTACCTATTTAAGTAAACAGGTAGGTCAGGGGCAGGTGCCTCCGCTAGCTGAAAAAGTGCAGGCGATTATTGATTTTCCGGTCCCACAGTCCAAGAAAGCATTACGCCACTTTCTTGGGATGTGCGGTTATTATCGTGGGTTTTGTAGAAACTTTTCTGACGTGGTGGCTCCTCTCACAGGTCTTGTATGTCCCTTGAAAAACTTTGTTTGGCCCCCCGCTTGCCAGGCTTCTTTTGAATCTGCCAAGGCACTCCTCTGTAGCGCACCCGTCCTCGTTGCGCCCTGCTTCACGCGAACCTTCAAATTGGAGGTTAATGCTAGTGCGTGTGGCGCAGGTGCGGAGCTTCTGCAGGAAGATGAGCAGACTATTGACCACTTTGTTTGTTATTTCTCAAAAAAGTTAAACAAGCACCAGCTTAATTACAGCACTATTGAAAAAGAAGCTCTCGCTCTCTTACTTACCGTGCAGCATTTTGAGGTTTATCTTGGATCTAGTGATTGGGTCTAGTGACTGCTCAAGTTTTCACAGACCATAACCCCTTAGTATTCCTAGCCCATATGCGAAACTCTAACCAGCGACTTATGCGCTGGTCCCTTCTCCTGCAGGATTTTAATCTTCTCCTCTTCTCCCAACAGGCCACACTTCAGTTCAGCTTTGTAGTCCTTTTGAGTTGTTTAGTTTCTTTGAGTAGTAGGGGTGGACTGTCAGTTTTGTTAACATTGTTTTTTTCCGGTTATTTAGTTAGGGAGGTAAATCTTGTGTCATTTGTTTCTTCTTAAGTTTGGTTAGGTAAGGTTTATTATGTCCTAGACAGGAACCGTTTGTTTGTTATTTTGGCCTTAGTCCACCCTGAAGCCTATAGCTCAGCTTATATATATCATAATCTATTGTTGTCACTTTAACTATTTTTGTAAATTAAACCTTTTTCTTAGTATTCAACCAAATCATTGTTTGTGGCCACTTGGGACTTGGGGAAGATGGGGCTTTTTCATGTTGTGTCCTAGTCCCCCTAGACTGGGACATAAAAGATGACTAAGTCTGACCCTCTGACAGTGCTGCGCCAGTGTAATCATATGTAACCCCCACTGTTGATGACAAGAAAGGGCACTGTAATGGCCGCATCTGCTGCCACAGAACTGATCTAAATGTGTGTATCCCTCATGCACTTACACACACACACACACACACACACACACACACACACACACACACACACACACACACACACACACACACCTACCTTAGATTCTCTTTACAGTTTACACTTAATTTTCTCCTCCTTTCTTTATGTTGACCTTTCCACCTTCATACATTATACTCATAGTTTAGTTAGCATCTTTGCCAGTGCATTACTTGCATTACCGTAATTTCCGGACTATAAGCCGCTACTTTTTTCCCTCGTTCTGGTCCCTGAGGCTTATACAACGGTGCGGCTTTTCTACGGCTTACGGTAACCAGGGGCGCGCACTACCGAGGATGCGCGAGACCGAGGCAGACATCTGGCGCCAGGTAACGAGAGCAAAACAAAGAGTAGGAGAGCTTCAGCGACAGTTTGCGCGAAGGAAGTGTTCATGCAAACACCCTCAACATGGAAAACAAACGGAGAAGTGCATATGATGCTGCTTTTAAGTTAAAGGCAATCGATCTGGCTGTCAAAGAAGGAAATAGAGCTGCTGCACGTACCCTTGACATCAATGAATGGCTGGTTATTTTGATAACGTAAACGGCCGCGGGACTGCACTTTTACTGCCGTGTTACAGGCAAGCACTTTGTATTACTTTGCAGTGCACTGTTGTATTATTTGTACTCTGCACGAATGCTGTTCGCCATGTCAAAGATGTGAAAGTTTGATTGAATGATTGAAAGATTTACTGTTAATAAATGGGACGCTTTGCGTTCCCAAACAGTCATCCTGTCCCGACATTCCCCTCCGTGGTAGCAGGAACCCCTATATACTACGGTAATTACACATCAAAACGCCTGCGGTTTATAGTCGGGTGCGGCTTTTATATGGAGCAATCTGTATTTTACCCTAAATTTAGCTGGTGAGGCTTATAGTCAGGTGCGCTTTATAGTCCGGAAATTACGGTACTTCCTGTAGGTAATGCACACACTTTAGTTGTCTTTAGTTAAGTTTTCCTCTCTGTCTGGTTTATCAGGAAAAATCTGTATACTCTTGGACTGACACACATGTATTATTGTGTTACCAACACGATATATATACATATATATTGATATATGGCCAAAAGATTAGCTTTTGAACTGAAAAATCACATAATTACAGTCCATTTGGCTTTCACAAAAGAAAGAAACACTGTCGCAGTCAGCTTAGCCTGCACTAGAGTTTGATTGATAGCTTAATAATAATAATACTTAAGAGGGTATACATTATTTTTTTCCAAATACAGTTTTGCCCATATACCTGACATGTTTACTGTCAAAATAATTATTTTATACTTAACTGAAGAATACTCCACTTTCATCATATTGTAGTGCAGTGTGAGCTGTAGATTCATGTCACGATCATATATAATATATGATATGATATATCCGTCTGACTCAAAATATTTAATTAAATTTTTGTAGCTCAAAATAACTTATCTGCCCTAATGTAGCTCCTTAACTGACAGGTGTGATATGCTTCAATATAATAATGACATATATGCAATAGAGAGAACATATGTGTACATACAGATAGTTCTGTATGTGATTAAATGAACATTCAACTGCACCAAGCAGGTTTTAATATGGTCTTTACTGATCCACTGCTAGCTAGTTGCAGGGCCACTGGCCCAGAGAAGTAGTTCATAGAGCTCTGAACAGCTGAACTGAGTACAAAGGAATTCAGCACAACAACAGATGTGAATAAATTGTAAATCACCATAATCCTGTTCCAGGAGGCCCCAAGAAATGGATGATGTCATTAGGGGCACAGCCGGTGCCTGGTCCCAGAACAGCCTCTCAGGTGGGATGTACTGCAGTCCCACTATTCCCCTGTCGAAAGGTAATATAGAGTCCAATATCCACTCCCTTCTCAGAGGGGGAGGCTGCTTTCTTGTTGAATAATTGAGACCTAGATATAAGACCAATGGTTTTGTGTTAGACAACAGCTTGGCCTCATTGGCTCTCATTCTCCCTTAAAAGCTGTTTCTACAACCTTTGTACTGTCTGCATTTTTCTTTTCAGTCTCTGTCTGACCAATTGTCTGATCTTTTTTAGGATGATTGATAACTGTCTTCATAAATAATTAGACGTTGGCGTTTCCCTTGATAATACCTTCCCCAACGTTTGGCTACTGTGTTTGAAGTTAGGACTGTGTGGAAAAGATAAACTACCGTTTTCCCTGCCGACAGCAGGTCAGTGCACCAACATTTGACATGGTAAAGAGATTAAAACCGCTGGTCTTGTACCACACGCACGCACGCACGCAAGCGCACACGCGCACACACACACACACACTTAGCTTCATGTACTTGGTGGACAGGATCTAATCCAAAACAATCCAAGTGCTGTGCTTGCATAGTACATGCATTATACTTAGAGTGCCGTTTGCTTTATTCTCACTATTGTTTAAAAAGAAACTGTGGGTAAACAAATTAAAATTAAATGAAAACAATATTTAGAAATGAATAAACCCAGGTGACAATTAGATTTGGAAAATGGCATTTGCTGCCCAAACCCACTGAAGTTGAACTGTGTTGTTATTTAATTACTTTGAGAGATGGTGGAACATGATCAGCAGTTTATTTGCATTTTCTCCCAATTTTTCTTAACTTGCTGGGAGCATAGTAGGAACAGTACTTACCACAAGAGGACTGTTTTATCTCAAACTGAGTTATTACAGCAGGAAACACAACAATGTTTTTTGTGATATGTAAAGATTGTAAAAAATGGTTTATGTTTAAGAATAAAAGCCCATAATGATTAGCCTTGATTGTACTGTACACTATATTGGCAGGATCTAGATGGAGAGCATGAAAAGTGGAAATGGAGTGTGCACAATAATTGGCTTCAGCTTGAGTCTGATGGGCACTTACTTCGAAAGGTCACTCGTCTTGACACACTTAATAAACCACCAAATGGTATTGGGTTTCTCTTTTCTCATCCAGTCTCCTTTACCCAGAGTATCTCACAATGCCAATGGATTTGAAGTTACCTCATAGGCCACAGTCTGTCTGTCTCGGGGACAGTGCATAGCAGCTTCAGAAATAAGTGGTACATTTAGTTTTCTCTCTTTTGTTGGTCTCACCTTAGATTCAGCTCTGGGTCACACTGCCTGATGGCCCTTTTATGACTTCCCTGCTGTTGAATGAAAGGACGGAGTAAAGACAGAAAAGTAGACCAGCTCTATAAGTTTTATGAACTGCCAAATCAGAGACAGAAATCAGTGTATAAAGACGTCACAATAAGCTATTCTTCATGAAGAGGCAAATATATTTAGTGAATGCAACATACTTAATGTTCTGTGAATCAGTGGTGGCCAGCAAAGTAGTTTTGAGCTTGGAAGCTGACAAATATATGACAAAAACTAGTGAAAAAAGACTGGCTTTACAGTGGTGCTGAGCTTTAACACAGTATTGGAGAAGAGCATGAAGACAAAACTGAACATCATTTGAGATAACACATACTGACGATACTATGATGCAGCAATGGATCACATTCAGCCTCACATATTCAGATTGTGAAGTGATTTATGTCCAGATGTCCCAAGCTCAGCTGGTGGGGTGCCTGCCAGCACTGTCTGCATGACTGTCTTCAGATTTGTAGATGTTGTACCAATCTTTGTGGAATTGTCTTGCACAGCTGATGTTTTAGAATACATGTTTATATAGAACATGTAATATTTTAGGGATACTTTGAGCTTTTAGTACCTTTTTAAACACCAATGTCTTATAAGTTGGCTGATCTAATACCAAAATATCAACGTGTTCCTACTCTTAAATATCTTCTGCATCAGAGACTGTAAAAGTTAACCTTTTGGCTGGTGTATATTATTTTCAAAGTTGAACTTGTTGCAAAATATTAGCCAAATATTTCTCCGTAGTACATTTACTTTAAGAGTACTTTAATAACCTACTTCAATGGGAGCAGTAATTCATTGTGCCTTGTTATATTACACCTCCCCCTTAAATAATCCACTAGTGAAAACTATATGACAAAAAAAACATGCTACATCTTGGATTTCACCATGACCGGTGATATCTGATGAGATGCCCTGCTAAATTGGATTCTAAGTGGACATAAGGAACTGTGATACTCCATACATCCAAAAATAAAGCAAATATATATATATTGTGTGTGTGTGTGTGTGTGTGTGTGTGTGTGTGTGTGTGTGTGTGTGTGTGTGTGTGTGTGTGTGTGTGTGTGTGTGTGTGTGTTTGTAACTTGCAGGTTAAGCAGTTGGATAATGGAGGCAGTTTTTTTATTTCACTTCTGCTTATCTGGCGTTGGGTCATACATCAGATACACTGCACGTGTTGCATGCTGCCCGTTGATATCTCTCGACATGTTACAAGTTACTTACATATATGCAGTTACAATTTTTGGAGCTCATTTCCATCTCACATTCTCTCTTTACACATTGGTGAAATTTTCACCGCTACAGTACTCTTCCTGCTACAGTACTCTTCCTGCTACAGTACTCTTCCTTTATTTAGTTCTCAGAGAGCATTGCAAGGCTGTATGTGGTTCAGTCTTAGAACCAAAGCACCATAACAGGTAGTAACACTTGATTATAATGCTTCATCTCACTGCCAACAGCACATGACGTATAGTGTGACATTTGTGGAAGGTTGTGGGGGCCAAAAATATTAACAGCCTTGGGCTAAATCTTTGAAAATGCCCAAAGCCTGAGGTAAATAGCTGTGTGATACGTTTGAACTAATTTTTGGATATCTAGTACAGGGGGGCTACCTAAGGGTAACACTTCTTTCAGTAACCTAGTTGGAATAGAGTCGTAGAGTAGAAGGCTTTGATGCCAAAATAGTAGAGGTTAATTTGTTAAGGTCAACTGTAGAAAAGCAGTCCAAGAATATATCAAGTCGTGTAGTTGTTTCTAAGGTTCCTGGGTTTTAAGAAAAATTGGTGCCAAGCAAGTTGATTTTGTCTTTAATAGTTGTAATTTTGTCATTGAAGAAGGTCATGAAGTCATTACTTCTGAGGGTTATAGGAATACATGTCTCAATAGAGCTGTGGCTCTCTGTCAGCCTAGCTACAGTGCTGAAAAGAAATCTAGGATTGTTCTTATTCTCCTCTATTAAAGATTAGTGATATGCTGCTCTGGCATTACGGAGGGCCTTCCTATATTTTTGTAGACTTTCATGCCAAACTAAGCGAGATTCCTCCAATTTAGTAGAGCGCCATTTACTTTCCAGTTTTCGCGATACTTGTTTTAATTCACAGGTTTGTGAGTTGTACCATGGAGCTAACTTCCTCTGTTTCATTATCTTCTTTTTTAAATGTTAGTACAGGAATCTTGAATATTAGGATAAGGCATTATCATCTGCAAATTAAATGCAGATGGAATCGCTTCCTTAAATGTAGTTAAAGCACTATCAGACAAACATCTAGTCTAGAAACTTTTGCCCAGAGTAGTCCTGTGATACGAATTCAAAAATTATTAAATAATGATCTGATAAAATAGGATTACGTGAAAAGACTATTAAGTCATTGATTTCCACACCATAAGCCAAAACAAGGTCGAGGTTGTGATTAAAACAGTGAGTAGATTTATGTACACTCCGACTAAAACCAATCAAATCTAATAGAGAGATAAACGCAGTACTAAGGCTATTATTATCAAAGTCCATGTGAATATTGAAATCTCCTACAATGATTACTTTATCAGATTTAAGGACTAAATTTGACAGAAACTCTGAGAATTCAGATAGAAATTCAGAGTACGGACCAGGAGCATGGTACACTATAACAAGTATAATTGGTTTCACAGTTTTCCAGGTTGAATGTGAAAGACAAAGAGCAATACTTTCAAATGAATTATAATTTAGTTTAGGTTTAGGGTTGATTAATAGGCCTGAGTCATAAATAGCTGCAACGCCATTGCCTCAAGGAATATGAGTATTAATATGACTGGGAGGAGTGGATTCATTTAAGCTAACATATTCTTTATGACACAGCCAGGTTTCAGTCAGACAGAGTAAATCAATTATCTGATATCAGATCATTCACTAATACAGCTTTAGATGACAGAGATCTGATGTTTAAAAGTCCACATTTTAATTTCTGATTTTGTTGCATTATCGCAGATTTGGTGTTGATTTGTATCAAGTTTTGCTGTACAGCTCCTCTGTTGATTTTTGATTTAATTAATTTAGATGACCGTGTCATCTGAGCGGAAAGTGCTCCACAGGGAGCGCGGAGAGGTGTGTAAGACTGCAACTCTGCTTCCTGTGCGTCTGTGGTAAGGGCAGCGCAGAGAGGTGTAATAAACTGTGACGCTGCATCCTGATCCCAACACTGGGTTGTTGTCAGGAGCTTGTGGTGGTACAGGACTGGACAGTCAGGTCAGTGGTGACGTCATGTACAGATGCCTCCACCAGCTGTACATGACGTCCCCAAAATAATCAGTCGCTTCCCTGTGTCAAGCAGACGGTTCACCATGGACCTGAAGTCCTGCTTGAGGACCTCGGACTGGCGGTTCTTTAAATCGTTGGTACCAGCCTGCAGGACCACCGTGGGGGTCAAGTTGTGCTGTGAAAACAGCTGGAGGGCGGAGTACCAGTCTCTCATGGTCTGGGTTGTTTACATAGCTGCTATTTGTTTCGGTGGGTTTTAAGAAGTGTTTTGGAATGAAGTTTTAATTGTAAACTTTGCTATGAATGATTGAATAATTCTAGAAGGGTACTGAGCTGGTGTTTAAAATGACAACTTGTCATTTTGAAGGGAAAGGCTATGAAGAAAGATTTGTAGGCTGCATTTATACTGTGGTTAATCAAAGTTCTGGGAAACGTGAGCATTGAACAATGCAAACCACCTACGCTGGCTTTTTAAAGAGAGGCTGTCAAAAGGCTTCAGCTATTAGAACATTCAAATAATTGGCAACAATTATGAAGGGGTTCCAGTGAGTTTGAGTTGAGTTGGCAAATTCAAACTCAAAAAGTGAGTTGTTGACAAAACTTAAATATACAGTACATTTGTATCTCTGATATTTACGAACTATCATTGGACAATGTTAATAGTTTGACATTTTGGAAGATACACTTATTTGCTTCCTTGTGAGGATCAATACCACTGTTACGTGTGTATTAAATATAAGTTCCAGCTGTTGTGTTACTGAGTATTCATGGAGTCTTGTTGTCAGCATGAGGTTGGCATGCTGCCAGTCGAGACTCCACAAAGTCGCTACTATCAGCCAAGAAATAGACGAGAGGGACTTATGTCCTTAAAGCAACTTGTAATGTCTCAAGTATTGCTTGAGCACAGTTAATTACATCATAGTAGGTTCATCCACTTGGATGAGTTTCACTGCCATTTCCCATTCAGTTGTAGAAATGGTGTAGTCTGGAATAGCATCTATTGCAGTGCGTTGCAGAACAGGTAAATAATACCTTGTGACCTGCAATGACACTCTGGCACATGGTTATTTGCCGCAGTTGTAATCAAACATAGCCAATATCAGACAACTGACCGATGAAAGACCACACAGAATGTATTTAAATTTAACAGACTAATCTACTATGCGATGGCTCTTCGCTGGACCTATGAGTCATATAATAGAGGTCCAAGTTTAATGGGCTCCATTATAGAGAGTGAGGTCCACTACTTATGGTATTTTACAGTACTGTACCATGCTTAGATTTGATCATATTGCATTCTATCTACAGTATCCATCTATCATTGCCCCCTCCACCATCACAGGAAAAAAGGAGAAAAAAAAGAACAAAAAAATCCAAACAAACAAAAAATCTTTCCAGCTCACATATGGCTACATTTCCATTGCTTCACATTTTTATGTGGCCAGTGATTCATGGGTCATTTCATCTGCTGGCAGTGGCTCATTCACTGGCACTGACTGATTTATACACAGAATAGTGGAGGAAATATTCACACACAATACACCTTGGCTACCTGGCCTTCTATGATCACTGGTGAAGGACTGGAATCCAGCCAAACGCTATTGTAGCACTTTGACACATTGACTTATATAAATTGTTGCTGTATAAGCCACATACAACATGGCATGATATAATATAAATCATGTAGACTGGAAGGGGGGTGGGTGCAGGGGGCAACAGTAACAACCATAAAAAAAACACCAGAACATAAAAATACACAAGTCCTAAGTTACAAATATATGGTAAATGTGAGTGTGCATTTCAGGTAGACAATGTCAAATACATATCTAGTTTCAGCATGCAGTTCCTTGACAAGTATAGTTTTAAAATTATGTTTTGATCCAGAGTACTTAGTCTTGTCTCAAATAAAGGGAATCTATTTCCAAAAGCTAATAGTTAATTCAGGATTAAATTTAGTTCATTTAACTGAGGTTCAGGAACAAGAGCGTACCCCTCTCCCTTCACTAATTCCACCAGTCACATCTCACAATTAAACAACCTGTGTCCCATTAACGCAACACCTGTGTCTCATTAACTCAACTACCTGTGCAATCATATATATATTCCTGTCTTACCCACTCTCTCTTGTTTGTCTCAGTTTTCCAGGACGTATTCCAAGTCATTTAATGCTTTCACGCCAGCTCTGTTATGGACCACAAGCTGTTCCTCAACCCGTCAGATTTGGACCTGTTCAGTGATATCTCCGAATCTCCTCTGTTGGCCCACTCCGACGAGGCCGGCCAGCCACCCCGCTGTCCCTCCTGCGCTCCACGGCCGTCACCTCGGTGGTAGACGAACTTCTCTCTCCTCCCCCTGCGCTTTTGAACCGTGCCTCATTGTTGTCGCTGCCATTCTTTGGGGGCATGAGTGGTAATTCTCATAAATCCATCCAGACAACCACATTACCGTCAACATCATAAACAAGGCAGCTCAACACCACATGTCCACCCACAGCCTTAACTCAACTGCACCGCCCACATTTCGGGCTAATAACCCCATCGCCAACCCCCTCTCATTCCTAAATTCAAATAATTGCATATACTAACCCATACAGCTCGCCGGAGCACCAGCCCCTCTATTTTATATTTCTACCCTTCGCAAAAACGTGTTAATCAGACCTACGCACCGCAGAACCCCATATCGCTCCAAGCACTCACCCTCAGCAGCCGACCTCCTCATCCCCGGCATCCAGACCCTACGTGCAGGTTGCATCTTCTCCCCCATCAACCCAACTCCTGAATTATGTTCGTCTTAGCAATTTTGGTTTCCTCAGGCGCCCAATATTACCACCTACAACCCATCGCTACATGCAAGCCTCAACAACACTCCTATCTACTTCCCGAAGACCCTCTGGTCACCCAAACTACCTGAGCTATGCACAGCCATTCAAGCGATATCTGAACAGTCCATTCTCATCTCTTCCGATGAAGTTTTGGGGGTTAATGAAGCAGCACATATCAAGGCATAACCCCACTCTGAGCCACGCTCCCCGGGCAGGTGTGAAACCCATACAAACCTCAGCCCGCTTCGCACCAATCATCCCCGACGATGGAACCACGTCCTTCATCCCCGACAATGGACCCACGGCCTTCATCCCTTGCGATTGACCCTCATTATTTCCTCGACCCCTCTCTATATCCCACCTAAACGCACCCTCACCCCAACTTCTTGCATTCCCCGGCTATTCCAATTAAACTTCTACAATATCGTACAATGGTGTGGTTTTTAGTGAAATGATGTTTAAACAGACATCCATTAAGAATTGAACAGCACAACACTAATTTGCTTAGATAAAGAGCTCAACCTTAGAGAGCAGAGACAAATGTCTCAAGTAATATAACCAAAACTTGCCGTGGTCATGTACCACCTTAGGTAGAAAATTAGGTTTCCAGGGCCTTTAGGAAGTTATGATTGAAAAAAAAAAAAATGTCAAGGAAAGTTGCAGTCTGCAATACTGTTTTAAAAATTAATTTATAGTAGACCTAAATTGTTTTTGTATTGAGCTGGAAATTTAATCTAGTAAAATTGTTCAACAAAATTATCCTGACAAGTTTCATTTTGTGTTTTGTCCCCAGATTAGAAATCGTACATAACCAAATAAAGTATTATAAATGAGACACACACTTTCCCTTGCACTATTTCTTTTTATCATGTCTATGTAGGACGCGGCATTCAGTCATTTTTATCTGAAAAACAGAAAGGTCACAGATCTATCATTGTCAATACCACTGTCAAATTGTCCTGAGGTTGTAATGCCACCAGATGCTAAGTATAACCCCAGTCTTGCTTTTATTCCACAGTGAAACACCATACTGCAGTACAGTATTGCAACCCACACATGAACATGACCAGTAATGTATCACACATATCGATCATGCTTGCACTCACTGGTGCAGAGGTCAAGTTAGGTCACTGGTTGACTGGCTCTTTACTCTGTGGTAAAGGGTCAAGTAGTTTGTGTGCTAGATGTTGGGTTAGGTCACATTAAGATGGCCTTAGCTTGTCTTATGCATTTCCACAACAGTATTTAAAGGTCAAAGGGATTTATAAGTACTTCAGCCAGGGATTTGCTATAATTGGCAAGTCACAGTGAAGAGGACTGGAGTACTGTAATTTATATAGCACATACTGTACACAAATCAAGCAAAAGGCGCACAAACCTCCAACCTGCCAACTTGATGAATTACAATAAGCACAATTGTCAGAGTAAGCATAGACATCCTTAGGCTCTTATAAATACACCTAGTCACTGAAAAAACAACCTCTGAAGGAAATAGCCCTATATGACTGCTTTTACTTTGGTTCAACTACCTGGCACAAATCTCCCACATGCAGTGATCCTACACAGGGACACTCTTCTTGACCATCTGGCATTTGAAGCAGAGTGTCCTCTTCTACTGAGTCTGAAAAAAGGTCTTTGTATAGAAAAACTCTTTTTGATCAAAAATCACTTAGAAATTCCACTGTGTCCATCTGAATGCAACACAGAAAATGCTTCAATGGCTTTGGACCCTACAGCCAGAATTCCATGCCCTGAGATTCTAGAAAATCCAAGTATTATAAGTTCTTCAAGAAAACCAATACAAAATATACACCTCTAAAAACCGATACAAAATATCACACCTCTAATTTACAGCTTAAGCCCCTTTGTATGAAACTTAACATGCCACAGGCCAGGGGTTATCAGATATTTATTCAGGTATCTGTGGAAAACATGGTAAATATTCAAACAGATCAAAGTCCCAAATGCCAGAATTAGCATCTTTGCAGAAGTGCCTTTGCTACTTTAGTTACAAAGACTCCACAAGGTCGCCCCCCTGTCAGCAACATCAAGACAGTTACAGAATCTGCCCGCAGTCAACTTAAAATGTAAATGTGCTAATCAAATAAAGATGAGACTTGCGTAATTGTCATATTCAAGAAATGATATGAGCTAAACACATTTTTTTAGCTCTCACCTACCTGCAGTGTTCTCTAGCTAAGAGTATAATCCAGAATACTGGAGTGCTTAAACATGATAAAGTAAAATGGCATGCAAATATCCGTAAAATTAGAAAATGAAAGTAAAGAAATTTCAAAGTATGTTTGGTTTGTCTTTTTTTTCTTATCGGTGATGGTTAAAATTGGGGTCTTGACTTAACCTAATGTCCCTGAAAAATCCTACTACTCAACTGGATGAAAACTGGATGAGAGCGGTTTCCACCTTCTGACCAGATGACTTACTGACTTTAACTGGCATCCTTGCTACTGTGTGTTCTCACTCATGAATTGCATGTTTAAGCAGGCTGAAACATCCCGAACAGCTCGCCTCAGATGCAGCAAACAGGGGGAGACAGAGTTCCTTTTGACCATTCATCACCACTAACAGGTCATATTTTACAACCTGATGTGAGGCATACATCATCAGTCAGACATTGGAGACCAAGGGAAAATGAAAGAAAAGGTGTAATGGTACAGTATGAGTCTGAAGAGATTAGATTATGTGATGTCAGCCACACTCAGCAGCAAACTGGAAACAAGAACATCTAAGAACTGGCAAACCTATAACAAATGTTTACTAGATAGATGAGGAAGTCTTTGCTGGTAATGGTCAACACCAACTACACTCTTCAGGACATTGTGTTATCATGCAAATAAATTAGCAGATATTCATGTGTATTCCACTTATTTATTGTGTGTATTTCCCACAGTGAAAGCATGTGACGTAGTATGAGACAGCAAGGCACCGCGTAGGGAGGCAGGTTGGGGGGATGGCTGTCATGTAAAACACAGTATCTTAAGCCAAGGGAGCGGGGTTTAATTTCCGTCCATAGTAAACCAATCCACCAGCTTTTTTCTGATCCTAACCAATTGTTTTTCATGCCTATCCATAACCGTCACCTTTGGTGGCTAAAATCATCATCATTGCTTTTTGTGCGTTGTCACTTCTGGTTGAGTAAGAAACTAAGTTTTTTTCATAGGAATTTTATACAGATTTCTGTGCATAACTTTATGTAGGGTTTGCACGAACATTCAGGAAAAAGGTTTGTGTGGCCAGAAAAACTTTGAGTATATGCACTGAACATACCAGGGTTTGCTTCAGAAAGAGATTACAGTTACAACAAGGAGTTGTTTTTTAACTTGTTATGAAACAATCTTAATTCAGTACTGATGCCTCTATTCAACCTTATAAGCGAGCAATACCATCAGCCGGAATATTTGCCATTTTTATATAGTTATTCTTTATGCCTTCCACCGGCTCCATTTCATCAGATGAAACTATCACATAGCATGGTTCACCAGAAAGTTCTTCAATTCAAACTCTAGTAGGGTTTACAACCATTCACAGGTTTTATAAAGGGAGTCTGATAGCTACAGGTCTTTAGGACATGAGGCGATGGAAAAACTACCGCTTTTGTCTACAAAATCAACACAAAATCACACAAAAGTTCCTCAAAGTAACTTTAAACATGAGTGACACGGTCAATCTCTTCCTGAAGCAAGCCCTGGTGAATGTTGTGCTCTAAAATGCTTCTCACCTTTATCTGCCTGTGGCGTAGGCAAACTTCACAAATGCACGTCTGCTAACCCCAATATTTCATATGACTTCAGAATTGCCTTTGTCACTGCAAACCTAGTATGGAAGTAAAAGAGAGGGATCCACTGTGTCAGGGGACCTTCCAAACTGTGGATTAGAAATTTTCTGTGTTGTTGTGTAGTTTCTGTGTATCATTGGTTGAGCCCAACTCATATTGACATCCAGGCAGGTGCCTGCCCATCATTAAGGTTTAATAAGACAGACCACACAGTAACTCATTAATAGCTGCCCACAGGGCACACTCAGGACCTTTGCATTGAAAGGGAACAGCGCAAGTGAGCAGCAGAGAAGAGAGGGTGGGGTGACTTTAAGATACAGTAGTTGTACGTTGTACATGTAGGTACGTACGTGCACACCACACACACACACACACACACACACACACACACACTGTAAAACCTAACAGTACATCTTAATAAAATAAGAAATTTAACATAACTTAAACCTGGTAAAAAGTTGGAGTTACTCATTCCAAGCTGACTCAAAAATAAATTGTTGACGTAGTAACTCAGTTGTTTTGAGTCCACAAAAATGTTGGAGCATTTTAATTACTGATTAAATAATTCAAATTTGTTCCACTGACTCATTTTCTTTAAGTTTACTTTCTATCAGTACATAAATGTAAGTTGTTGGTTTACTGTTATGATGCAGTGTTCGGCACTTAACTGTCAAGGGGTACTTGAAACACACACACACACACACACACACACACACACACACACACACACACACACACACACACACACACACACACACACACAAAGCTCAGTGCTGCAACGAAGTTCACAGCTGTGAGATGATTGGCTGTTTGGATGCTAGGCAGGGAGAACATGTGGGACTATCTGTTACATGATTGGCTGACAAGCAGTTTAAGAGGTACATATTTGAAGCCATATTTTTTCCCCAAAATAAAATAGTGTGCAGAGTAAATGTAAATAAAGTGCAGACAATGTTTTATTAATCCAGGGTGACCCAGTATCAAAGGATCCACAGAAGAGGAAGGGTTTATAATTCCATTCTCTCATCAGTATAATCCAGTATAGTACAATACCAGCCTAAGGTCTAATAAATTGGAGTCTGTAGTGACAATCCTGGATAATACTAACTGTCCCAGCAAAAAACTAATCGTGAAATCTTTCATTGCTGTTAACTAACTAACTAACTAACTAACTAACTAATAACTTGTTTTATCAGACGATAACAATAACACAGGAAAACAGTTTTAAATAATGTGAAAAATGGAAGTAAAATATGTAAGTTAAACCATTGATTGCAATTATTGTGGCAAGAAATAAATCATAGTTTTTTTATGTGTCTCATACACTATGGCCTTTTCACTGTGAAGACAAGAAATTGTGGCAAAGGAATCAGGAGTGGAGGAGGTGAAAGAGAGATGGCTGGCATTGTTTACAATGGATGAGGTAATTATTTTTTTTCAATCAATAGCAATAGGTCAGTGGTGGCCTGTAAATTAAATTATATTAATATCCCCTGTTATATGAAACCTGTGAAAAAAAATAGCCAGAGTCACAAAAATGTCACAAAGTAACTTACACCACTGAGTTTTAATGCAATATGTAATGTCATAACTTACATACAGTATGGGATATTTTGTTTTAAATAGATCAATGCTGAATTCATGAGGATTACTACTGTTCCACCACGATTCCTGGCCTCCTTGAACAAGCACCACAGCAAGCTGATTGAGATCATCATGAACAAGGGAGGAGCTGTCAAAGAGAAGACCCGGGATGTGCTTAAAGTTCTTGATCTTCTTGATTCTTGAAGTATGTACTTAATTCTGCAAAACTCACCTTACATCTTGTGAATAGTAAAATTGTAAATAGAAGCAATAGTGTTAATGTGTCATATTGTCTTTACATTTGATTGTGGACTTACTCGTTGAAAGTAGTACAATGTGCATCTCAACGTTTGTGCAAACCATTTGTTTGATTGCTGGACAATTACTGTAAGTCTAAGTTCCCCTTGATGTATTTTCAGTCAAGTTCAACAGCATGATTTTGTATTGTTTATGTTTACACTTACCTACAGCCTTGATATAAGCCAAAGGAGAGAGAGTCTGCTGAAGTGCCTCATCGTTTACCTTGGAAGATGTACAAAAACTCATCAAGGAGTTGCAAGACATTTTGCATTTATTTACTTAAGCTTTAGACAATCCTAACTGAAGTATATATATATATATATATATATATATATATATATATATATATATATATATATATATATATATATATATATATATATATATATATATATATATGTCACGGCTGTTATAACCTTTTGAAGGAAGCTGTTGCTAGCTGCTTGATTCAGTAACAATCCCATTATTCAACATTATGATTCTAATAACATAGTTTAACAGAAATATACATAATTCTCTCATTTGCAAGTACAGCAATAGTATCCAGGTTAACCCAATATCAACAAATATTAGTCAAAAGGGTGAGTTATAAGGTTCAAAAGCAGCATCTGTACAGATGATTTGACTGACTTTCCATTGCCAAACACACAAACCACTCATGATCATAAAAAAACATCTTTTTTTTCTAACACTGAAGAAAGTATGGAATTTAATGAGATGCGACACAATGTAAGTACAGCAGAAATGGTACTTACTTTTCTTCATTCACCTGACACTCAAAGTATCACAAGAGTACCCTTCCAAAGGAAAATATCTAAAATCACAGGCAGAAACTATGAGAAACTGTCCGCTACAAGTTTACTACAGCTGAGAAAAAAAGTCTTTTGGTCTTCTGCTGTATGATCATTTCCTGCTACACAAAGGGGAGACAGACTTGTGTGTATACATACAGAGTAGCCCTTTATACAATAAATGTCTTGACCTTTGTCAGGTTGGTGAGAAGGTATGACGCCGAAAGAGAGCTTCAACAGTGCACAATGGCAGTGTTTGTGGAGTGTAATGTAACGTAGGCATCATCATTGAAGGTGTGGAGTTGCTTAATGAACTGCCATCAGTTGTTCATGGTTGTGCCCTCTTATTTGGCCTCATATATGCTCTGAACTTGAGCTATCCAGGTGAGCTTAAACACACTTCCGATGCACTGCAGACTATTCCTCCATGAATATTGGAGCCAAAGAAAATGACACGCAGAGTTTGAAGTCTGAGTGTCAAGCTCTAAATATGGGGTTTCTCAAAGAAAGATATTTGGATACAGCATGTTGATCTGTTTTAAGTGCTTGTGTTCAAATACATCCAAGGATAATGTTAGCGGCCATCATAAATAAGAGAAAAGACAGCTTTGATTCAAAACAGGCTTTCATTTCTGATATCTCTGTTAATTATTTAATAATATATAAATATTAATAATAATATAATTTATAAATATTGTGGCGCTAATATTAACATTATAAATGGGAATGATGCTAAATTTAAAATGATCAGCAAGAACAGTAGTAACGATTCCTTTTTCTTTCTTGAACTGCCTTTGTTCATAATTGCATCCATAGCAACTGTTTGTATCCTTTGTTTATTTTTTTAGCTTCCTTGCATTTAAAATGGTTCAAAATAATGATATTCATACCTCTTTGGCAAGGGATAGCAAAGATTTGATTTGATAGACTGTTAGAAACTCCATTTTTATACTTGATGGCTGTTCCCTTGCATCTCAAATTTTACAGAAGAGTACAACCAGTTATACATGTTAAGATGTGCATGTAAATAGTTTACAGTTTCGTAAGGTGACATAACATGTTGAAAAGAACAATTTAAAAAAAAAAATGTATGTGCAAAAAACACACTTTCCTGGCTGCTGAATACAAGTTTGAGGTGATGCCTATTTCAAAGTCGTCAAAAATAAATGGTCTTTTGAAGATAATGTTACTGTTTTTAAATTATCTTAAGTGAATCAGTTCAGTGAATTCTGGTCCTATATTTTAGGGCATTGCATTTTGTTTATGGTGATGTATCAGTTTTTTAAAAGGCAAAATATATCATTGTTTATGTATGTAAGTAATACTTTGGCTTGTGACTAAATAAGCTATATTGATTATGGTATAATAAAGAAAATACTTTGTACTGAATCCAAAATTTAACTTGTGAATTCAACTAAATAAATGGTTTCAGTTGTGCCAGATGTGTGTTTGTGTGTGTGTGTATTGTGTTAATGAAACTTAAAAGGTTTAAGGCAAACGGTTTCCTCAAATAAAATGAGTAGCAACACGTTGTCACAACTAGAATGTAATAATTTGGTTTAATGGAAGATAACTGAGTAAATATAACTAAGTGGTAATATTAGTGCAAAGAAGATGCATTCAAGTTAGTCTTACTTAATGCAGACAAGTTCTGATTACACATTTAAATAAATTTGGATAAATGTAACGTTAACGGTGCAAAATACTTAATAATCTAAGTTCAATTAACTAAATGGAATAAGTACTATTAACTCAATTTACTTTGTTAATGTAACAATAACTATCAGAGTTACTTGTAGTCGAATCAAATCGTTTGCTATACTGAAATAATTTGAGTAATCCAATTTAAATGATTTAAAGCAACCATTTGAGTTTAACTAACTCAGGTTTTACAGTGCACACACACACACACACACGCACACACACACGCAACACATTTGTAAGTGCATATTGTCCTTCTTTGCTGCACTACATGTGCTGCAATATTCTGCCTGTGAAATTTCAATTCAAATGCCAACCAATTACTTCAATTCAAAGGAAAGAGTTTGAGACCTAGTCTAAATATATGAGCTGAGGGAGCCAGTTGAGTTTTGGGAGTAAACATTCTCTGTGTATGCCTGATAATGTTAAGAGTGCGTGTGTGTGTGTGTGTGTGTGTGTGTGTGTGTGTGTGTGTGTGTGTGTGTGTGTGTGTTTGTGTGTGTTTGTGTGTGTGTGTGTGTGTCGTGCTTGCACAAGACTGAGGACTTAGAAATAACTCAAAGACTAAATCAAAGGAAAGAGTTGTAAATCTAGCCTCCAGATACTCACTAACTGCTGAACTCAAACTTAAGAAAACATAAACTGCACAGCTCCCGAAGCTAGCAGCACCACTACTTTTGAGTATGGGCATGAATCCTCCTTGCTGGGAGCTTTCTCTAAATCATAGAAAAACAAATCTGTTAACTACCTCCCATGCCTTCTTTGTTGTTTTAGTGTAACCTGGGCGTGTGTCCCTCTCTCTTATAAAATAGATCTATACTGCTAATCCTAAGTACAATATCTACAATATCTGGTTCTAGGCTTGTATCAAAAAATCTTAGACCTAGGACTATTCAGTTCAGGATTATCACAGGTTTACTCAGATTCACACTCACTGATCTACTAGGTTTGGGAAGGAGATTGGCAGTAGCAGGCTCTATGAGAGATTAATAAGACCTCCAACCCACACAACACAACACACAGGACCACAGGTTTTATGAAACAAAAGAATATATTTCAAGTGAATATCTGATCAGTTCCATTTACCTCATTTTACCTCCTTTAAAGTAGGAATACCTGTAAGAAAAAAAATAAACAACTCAAACATGCCAAACAAATAATTGAAACAACCAAAATGGATGTAAAATAAATAAATAAAATTAAATAAAATATTTCAATACCTAAAAAATTAGGAAAGAAAAAAAAAAAGGAATGTGGTACCACTAAGTGTTTACTAGTTGTCAACCTTCATTTCTTTAGGTCGGTTCAGTTATTGTGTATCTTGGGCCAAAGAACAAAAAACAACCTGAGTCTCAGGTGGAGAAAAGTAGCAAAATAATTTAGGTGGCTCTCAGGTAGATTTCCTTTTGGTTTTTTGTTCCTACCGCCCTCCTGGTACGGCAAACAACCACATGTCGGCGTCCTGATAGATAAGAAGATGGCGGCGCGTGCACACGCAGCCGTTCCTCTCTCTCCCGTCGATTCGGCAATTTTGTGTTTTTTGTGTTATGCACACGCGTGCATATGTTCGTCCCAGTCGTCCTCGTCCTCGCTACACCCGAGACGCATCTACTCCCGTGAGGTTCTGCTCAACATCAGCAGAACCATCTCTACAAAACTCAAACCAGCTGACGCGGAAGAGCTACGCGACTGCGGCCTGCTCCAGGAGCCGGCTCATCCACCGACCCCCACTCCTGTATCCAGCCCACAGCGGAGGCGACACAGGCGGTGCATGAGGAGGCAGAAGAGGGGGAAGCGCGGAGGTATCCGAGCTAGGCTAGCGGCTAGCCCTCATCGGCCGACCATCCCTACCATCACGCTGGCCAACGTACGCTCGCTGGACAATAAACTGGATTACATCAGACTTCTCCGCACAACTTCAAAGAGCGTGAGTGACTGTTGCGTTCTTGTGTTTGTGGAAACATGGCTGAATGACGGCGTACCAGACTGTGCTATCCAGCTAGCCCGGCTAACATGCTACCGGGCAGACAGAGCGCTCGTCGAGGGGGGGGGGGGGGGGACTCGCGGCGGGGGATTCTGTGTTTACATCAGTGATGCCTGGTGCCGTGACGCTGCTGTGGTCTGTAAACACTGCTCATCACTGGTGGAGCTTATGGTCATCAAATGCCGGCCATTCTACCTGCCGAGGGAATTCAGTGCCATATTGCTGGTAGCAATTTACATCCCACCTGGCTCCACCAACAACAGGAGTGAGGCACTGAATGAACTCCACCAGCACATCAGTGAGCAGCAGACAGCCCACCCAGATGCCTTCCTCATCCTGGCTGGGGATTTCAACCACGCCAACACCAAAAGCGTGTTTCCACAACTCCATGGACACATCACTTTTCCGACACGGGGAAACAATATCCTGGACAATGTTTATACTACACACAGAGGGGCCTACAAAGCCCTCCCCCTCCCCCACCTCGGAGCTTCGGACCACTCCACTGTCATGCTAATGCCAGCTCACAGGCCCCTGGTGAAGGTCATCAAACCAGTCAAGAAGCAGGTGCAGGTGTGGCCTGAGGGGTCGTCAGAGGCACTCTAGGACTGCTTTTCCACCACTGACTGGAGCATGTTCAGACAAGCAGCCACCTACGACAACACCACAGACCTCCAGGAGCATGGAAGACGTCACGGTGACTAAAACCATCTCCATCCGGTCCAACCAGAAGCCATGGTTGACAGAGGAGGTCCACAGGCTCCTGAAGGCTCGTAACGTTGCCTTTAAAGCCGGCGACGAGATGGGCCTGAGGACAGCCCGGGCCCACCTGTCACGTGGCATCAGGATAGCCAAGAGACAATACTCCAGGAGGATCGCCCACCACTTCAGAGACAGCAGAGACACCAGGAACCTGTGGCGGGGGATACAGACCATCACAGACTACAAGCCCTCTCCACAGACCTGTGACAACTCCTCAACTCTGCCAGACCAGCTGAACGACTTCTTCGCTCGTTTCGAGGCTGACAACAGCACCCCGGCACAGAAGACCTCACCACCTCTCGGCGACCAGGTGCTGACGCTATCCCCGGACAGCGTGAGGAAATCCCTCAGAGGGACCAACGCACGCAAAGCCCCGGGTCCCGACAACATTCCTGGTCGTGTCCTGAGAGACTGTGCTGAGGAGCTCACAGATGTCTTCACGGACATCTTCAACACCTCACTGAGCCAGGCTGTTGTCCCCACGTGCCTCAAAGCCACCACCATCATCCCGGTCCCGAAGAAGTCGTCCCCCACCTGCCACAATGACTACCGCCCGGTTGCACTCACTCCCATCATCATGAAGTGCTTCGAGCGGCTAGTCATGCAACACATCAAGTCTGCCCTCCCCCCCACCCTGGACCCTTTCCAGTTTGCATATCGGTCCAACCGCTCGACCGACGATGCCATCTCCACCGCCCTCCACTCAGCCCTCACCCACCTACAGACCAGAGACTCCTACGTCAGAATGCTGTTCATCGACTTCAGCTCAGCATTCAACACAATCATCCCTCAGCAGCTCACCCACAAGTTCGGTCAGCTGGGGCTCAACACCTCCCTGTGCAACTGGCTGCTGGACTTCCTGACGGGGAGACCATAGGCATTTCGAGTTGGAAGCAACACCTCCAGCACCATCACGCTCAACACAGGGGCCCCCAGGGGTGTGTGCTGAGCCCCCTCCGCTTCACTCTGCTGACCCACGACTGCACACCATCATCCGGCTCCAACCTCTTCATCAAGTTTGCGGACGACACAACTGTGGTCGGTCTCATCAGCAACGATGAGGAGACTGCCTACAGGGACGAGGTGAGCCACCTGGCCACGTGGTGCAAGGACAACAATCTCCACCAGTGCTAACTGGAGACAACGTGCTTCACAGCAGCATAAAGTTCATCCTGCCTTTTCTTTTCCCTCCTGTTTTCTGTCTTTCGTGCACCTTCACACATACCGAGAGCTGCAGGTGATGTGTTCAGGGCAAGCTCCAGAAATTCAATTACAAGACGAAAAACAACAACACGTGAAAACTATGATGCTTTCAAGGAAACCGGTATTTCTGAGTGCTGTAAATCTAACCAGGGTTACATTAGCATGACCAAGTTATTTGTGTTTTATTACAAAAAGCACTCAATGCTCACCTCATATAACTTCTAATATCAACTTTGCGCAGCTGTATTAATGGGGAAGCTTTTTGGTGATGTTCACAGAAAAATCATCTGTGGATTGAAGGGGAGTGTTTTAGGCGTAGACACAGCTTAAGCATTAGCCTGGACGGGATAAGCACTTAAAAAGGTGCTTAAAAAGGAGCTCTGTGAAGGGTAAAACATGTTAGGCAGCTGGAGTTAAGTAGAAACAATTGAAGGTATGCACATGTACTATTTACATTCTGAGGGAGGGAGTTCAGTTAGCCTGTAGTGTTTATAACAGATGTACTGTATCTTCAACTCTTGTGTTGCATGGGAGCTGGCGTTTCAGAGACAGTGTGGGAGTTGATGAAGTTTTATATATTAGCATCTCTGGGTGACTGTCAGGAGGCTGAAACTGGCCAAACTGCTTAAAAAAGCAGTGATGCGTTTTGTCGACATGACATCCCTGTCACATTCAGTCACCACTTATTGTTAGAAGTCCATACAGAAGTTAACCAGCTCTGATTAACAGGTGACATGAAACTGAATGCAGTATGCAGACAGATCTAATTTGTTTATGGTTTGAAGAAAAAGGATCTCCCTTCATTTTTTCTACCAGCAACTATTCTGACTTCTGAACTTAGACTCTCGTTTTTTTTTTTTTTTTTTTTTTTTTGGGGGGGGGGGGGGGGGGGGGTTGGTAAATTAAGTTGTATGAAACCATGTACATTTTCATTTTTACATAACACCAGCTTTGGTGAAACCGCAGTGTAAGTTAAGCTTGGCCGATGGCTGTTGGGCAGCTCACAGCAAGCTTCCAGCAGCACCTGAAATAAATCAATTTTCAGGCTTCTACACCTTGCTTTTATACAGGAAGCTCCTCCTACACACAATCAAAATTTAGGTCATAGTTAATTGAAACAACACCATATTTTTATGGAAAATCAACAAAACAAAAATACATTCTTAATCAATATTCTTACTGTCATCACATAGACATATTAACATTATATAGAATGTTTATGGTACAATAAAAAGGCTTATAGGCTAAAAAAATGACACCCCCTCTGTACTCCACTACAACATGCTATGTTACAGCTCTGCTATAAAACCCATTGGAAGCTCTCACTTCCTCTTTGCCAGTTGGATCAAGACTAGAAGGTAATGTGTATGGGAGCCCATTAACAAACATTTTGGTTATCCAAAGTCAAATATAACCAAAAAGTAATTCCGAATGGAATGTAGTAATACATTAATTGGGTGGTTATTTCATCCACAGTTTAAATAATGAGAGTATGCATATTGAAATGATCTGAAATTAATTTTGTTAGCAAGTTAGCATACCCACTTCTGCCTACTATACTAACAAAACTTAGACTGAGAGGTCTGGGCTGCACAAGCAATAACTTTTAAAAAGCAGTTGTATTAAAGTGATCTGGAGCTTTGCATAATCCAAAAATATTGGTGTTCTTCTGTTTATATTGTTTCATCTGTTTATATTGTTCCCCATCTGTCTATACCGTTCACATTATTATATTGTTTATACTATATTGTGTTTTTATTGCTTATATTATACTTTGCTTATTGTTTTATTATATATTCTTTTCTAAAATATACCAAGGGGGAGTAGCACTCCAATTTCGTTGTATGCAAATGCAATGACAATAAAGGCTATTCTATTCTATTCTATTCTATTCTTACTGGTGATCGGGCTGAATAGTCAGTCAGCTGTTTGGTGCTGGCAGATACCATACAATGGGCTAACTTTCGCTTGCTTTTTTTCCCGTTGCAACCTGTGTGTAAATGAGCATGCATTCATGAGCATTGTAAATTAGCAAAATTAATGCCCCATTAATACCATTTAAGCATACATGTCCTGCCTCCAGAAATGTTCATTCATGAAAATGGCACCTAACAGCAAAAAAATAAGATTGAAGTATCCATAATGGAAAGTCCATACTTTGCAAGAATGTCAGCAGTGGAATTCAAGGGCTAGAGCTGGAATATCAAAAATATGTGTAGGAGGATCAGGCATCGCAACGTGGGATGTTCCTCTTTACAGTGACTTGCATAAAACTGCATGTGAAGATACGGCCATTGGGTCTGACAGTAATGGTATGTAAAACCATTTCTGATGTTTTAATTTATAAATGTGACCAGTGTGAAATTTAATCAGATTTATCTCCCTCTGATCCCACTATTTTATTCTTCTTTGCTCAAATATTGTAAATGTATAATATACTAATTTCATTTCATTTTTTAATCTCAAAATTGCTTCAAAGTAATGACATGTACAATCCATTAGAAAAAAAACTGAGGTTTGGAAAGCAGTAGAAAACTACAACGTCGACCAAGTTGAAAAAAAAAACATTTTCGGAGCTGGGGAAAAGGATTCTTTTTTTTTTTTTCGAGAAAAATCGTGTAGTTTTATAAGATCAAGGTGGCAAATCTATGAAAAAAGTCGAAAACGTATGAATTTCAAAGTAAGAAAAATAGTGTTTTATTTTTCTCTTCCAGTGTTTTGTTTTATGGTCTATGTATAATGATCACAAAAATTAAAATCACTAAAAAAACAATAACTGTTTTTTCCGACCAGAAGTTTCCATTTCCGCAGTAAAGCAGCTGTTAGGACAGTGCTGTGCTTCTTAATTGCTATTTTAACTTGTAACAACACATTGTGTTGGTCCTGTAAGGTCCTGAGGGGTTTGACTGTTGGTAGTTCTGATTGTTTTCGTTCAAAAGTGTTGAATTTTATTTTTATGGCTTATTCTTGTTGAAACGCTAGGTTGTTATTATTGCCATAGCTACGGTAAACATTCAGCTAACGTTAGTGACAGAGTACCATTATTATATGGATAAAATACATAGAGACAACCCACAATACTTTTTTGATATACTAAGAGCTATAACATAGCCACAGAAGCTGTATTGTTGCCTTAGCCTATATTAGCTTAGCTTTTAATCTTCCAAACAACAAAAAGCCTTGAAATCCAGCATTTCTTAACAAAACCTACTACAATAGCAATAGTTACACCCATTAGAAGATTCAATTTCAATTCAATTCAATTCAATTTTATTTATAGTGCCAAATCATAACAAAAGTTATCTCAGGACACTTTACAGAGTAGGTATAGACCACACTCTATGACTTATTTAAGATTTACATAGACCCAACAATTCCCCCGTAGAGGACGGTGGCAACGAAAACCTTCCCTATAACAGGCAGAAACCTCGGACGGACCCAGCTCTATGGAGGACGGCCATCTGTCTTGACCGGTTGGGGGAAAAGAAAAGGAAAGAGAAAGATAGAAAGACAAAGACAGACAAAAGACAGAGAGACAGACACACTTCCAGAGATGCAAGCAAACAAAGAGTAACAGTAACTATAATAATATCTAGAGTAATGTGAATATGAATCAAATGTTATGGCAGTTAATACAGCAGAATAGCAGGAACAAGCACATCTAAGGTGTAAGAATATAAAAATGATAATCTCATCTCATCTCATCTTTAACCGCTTATCCAGGGGACCCCAAACTTCCCTTTCCCGGGCCACATTAACCAGCTCTAACTGGGGGATCCCGAGGCGGCCGCTCCACTGGGTCCTGGGTCTTCCCAGAGGCCTCCTCCCAGCTGAGCGTGCCTGGAACATCTCCCTAGGGAGGCGCCCAGGGGGCCTCCTTACTAGATGCCTGAACCACCTCAACTGGCTCCTTTCAACGCAAAGGAGCAGTGGCTCTACTCCGAGTTCCTCACGGATGGCTGAACTTCTCAACCTATCTCTAAGGGGGACTCGAGCCACCCTCCTGAGAAAACCCATTTCGGCCGCTACGACTTACTGCCGAGGATCCGGACACAGCTCTCGCTTTGGGTGTACAGAGATTGGATGGCCCACATAAGTGACCCCCTCACCCTATACTCCTGCAGCACCTCCCACAGTATCTCCTGAGGGACCTGGTCATATGCCTTCTCCAGATCCACAAAGCACATGTAGACTGGATGGGCATATTCCCAGGCCCACTCCACGATCCTTGCAAGAGTGAAGAGCTGGTCCGTTGTTCCACGTTCAGGACGGAATCCGCATTGTTCCTCTTCAATCTGAGGTTCGACTATAGGACAAACCCTCATTTCCAGCACCTTGGAGTAGACTTTACCAGGGAGGCTGAGTATTGTGATACCCCTGTAATTGGCACACACCTTCTGGTCCCCCTTTTTTTTAAAAGGGGAACCACCACCCCGGTCTGCCACTCCCTTGGCACTGTCCCGGACTTCTACGCAATATGGAAGAGACGTGTCAACAAAGACTTACCCGGCTTACCCGGTCTTCCAGAAACTTCCCCCATCATCTGACCCAACTCATCACCAGCTGGTGATCAGTTGACAGCTCTGCCCCTCTCTTCACTTGAGTGTCCAAAACATACGGCCTCAGATCAGATGATACGATCACAAAATCGATCATTGATCTTTGGCCTAGGGTGCTCTGGTATCACGTACACTTATGAGCATCATTATGTTCGAACATGTTGTTAGTTATAGACAATCCGTGACTAGCACAGAAGTCTAATAACTGACGACCAATCGAATTTAGCTGGCGAGCCCTCCATCTGGGCCTGGCTCCAGACGGGGGCCCCGGGCTTCCTCCGGGCAGCATCCCTCTTCCTCTTCCTCGTTTGTCCATAGAGTCTTTGTGTACCATTCTTAGTCCCGCCCCTCGCCTGAGACCACTCTGCCTTTCCTTTTTGTTAAAGCTTACAGCTAGGTCTTACGAGCCCTTAGCAATGTTGTTATTTTAAGCTGATTTTGTTCTGCTTAATTATGCTGCTATAGGCCTAGTCTGCCGGGGGATAATACTTTTCCAGATACTCTGAGCTTCTCTCCTCTCTGTCTGTATCATTCATGTCTCATCAATGCATGTTACTAATTCACTTCTTCCCTGGGGTTGTTTGTGCTTTGTCGTCTCGCAGGTCTCTGCTGACTGTGGTGGTGCCTGCTGCCGTAGTCCTGCATGACGCTTCCTGCTACTATTCTAATCTATAACCTTAGCTGTGCTTGTTTCTACTATCCTGCTATATATATTATCCGCCATAACATATAAGTCCTATTCACATTACTATAGATATTATTATAGTTACTGGAAGTGTATCTGTCTCTGTCTTTGTGTCTGTCTTTGTCTCTCTCTGACCATCTTTCCGTCTTTTCTCTCTTTCTCTCTCCTTTCCTTCTTCCCCAACCGATCAAGACGGATGGCGGTCCTCCACAGAGCTTGGTCTGTCTGACGATCCTGCCTGTAATAGAAAAGGTTTTCGTTGCCACCGTACTCTACGGGGGAATTGTTAGGTCTATGTAAACCATAAATAAGTCATAGAGTGTGGTCTTTACCTAGTCTGTAAAGTGTCCTGAGATAACTTTTGTTATGATTTGGCCCTATAAATATAATAAAATTGAATTGAAAAATCCAGGAGGATTTTGTTCTTCTCCATGAGGTCAGCCTTCAGGCCAGAGACGTTCCCCCTCAGTTTTGAGAGTGTGGGGAAACAGGACTCGCATACAGCCATCATATCGCACCCTGTGCTGGGGATCCGTCACCCCGGGACACAGAACCGCCACAGGGAGGATGTCCAGGGAGATCCTTCTTCACTCCTGGGCAGGCAGCCCACTTCAGCAGTTGTTATATATATCCCACTGAGTTGAAGAAATGTTTTAAAATTGGCGCTAGTGAGATTCGGCGTCACGACTTCCGTGTTTTACTTCTTCAGTGCGATCAGAGGCAACCACAGGCCCGATGGTTAAATGCTTCAGTCCATCGTTTGAAGAAATAAATCCAATAAAAGCTGGGCATGAGTGATTCCAAATATGGAGATGATAAACTAAGTTAAAAACAATATTTTCCGGAGCCGAAGTGGCTGGAAACCCGGTGAAATCCAGCGACGCTGCGCATGCGTATACGTAGACAGTACAATGCAATGCAATACAATACAATGCGATACAATACAGAGCGATACAGACCAATACAGACCTCTAGGTGGCGTCCTGTGAACCGATGTGTTGTGATAAGTTATTTTATCAAAGTTGGACGACCATTTCCACTAATCTACAGTAAGACACTGTATCACCAGTCAGTCGCCGTTTGATGGAATGGTCCCTATCCGGACACATCCCATCTGGTGCTTTTAGAATTAATTTACACACTTCTAAGAATAGGGATATTTAATATTTGTACATAAACATTTAAACGTCTAATTAATAAATAAAGGGATTTTGATGAGAGAAGGTGATTTTGATGAGAGAAAGAAGTTTATGTAAACCATGCATGGTGAATGGTTTACATTGGAAATTGAGAAGATTGTACGGTGTATTTTGGAGTTGTTAATGCACGTCATTTATTGTTAAGGACTGAAGTATGGTTGACAGCATTGTTTGGATGACCAGCAGCTCCCAGTGTTTAGGGGGAGGAGATCGGGGCGTCCGAGTAGGGCCAAGGGTAGCACGCGGCTAATTCACCGGTGACAGTGTTCTTTTGAACGTCTATTGTAAACACAGAGCTGAATTGGGCCGTTAGAACAATATATGGTTACAAAAGTAGGAAGTTAGAATTTAGAAAGAGTTTAACACCATTAAATAAATGTAAAACAGTACACAAGCTATCATATTTGTAGGTTAAACAGAAGGTTTGATGAAATTTATAAACTCCGACTGGTGTCATAAATGTGGCTCAGTTGGTAGAGGCATGGTACTCAAATGCTGAATAGCTGTTAAAAAAGACTAATTGAAGCAGTGCAACCCCCTCTTCTGCAACCCCTTGTTGAAATAAAAAGTTAAAATTTGGTGGGGAAGCCACAGTGAGAACAACAGGTGCATCAGAGCCAAGCCATGTATCTGTAAGGAGAATGCTATTCAGATTATCTAAAATTATATAATTTATAATAAAAGATTTGTTTAAAAGAGAACGCACATTCAGCAAAGCCATTTTAATGTATTTGCTGAATGTGTGCTCTTCATGTTTCAACAACAATAAGCCAAAAAGATATAATTCAACACTTTTGAACAAAACCATTTACAACCACCAAAATTCATACCCTCAGGACCTTGTCACAAGATAAAATATCAAATAAGAAGCATAAATCCTTCTCCGACACAGCACCGTCCTGACAGCTGCTTTACTGTGGAAATGGAAACTCCCAGTCGGAGAATATGAAAAAAACTGTTGTTTTATCATTTTTGTCTTCTGGTGATTTTAATTTTTGTTATCATAATACACGGACCCAAAAGATACACAGACTGTAAAACAAAACACTGGACGAGAAAAATAAAACACTATTTATCTGACTTTGAATCTAACAATATTTTCGACTTTTTTCCAGTAGATTTGACACTATTTAAACTTATAAATCTGCAACTTTTTTCTCATAGATTTGCCACCTTTTAAACTTGTAAATCTGCAACTTTATTTTCTTCTAGATTTGCCACTTTAATCTCATAAATTTGAAAAAAAATTCTCAAAATAATACCCCTCTCCCCCAGGTCCGTTATTATTTAATAATCGGCCCTATTACGCCGTCGTAGAAAACTGCACGTAACTCCTACGAAAGAGGAAATTCAAAATACGCGAATATTGGTAAATGCAGCAAGTTCTCATAAATCTACAAGACAGAACGAATCTGTTCGTACAAGTGGCTCTTGCATGAGGCCAAATTACATTATCAGAGTGTTTTCATTGAAAGCAGCTGCCTGCTGCTGGACATGAGGTTGATAAGAGCTGCGAGACTGAACCATAACAGTAAAGTTGTCGGCCGAAAGGAGCATGTTTGTTTAATTGACAGGTGCTTTATTTTCCAACCCCGCCTCACACTATGTAGTTAACCAAAACACGGTCTTCAAAACATCCCTTTACAAACATAACAGGCTCTACTATATGTCTGTTGGTTTTTCAGCATTTAATGGCTACATCTGTTGTCGAGTTGCTTACAAAGTAGTGTTGGCTCAGTGAGCCTGTACTGTATGTACATCGAGTATGATGTGACAACAACAGCAGGATCATATACAGTACAACAGGGGCACATCCTCCACCTCTTTGTCAGTCACCTCTCCTCCCTCGCCTGCCCCTCTTCTTTTGGTCTAAAAAAAGTCTAAAAAAACCCAATGCTGACAGGGGACATGTTATTCGCTTGGGGAAAAACAAATACATGTCCGTAAATAAATAAACAAACCGCCCCAAGACTTTCTTGAATGCATAAGGCTTTAGTTTATTCAGAAGACGAACAATAGATGTAACATTCTCAGAAAGAGTTGATATTCTGGAGCAAACAGAATGTGGGCGTTTGTGAAGGCGAAACCAGAAAGTGTTTGTTTTTCAAACATCCTCTCCATCTCAGAAACTGAGTAAAATACAGTGCAATGCCAGGTCTGCTGAAAACAAACGGACATCACACTTTGAGCAGGTTTCAGAAAGCAGACAAGGAAAATGTCATAAACATAGCTCATGTGAAAAGGCCAACACTGTTTCATTGCACTTTTCTTCAGATCAGACCCCTCATAGGAGTGCCATTATTTCAACAAAAATTTCAACTTGTTGGCTTCGCCTTGTGTGGATCTGTGTTTCAGATATCCATCTGATGTTGTTTATTCTTTAATTTAAAATGAATCTGTTATTATATTTCTAATTATAGAGAAGTTTGTATAAGAGAAAAAGAGAACTGTTATCTCTATTAAATCTGTAGCCTCACGGTGAGGACCTCTCAATCGATATTTTGTTCTCCCTATCAGTTCCAGGCGAGTGAGCCTGGTAGTGGCATACTATTAGGTTATTACAAAAGCAAATCAGTCAGCGGAATTAATTTTCTTGAAAAATATGAGTCTGGTGAAAGGGAATTAAAAACCATCTCTGGGCATATAGATGCTGGATTTGCATCACTTTCCCCCAGCCATTTCTACATATGTGCAGAAATCTGTCTGCTTTGATGTAGATGGTGTCATGCTCTGTACAGTGGTCATTAGGATGAGGGCACATTTGCTAATATACATTTTCTCAGAAGTCTAATAAGCATGCATTCTTCTAGAGGAAAATATATATATATATTTAGGTAGAATTTTATATTGCATAGTCACAGGTCATGAAAGAATTCCGCATTATCATTTAGCTGCAGGAATCTAGTTTGCCTTGTTGTTAGTGGGGAATCTTGTATTGAGTATGCATGTGTACTGTATATTGTATGTGCTTCATCAAGATGAATGCTTTTATCTGTCTTCTATCTACAAAGACAAGGGGTGATGAAGCATGAAGATGTGATGTATAGAGAGATGAAAGGCTTGTATGCTCTTCAGAGCGCAGTGGTGCTGACAGAGACCAGGGAGCTGTGAGTTTAAAGTAACTGAAATGGCATAGACAAATCACAGAATATCTGGTGAGGAAAGCATCTCATAGAAGCGGCCATTCTCTATTTTTAATTTTAATCTAACCAAATCCTCCCTTATCAATTTTCTAACATCAAGTTTAACCCTTACCAAGACCATAAATATTCATAAACTTTCCTTTCACAGTATTTTGAGAATCACATAAAGCTTTGTGGGTGTGGGTCATAATCACCGGAGAACAACTTGTTTTTTAACAGTGGATGACTTAAAGTAAATATATTATTCTGTTTTGATTGTTTATTATATTATTTATTGTTATTAAATTGCATGAAAAGAACTAAACCAACAAAATATTTAAAAACTGCTTATACATATAGCTGTGTTTAAAAAAGAATCATAATCAAAGCGATTTGTTTGAGACTATTTTCATCCGTGGATTAATGTAATGCAGAAACATGTCACTGTCATTTATATTTATTCAATAGTTTCTGGACACCAGTAGAGGTTTATGGAACAGACCATAAGCTACATCAGGTTTTGGCTAAAGGGGAAATACTTCATTCACGCACTAATCTTCAACCGCTTATCCAGGGTCGGGTCGCGGGGGCAGCAGCTCTAGCAGGGGACCCCAAACTTCCCTTTCCCGGGCCACATTAACAAGCTGTAACTGAGGAATCCAGAGGCGTTCCCAGGCCAGTGTGGAGATACAATCTGTCCACCTAGTCCTGGGTCTTCCCCGAGGCCTCCTCCCAGCTGGATGTGCCTTACTAGATGCCCGAACCACCTCAACTGGCTCCTTTCAACGCAAAGGAGCAGCGGTTCTACTCCGAGTTCCTCACGGATGGCTGAACTTCTCACCCTATCTCTAAGGGAGACTCCAGCCACCCTCCTGAGAAAACCCATTTCGGCCGCTAGCACAAAAAAACTATGGCAAAACATGAAGAGAAATTTAAACCAATTCCTTGATTTTCCTCCCAAAATAGCTTGATTTTCTACGCTGTGTTCAATGGAAGTAGAGTAATCAATCTAATGACTCTTACTGAATCTTATCTATATGGAAAGTAATTGAGGTCAGATAGTGCAGTCAACATTTCCACTTCTGCAAGTGTCTTCGCTTTTTCAAACTTCAAAGGCTGACTATCAGACTATGAAACACATTGTGGAAAGTACTCTACCTGAGGTCAAACACATTAACAGAAAGGGAATATTACTATGCAAGCTGCATAGGTAACTAATGTTTAGGCTTCAGGGAGACTACATGGCTTTCTGATTAAATGAGCCCATGTCTCTATTTCGATCATACAAATTAGGACTTAGTTATTAAGAATGCCAAACCATGCTCTTGCTGATACTGTGGATAGTGAGAGAGAGACAACACTAAATTTGCATTCAACAGCAGAAGATGTTGTCATGTGCTGAACTTCACTTTATCACTTCTGCAGAGTCATGCAAAAATATATTCCATATGTTTGGATCAAATAATGACGCCCATTCTCCCCTGGAATCAAAAGGGACATTTCCTTCCTTCCTTACTTATGAGAATTTAGTTATCTGGTGTTTTTCACTACAGCTTTTGTATATTCCCTCAAAGACACCTAACTGGAAAAATATTTAATGACTGTATTTACACACATGCAGTCTGTATCGATCTGCCTCCGATCCTATGCAGTCAGCAGTATCTGAATCACCACCATCAACATTAATGTCATAACATGCCAGTTTTAGGGGCAAGCCTGTAATGGAACCACACACAACTTTAATAGCACACTTAGATATTAGCTAATGTGCATACAAAACAACCTGCAGTGTTGTCATCAGCTCTCACGGTTTATATGTAAATCTTTTATAGTGGCATTTATTTGTCCAGTTAAGTTTGTTATTTATGACATAATTTCCAAATTACATATTGATTATGGAAAAGAAAATATCCACTGGTATCAGTCATTATGTTTTTTTGCTGCTTTAGAAGTAGATTTTCTTTTCTTACCCCATAAAAAATTAAATATGTTATGGAACCAAGCTCCCCTTAAAGCTTCAGAAATTAAAATTAATCACTACTGTGTGGGAATTGGAGTTTATGGCTAAGCCAATAGAGGTGAACCATGTCTGTAATTGCCATATAATACTGCAGTATGACTTGTTGGAAGTGAATTTTGAAAACTGCCTTACCATCATTTTCTCTCTCGTATATGGGATTTCATGCAAATGTTCTAAACCCTTGGAAAAAAGGAGTAATGGCTCAATTTTTATAATGACTTTTTATGCCACATTTCACTATTAGAGATAGGAGGTGGCCAGTGCCTTAAGGACCTTAATACCACATAAAGGCTCTAAGGTAGGAAATCTTATAGCAAGCAAAATATTTGATGCTGATGTACTGCATAGACGATGAATAAGTTGGGGAGAGAAGTAATTAATTGCTTCACTCTTAACTGTAGAAATAAATTGATGTTGTTCATCTTATAAATTCTTATTCATGCCGTAAGCATATTACAAAAACTGGGGGGGACTAACTTACAAACAAGAGCACATTTTTTTTCCATCTAACCCTATGTTGAGTGAGTTAGTTTTGGCAGGGTTTGACTTACCCCCCACTCAGTGGTGTAGTGGTCTCTGGAAGTGGATATACTCTCCATTTTTGCCCTTTTTTAATGCAGCCCAGAAAAAAAAACCCTGTTTTAGAAACAGTGACATGAAAGACTACTCTATTTAGTTTACCCCCAAAAAATGTCAGTAGTATTTGTTCATTGTTTTATCATTTTTGCTGCTTGATCTCAATACTGGCCCACAGACTAGTGAGAGACAACTATGCATTTTGAATTAACTATTCCTTCTTTCGGGAATGACACCTATTCTCACTTGGCAAGTCAGTAGCTTCTAATGTAAACTGTGTCTTTGAATAGCTGATTTGGGCCATAGTGTGCCACTATTATAAAATTAAGATGACTTGTCCTGGGGCAGTTTGTAGGTATCACTGGTCACACAGGCAGCCTCCATGAATGTAAAATATAGATGAGGCAAACATGTGGTTATTTATTTATTTATTTATTTGAATAAATTCAGATCTTAATTTGACAATGCATCCTTGTTCATATCTCACCTTAGATTTAAAAAGTGCACATAATTAACTTTCACACATCAAACAATCAGATAAACTCAAACGTTCTCTATTCAACAAAACAATATGTAACAAAACATAAAATTATTTAGTTTACAATGAAAAAATGCAATTTCAACACATGATCACATGTGTATATCAACAGTGCTCTCTGAACCCAGTACTGAGTTTCTAACCTTGCACGCGCGCGCACACACACACACACACACACACACACACACACACACACACACACACACACACACACACACATACTTTCGTGTATGTTTTGAGTATACAACTAATAATAGATGTATAAGGCAATAATTATTAATTATTATTAATTAATACAAAGATGCACAATTAGTAAACCTGCTTCTATATTTTTTGGGGGTAATCTGTATTTTGATTTAGAATGGGAAAAATGTGCTTATTACCCAGGAATTTTTTTCTCAAATATGGTACAAAGGGTGTCTCTGAAATTATTGCAAATATGTTATCCTGTTAATTCTGTTATTGTAAGATATATGTTAAATATTGATCTTCTCTGCTCCTTTTGTCACATCACAGATGAAACAACACAACATCTTTTTTTTCTTTTAGTCAAACACTGTGGCATAAAATTCCTAATTCCTTCTTTTTAAACAGAAGGTTTGGTATACGACTCAAACTCAAACTCAAACTCAAACTTGATTTTATTTTTTGAGTATTTTTGAAAATATAATTCCTATCAAAAAGTTGTATGTTATGATTCTTTTCTTATTATTAGGTACATTCCATATACATACCACTAAATTTTCAAACCAGAAACCTAATTGTATTGTTTTCATTTCTTACTTTAACTCCTACCCGGAGTACAACTACAAAGCTGTGAAAACTAAAGCCATTTGTAATGAATTTGATCGGTAATGATTTATGTACTTGAATGTTTTGTTTTATTTATGATATATGCACTACCTCAAGCGATATTGTTATTGTTACTATTGTTTGAAGATTGAACAGTAATCACTGGTGTAAGTCTATTTGTGTGAATAAAGTTATGAAACGGGAAAAAAAATCACGTAAATCTTACCCAGATACAATAGTGCTATTTTCTGATTGGCCATTGTGCACAGCTCGACTGAACTCAGCAGAGCTGCTGCGCTGCAGCATATTATAAAATATTTTTTTGTGTGGTGGAAGTGTAAAAAATAAAAGACCGCATGACACTTGAGAGACCTGTGTCACCTCCAGGGCTCAATATATTACACATGATGTAGCTAGCTGTAGCTATATCCGTGACTGTCGAGCCCTGACATGTTATTATCATAATTTACAAGGTCGAGCAATAATTTTAAAAAAGGGCCCATGCCCACCCACCGTAGTTGACCTCTTCATCCAAGTTGTACCGGCATCTTAGGCTGTGGGCTAAGAGGCAGCATCTTCTTCACTGACAGCGTCCTCGCCGACAGGGGCGGGGGCCAGAGTGGGCGTCGACGTTGGTACCGGTACCAGTGTAGCATTGCTAACATTAGCTGAACTGCTGATGTTAATTCGCGGGGACGTTTACAATTATTGAATAAAATTTTGGATAGCTTCATATTACCGGTTCATCACAAAAAGACAAATAATTTCAATTTCAAACTTTTAAAAGTAAATTTGTCTTTAGCAATATTTACCTCGGCATGACCTGCCCCTCTCTGCCTCCAATTGGCTCTTTCGTCGTCAAGCCTAAAGTTAACCAATCTGATCAGTAAAAGCAGTGCGTACTAGCCAATTAGAGGCAGAGTAGTGAGGGTCATGGCTTCACCAACCTAGGAAAAAAATGGGCAATTTGGTTCGCATATACTACTGCATGTTGTGCATCTGGGGGGATTTAGAAGTGGGTATACGCAATGCAGACTGAAAAATAAATGGGTATACGCCTTATACCGGCGTATCCCCTGGACTACATCACTGCCCCCACTTCCACAGTTTACATAAAATATGTTTTGGTTATGGTACTTAAAGCATCAATTCCATTGTCAAAAACACCAATGTAACAGAACAGTGTTCCTGTTATGCCACACTCCCATTTTTCTTTACTTTAGAAACACTATACAATGTAGCTCCATTGTATTGGGGTGGTGGCAGAAGTGTCAGTGCTGCTGACTAAAACACTTTTCCAAACAAAATACCGTTGCTAGATTCCACTATGAGTAATTGGGAAAATAGAATTGTATCAGGGTCAGTACGCTGACATGTTGTCTAGTAGGTGAATTGTATAAAAATCTCACATTTTTTCAATTAAAATCTTAAATAAAGCCAACAAGTGCAAAAAAACTATAATTATGCTCTAATTTTTCTCAATTCTATGTATTTCTTATGTCCATCTCTTGGTCTTGGTCTCTTATTGAGTACCGTATATTTTAAAAAGTCTCTCCCTCAATCAATCTATCATGTTGCCTGCTCATGTCAGCCTGTCGTGTAGCAGCGGACTTTTGAATGACTGATCGCCGTCTGAGATGCGTAGAGAGAGAGGTGCTGCCAAGGCAGACCTCTCCGTGGCAAAGGCAGTAGTCGTTCATGTCATTCAGAGCTAGCAATGACCTTGTGTCAAATTAAACACCTCCACTGCTGCAACACAGAGAACATGCAGCGGAGGCCCTTTCACTACAGCGGTCAGCAAGGAGTATTTTCATCTGAGACTGGACTAAAGCCTGAGCTAAGGGGCCCCTTTCCTTTTAATACATACATCATATTATAAAGTTGTAAACTAATCAGAAACACCTTTAAACATTTATTTTGTGGTCGGTTAAAAATGTGTATTATAGCTTTAGGGTACTACCCTGATAGCAGTAATTACCTGTCATAACAATGCATTTAGATGTGCCATGTCTCAGGAGGGACAATTTTACTTTAGCCGGCAAATGAAATACTTGGCCAAATTCTAGACATTTTACTATATTTTATACCAACTACAAACCAACAATTTTAATGGATGATAAACATTACTTTTACTACTGTATAGCATAGTATGATTACTTGAGTATTATCACTTTGTGTTGTTTAAATTCATGGGACAAAATTCATAACACTTGTTCTTGCTAATCATTGTCTGCTGCTACCAAGATGAATAGGTTGACATTAACTGCTGTGGAGAACAATGCTTAGGATGTAATGTTTTTTTTATATATATATTTTCCTGATATGACATGTAAAGACACATCTAAAAATTGCGGAGGGTGAGCCAAAGGGAGAGGTAGAGTGTGAGCCTCTAGAACCTACTGCACAGTCAGTGATATCAGAGTTGGAAGAGATGGAGGACTTTAAGCACATTCTTACTGATACATTTTGACAGTAAGCCAGAATTAACTGTCAGACATAACACTGGCTGGTGTGGGATGATGCAAAACAATAATGCTGAGCAAAAAGTAAAACAAAAATTTCTTGGTGGAGAAAACCCAAGGAATCTGTCTCTGTTAATCCCAAACTACTGCATTTAATGTTGAATAAATTATTAAGGGCTAAAATACACACAGCAGTATCCAGACTGATGCAACTCCTACTGCTGCACCAGCAGCGGCCCCCAACAGGCAGTCAGCATCTCTAGCTGGTCCAACTGCAACCATAGTCACTACTCACCCGCCTCCTGCTCCATATCCTGTGCTTCCGCCCACCAGCCATGGAATGTATTACCAGCCCCGTTGGTGACACAACCTGTGTCTATGCTACAGTTGCCACCTCAAACCTCTGGTACAGCACTTGGCAGCATCACCTTACTTCAACCCAGCTTGGGCTCACATGCCCCTGTCTGCACTTGGTCTTGCTAGGATTATGCCAACCGCCACCGGTGGTTATCCTGGGATGGAGGCTTTGATCGCTTCATATGGCATCCCGAAACCAACGCTCCCAACCTTCGACAGTGGACAAGAGAGCGACTTTGCAATGCTTAAAATGGCTCTTGACAAGTTGATGGGCAATAATCCATATTTGAGTGAGCCATTGTTGTTGGTTGGAAAACTCAGGCTCCCAAGTGCACTCCAGGTGGCTAGAGCTTTCATGTATGACCCTCAGCCATACACAGCCACTTTGCAGTCCCTGCAAGATAATCGTTAATCGTTCACAGAAGGTCATGCTGAAGGTTGTGACAGTTCTTCTAGTCAGAGTTATGGAAACCTATGCTGTGTTCAACGCCGAATCTGAAAGAACCATAATTCTGCCACAGCCTAAACAGCAGCTTTGTCTCACCAGGCAACCAGATACTCTCCACCTCAGAACTGTCCAGCAGGAGGTGGTGGAGCTCTGCAGTGCCTCTGTGAACCTGCAAATCCCCTCACTAGATAAACCTTCCAAAAAGCACAAGATAAATCAAGCTTTCACTGCGGACAACATGAGCTTGGCTTAACATTCCTATTAAGTTTCTGTGATTCAGAGACACTATGAACATCTGAGAGGATTGCCATTACCACCAATCAAGTATGCTCAACATCTACTGCATATCGGCTCAGCCATATCTCATCTGTTGATACCAACACGACCAGTGCACACAGGCCTTTCAGAAGCACCATTGGCTGTCTACACCAAATTTGGATGGATTCTTCAAGTACCTCCTGGACTTGGACAAAAGCTGCCTGAGGAACAATCATGTCTTCACCTCACTACTGTTTCCCCAGCCACACAGAGCTGTACAGGAATGTGGAACGCCTTTGGTAAGATGATACACTGCCATATATAAATCAGAAGGTTGTCACTCGTTCCAAACAGGACCAACAAGCCATTGCCTTACTCCAAAAAGCCTCCACTAGAGTCAACATTGGTGGTGCCCTACCAAGCCTCCGCAGCAATAAGAGGTTTTACTGAAGGATCCTGTTTGAGCAGACACATATCGTGCAGAGATTTGCAAACTTGATGAGGCTGGCTATGAGGCGAAAATATCCTCAGAACTGGCTGCACAGTCTTAAGAGTCCTGGTTTATCCTACACCATATAGTAAGGCACAACGGTAAAAACAGGATTGTGTAACTGTTCCTTTTACAGAGGGCAATCCCTGAACAGCCAACTCCTTCCGGAACTAACCTTAGGGCCATCTCTACTTGGCGTCCTCCTAAGGTTTCGGCAGCATACTGTGGCAATCAGCGGGGACATTAAAGATATGTTCCACCAGATCAGACTGTTGTCAGAGGACCAACCTTTGCTCCGATTTCTTTGGTGCGACATGCAGCGATCTGAGGAACCCACCAACTATGTGTGAAATTGGTTACTTTTAGGAACCACTTGTAGTCCTTGCTGCGCAATCTACGCTCTGCAAAGACATGCTTAGGACTACCAAGGCAACAACCCTGCTTTCACTGAAATTGTGGAACACACCTTCTACGTGGACAATTGTTTATGCAGAACCACTGCCATTGAAGATGCTAGAGCTCTCATTGATGACGACAGTGGGCTAGTAATGTGCCTGCGGTCATCGAACACCTTCCCCCGGAGGCTGGGACGATCCCATCCAACCTCAAAGTCTGGCAGACAGATGGATTGCCTGGAAACAAGAGCTTCCTCACCTTTCTCACCTAGAGCTGCCGAGAAGCTTCACTCCTCCATGTGCTGACACCCCAACTGCCACTAGAGAACTTCACATATTTTGTGACGCCTCTGAGAGGGCATACGGTACTGTCGCCTATATGCGGACTGAAGATGACTGCCAACATATTCATGTTGCTTTGGTACTAGCCCGGTCCCAAGTTGCCCCGAAAAGGCAGTTATCAATGCCTTGCCTTAAGGTTTTTGTAGGAACCTGTATCGTAGAGATCCAAACCTTGACAGATGTTGACAGCTGGGGATATGTGGACTCAACAACACAACAACCCAGCGGATGACATCACCCGAGGTCTGACTCTGGAGGACTTGAAGCACCCACATCGATGGAAAAGAGGCCCGGAGTTCCTTCATTATCCACCTAAATAGTGGCCGGTCATGCCCATGGTTGACCACAGACCTTGGGTCGTCTTGGGTCTCTTGCCCCAGATATGAAGAGGTCACCGAATTGCCGAGGGTAGGTGGTAAACTGCGACAGGGTGGATCATGTCCATTTCGAGAGCATCCGCCTATCATATTGGATCAACATCACTCCATCAAAAAACTGTTGATCCAAGATTATGATCAGAAACTCCTGCATCCAGGACCTGAACGAGTGAATGTTAGCTGAACTACGCCGCAAGTTTTGGATCCTATGTGGAAGAAAAGCTATTCAGAGACAGCAGTACATATGCCAGGAGTGCCAATGATGGCAAGCTAAGCCCCAGGTTTCAAGGATGGCAGACCGCCCTCCAGCTCGGCTACGCCTGTAAGCCTCCATTTTATTCAACTGGTGTGGACTGCTTAGGTCCATCCCAAATCTTAGTTGGTCGCCGCCAGGAAAAGAGATGGGGAAAAGTCGATCATAGTGTATGTATTCTTCTGGATAACGGCACTAACTTTGTTGGCGGTGAGCAGGATCTGAGAGTCTTTTCAATCAGTGGCTCCTCATTTGAAAGATCAGTTGGCTGATCAGAAGATATCTTTTCGCTTCAATCCGCCCAGTGCTCCACACTTTAGGGGTACGGGGAGAGGGAAGTGAAATCAATCAAAACAGCCCTCAAAGTCACCCTCAAGGAGCAGACTGTCCCTGAACCTATGCTACGGACTCGCACGGCTTATGGAAGTTGAGGGTTTTTTGAATGCCAAACCTTTGGGCTTTTTGTCCTCCGATGATGCGGACTTAGATCCCATAACTCTGAGCATCCTCCTGATGGGACGCCACGATGCATTCCTTCCGCAGTTGATGTATGACATCAGTAACCTCCTAGGGATGCATCATTGGAGACATAGCCAGGTCCTTGCTGATCACTTTTGGTCATCGTTCATCTATCATAACCTACCAAGCCTTCAGGAGAGATCGAAGTGGAGGAAGGATGGTAAAACACCAGAGGTGGATCAAGTGGTTCTCGGACTCAGAGCTTCTGCGGGCCTTCTCGCCTGTCGTAAAAGTGACACATACTTACCCTGGAGCTAATGGGCGCATCAGCAGCGTAGGCACGGCGAGCTCATGCGTTTCTCAGAACAGACATGCATCGGCATGCAGTGCTGTCTCCAGCTTTGGAGCGACAGAGATGTTATATTTCTTATTACTGTGATTTAATCTCCTCCTGTTCTCTTCTCTGTGTCCCTGATTGTGTGCGTACATGACGCAGGTGAGATTAAGTTTATTCTAAATGCGGAGTAAGTTTGTTAATGTTTAAAGTTTATACATTGTGTTGTTTATATTAGTATTGTAGCATCTACAGAAATGTGCTGTTATGCTCGTAACTCTAGTTCTGTGAGTGATATTGATCCCTGCTGTCTCACCATATGTTTGCCTATTTACCTGCTTTATAATATACATAATATTATACATAATATTATATACTGTATATCAATAGTGATTTAGAGACATTACTATATATTGTAGGATATTGTAATTTCTTTTTATTGCAGGAACCACACACACATAAACACACATGTATAGGAAAACCTGTACACTTTTCTACTTGGGAATCATTGCATCATAGCTGTCCGATCCAGAACACTGTATCACTGAGCTTCCCATCCTCACAGGTATTATTAAACGTGACTATAAAACAATATAACTACATTCATAGGTCAGAAAAGACGGAAAAGCATAATAAGTCCTCTGTAAAGTGAATTACATTTCTGTCTTAGCACAATGCTGTTACTTGATTTAATATCATATAAAGCTCCATCAATCATTTTTGCAAAGATTGTAAATCTAAATACAAAAATGCAGAGCTCCACAAATTATAAGTGGCACCTTACACCAAAGATTTATCCCCAAACATTTTTTTAAATTTACAGACTTGAACTATTGCTATAGGATTATGTGTTCCCAAATGTGTAAAGAGCCTTCCAAGTTACTGAGAAATTGCATTATTCACACCCGGAACAACTGAAATTATATAAAGATCTATCTATGGCATATGAAATATGTGGCTCTGATATATAAATACTTAACAGTATGCACAAAAAAGTACAGTGGGATATTGTACTTTCTTCAAGTGTGGGTTGTGGCTCAAGATTTGTGTAATGAACACAAACTCCTCACACATTCTTGAGATGAAATAGACTGGTTTGCAATAAATTGCCTCTGCATTACCAACAAGCCCTTCCCCTCATACACAATATAATGCAATGCCTTGGTAATATTATATAACTAAAGAAACTGTCTTTGGGGAAAATAACTTGATCTTATCCCCCCAATATAATGTCTCCAAGGGACGTAGAGCAAGATTAATGTGGTAAATATGAAAGACTATTTTTAGGTCTCCTAGACTGCTTAGCATTAAGTCAGTATGGCTGCTGCTCCACAGTTTATGGTATACCAACATTTAATCTGATGAGAAGAATCATACTTCATTTCTCATATTCAGATTGACTATGTTACTGCCACTCACAGTTCAACTGGTATTGCCACATATGCAACTTGTTGATTGATTTATTTCCTCTCATTGGGCTTCAAAGTGTTTCAAACTGTGATGTTTTGTTTGAGCACTGTTTTGGTGAATTAATGGATGTGAAAGGTTTCCAGTGACTCTACAGATAGTTTAAACCGGCAGGGTTTCTTTGAAGGGGATCCCACTGCCTGCAAGAAGATACGATCAAATCGTCAAAGATTATCAAGTTGTGGTACTTTACAACCCCTGCTGGGGGAATGTGATCTAGCTTTGGGCTACGAAGGAGTCTTGGTGATATTTGATAGTCTTTTCTTCCCACATGCTGTGGAAGATGAACAGAGAGATAGGAGCAGATATACTTCAGATGTCTGTCAAATGGGCGAGATAACTGGGCTTGCCTGTAGCCTGAGCAAAATTCTTGGACAGTGTTGTTTATGAATTTTTGTGTTGGTTTGTGGACAACAATGCTTCATTGGTATATTGTCAAGGATGTTCTGCTATGTGAAAATGTTGCTCAAAAGCCAGAATCAGCAAGAATATACTTGTGCATGGAATTGTCACTGCTCTGTGCATATTGTGGGAATGTTTTCATCATTACTATTTAACATTAAATACTGCTGATGTGTACTTCTGATCTATGTTAATCTTTACCTGTAGTCTGTGGGCTATACAAATACAAAGCCTCTGTTTAGTTTATGATGATTTAAAGCACTTAAGTGAATGTAAACGCTGACCACTGATGTTGTATATTGTGCTGGCCTTCCTTGTTTGTCATTGTTTATATCTCATCTCATCTCATCTTCATCCATTTATCCGGGGTCGGGTCGCGGGGGCAGCAGCTTTAGCAGGGGACCCCAAACTTCCCTTTCCCGGGTCACATTAACCAGCTCTAACTGGGGGATCCCAAGGCGTTCCTAGGCCAGCGTGGAGATATAATCTCTCCACCTAGTCCTGGGTCTTCCCCGAGGCCTCCTCCCAGCTGGACGTGCCTGGAACACCTCCCTAGGGGATGCTGAGAGCCATGGCCTCAGATTTAGAGGTGCTGATCATCATCCCAGCCGTTTAACACTCGGCCGCGAACCGATCCAGTGAGTGCTGAAGGTCACTGACCGACGATGCCAACAGGACCACATCATCTGCAAAAAGCAGAGACAAGATCCTCAGCCCACCGAACTGCAACCCCTCCCCACCACGACTACGCCTCGATATCCTGTCCATGAAAATCACGAACAGGATTGGTGACAAAGCGCACCCCTGGCGGAGGCCAACCCCCACCGGGAACGAATCCGACTTACTGCCGAGGATCCCGACACAGCTCTCGCTTTGGATGTACAGAGATTGGATGGCCCACAGAAGTGACCCCCTCACCGCATACTCCCGCAGCACCTCCCACAGTATCTCCCGAGGGACCCGGTCATATGCCTACTCCAGATCCAGATCCAGATTGTTTATATCAAACAAATTAATTAAAACACTCACTTAAAGTAAATTTTATTATTATAGTCCAATATCACAAATCACAAATTTGCCCCAAGGGAATATGTACAGTGTAAAGCGCTTATGGGACACAGACAAACAGAGGATTAGAGAGATGCTGTGGTTTTGAAGGCCTCTTATTTTATAATTTGGGACTAATCTATGTCTTTATAATGCTTAGTATCATCAATGTAGCAGAGGAAATGAATTACATGACTTTGTAAAATTCTGACAAGAGATGAAATATCACGGAAAATTTAGAGAATCAAGAAATATGCCCTGAGATACTTTTTATTTAACATCAGAAAGTTTGATGCATTATTTCTAAAGGACACACTTTATGTTCTGTCAGATACATAAGACACTATATGTACAACAGCCGGGCCAGAGACACCAAATTCATTTTCCATTAGGTAGGAGTATACATATCTTTGTCAGCAGTAGCACTATCATCCAGTTATAGAAGCAATGAGCGAGAATCCTGATCCAATACACAATAATGAGAAAATCATTCATCACTTTTGTAAGTGCAGTTTCAGTGGAGTGACAAGCCCTGAAAGCAGATTGAAGAGATTAAAAAAGATTACTGTAAAATATGTGGGCTGAGGGTTGCTCATCCTTCCTAGTTGTATTTTTGAAAAGAGTGGAAACTTAGAGGCTGGTTAATAATTATTCAGAGATCCTGGAGAAGTGAGGTGTGTTTAAAAGGTTTAACCAAGGTAGTCTTAAAGCTAGTAAGAGTAGTACCAGTCGTAAATTATAAATTTACAATAACCAGCACTTTAGGTCGCTGAAATGGCAGGAATTCTCAAAAGATTAATGGATAAGATGTTTGAGAAACCAACACCAGTTCAGACAATGTTTCGATAGAGAGAGAAAAGCTCAAGATATGTAAGACCAGAGTTTATGGAATTTAGCATAAAAAAATGAGATGTAAAATGTGAGATGAACACACCAGCCCACCACTGGCCCACAACAGATGGCTGCTTTTAAGTAAGTTTTGCTACAGTGTCAAAAAAAAGCTATTGTTTTTACTGGTACTCATTAATAGAGAGAAATATGCTGCTTTAGCTCTGGATAGAGAATGCTCTTAACAACACACATTTGTGCCATGAGAGGTAGAAAAGTTCTAGTTTTGATTTACACCAGTTGTGTTCCAAACTCAGGCAGGCCACCTAAGAGCATGTTTCTTCAGTAAACCAGGGTGTAGACCACGGGTGGAGTGGGACACAAAAATCCGCCAGGACAATTCTGACTTGACCAGCCCACCACCAGCCCACGACAGGCCCACAACTTGCCCAACCCATCCCCTCAACCAGGACTTAACGGAATTATGACCACTAGATGGCAGAAGGCAAAATCACATAATTGACAATAAAGTGTAGGTTTAAGTGTTCTATGTGTTGCAGAGCCCGCTGATGTGTACTGACGGAGACTGTTGTTATTCTGACACGAGTTAAATGACAGCTATGTGTGTGTGTGTGTGTGTGTGTGTGTGTGTGTGTGTGTGTGTGTGTGTGTGTGTGTGTGTGCGTGTGTGTGTGTGTGTGTGTGTGTCAAACTAGCGGTGCAGACTGTGATATGACGACTGCGCCCCCACTGAGGAGGAACTATGAAGAACTCAGCTCAAATGTAATGCTAATTCCCAACAATGTCAAAGCTTGAGCTAACTGTTTTCCTGTCAACTCACCTGCATCACTAGTTGACTCCTGGTTGTTTCAGAATAAATCCGTGATTTTTGACCATTTTGATGCACCCTCCCCCAGCATCAGCTTCTTCTTCATTGTGACCTTTTCAGCCCCTCCTTTCTCCTTTCTCTTCTTTGCCCTCCATCAGGTGTAACTGAGCAAATCAACCCCCAAATCCGATTCATTTTCGCCTGTCAGAAAATCCGCTACTTCAACCTTGCCCACTTTCTCTCTGTCTGAGAGCCGCTTATTCACCCCCATTCGTTCATTAGATAAACGCGGAGTGATTATTGGATCAATACGCAGTTCCCATTTCCCATGAGGCTTTGCTCCGACAATTTTACATTAATTTGTAAACAAAAAAACTAATTAAATCGTTGGCCATTTTATATTTGTGGTCATGAAAGTTATGTAACGTCTGCATGCAAATAATTAGATCAAGATAGGAGGCTAATCCTAACCAAGTCATTTTGATGGTCAACCTTAACCATCATCTTTTGTTGCCTAAAACTTAGCCATTCACCTAACAGTAGTTTTGGTGCTTAAACCTAACCATTACCTTTTGTTTCTTCAATGTAATTGTTGCGTTGCACTGCCACAGTTTCGTAAGCTATCATATGAATTTTTGTGTCTAACTTTTCATAGGATAACATACAAACCTGTTTGTTGACTACGACATTAATTGTAACAAGGTTATTAGTAGTAAATTCTAGTGGCCTTTGCTTGCCACAGTGCGGGAATGCAATTGTTTTAGAAATAAAGCCAGTTATCAACCAAACCAAATATGTGCTCACTCAAATAACGAGCCAGCCAGCAGAAGTACGCCTACTGTACATCTCGTCATTACCCATCTAAACTCATCAATGCCAACTCATCTTTCTGGCACACTTAAACATGCTGGCAAGTCTTTTTTATTTGATCTTTGACTGCTTCATTCTATTATTAGTGCTGGCATGTATTACGATATTGCCAAAGCTAGTGCTGGTGTGTGCCTGGCTTCCATGAATCTCACTATGTGATGCCAGCACCCCAGACAGTTTCTAACATTGCAGGTTATGGAGTCACCTATTACAAGCGTGTAATGTTTTAACCCTTCAAGCAGGAGGTACGCAGGACAACAGGACTACCAATGAATACTAGTTTGCAATTGAACAGTGATAAACTGCATCATCTGCAGACGGGGCTATGATAGTGCTATCACTATCATTCTAATTAAGAAAAGTTTTCATCCCAATGTGCACCATTTTCCTTTGGGAGTATAAATGAGCATTTCCATAAATGTGACTTATTTTATTGACATAACTCTGTTACCAAAGGACATGGTTTGTTTGAAAATCTGAGGCTGACCTTTCTGAAAGTTTTGAATAACAGAGCAAAAGCTAAATGGATTGCTGGAAATTGCAACAATAATGGTAAATGAAGACACACAGATCCAGATACAGCATTCAGAAAGCAAATCAAACCACTGTAAAGCAAAATGTCAATAGGAAAAATAGTGATAAGTCCTCTTAACCCAGAACTGCCATACATTGAACCACTGTGTTTAAATGCACCGGAGAGTGTTTTTGATATTCACACAGTAAAACATGCATGATGTACTATTGATTTGGGCCTCCGGTTGCTCTTCTCTGATCTCTCAAAACTGAGAGGGTTATGTTTGACTGACAGGTGTGTTGATTTTAACTTAGGGCCTGCAGCTCACTGACATAGCTAAGAAAATACTCCTGTACAGCTATAGATAGATCTGATGGAATTGGATAAAGGGTATAGCTAGAGAGAAGAGCTGCAATAAATCTCCAGGTTGCTTTTGCTCCACTTTGTATGAGGTTCAGTGTCTTATTTAAGTCATAATATCTGAGTTATTTGCTAATGCTTCACAATGAGAGCCCTGTTTCTATTGTTTGCCAGGGCTAAATTGCTTTTGTTGCTCATGTGTAACAGAACCGCCCTATCAAGCTCAGAATATAGAGCTCACAGTTCAATCCTAATTATGCTTTTACGGTCTTCAGACTTGATTGGAAACTATTAATTTATTTGTGCTTATATTATAAGAAGGTAAATGTTGGTTCGATTTTTGTTTCAGTTGAGTTGAGTGTTTTGTGAACTGGTAACTCTTTATATTCATGGAGTGTATGTTGTTTTAATGTATTTTTATCCAACATGAAAACTTCTCCGCAGGGATAAATCAAGTTTATTGGATTCAATTAAATGGAATTGAAATGGCCCTGCAATAGCTAGAGTGAACCTTCAATGAGTCAAAGCCCCCCTAATTTGACACACAGCACGGATAAATCTATATTAAGTTATTTTTTTAAATGTGATGGAGTTGGTATAAAGTGTTGTGCCTTAAAGAAACAATGTTGCTCTTTTCTGGATCTTGGCAAGCCATATTTAAAGGGTTGTTTGTTAGATTGTTTTCTTGCCTTAATTGTACAGTATTTTTAAAAGGTTGATTATCTCATCTCATCTCATCTTCAACATCTTATCCGGGGTCGGGTCGCGGGGGCAGCAGCTTTAGCAGGGGACCCCAAACTTCCCTTTCCCGGGCCACATTAACCAGCTCTAACTGGGGGATCCTGAGGCTTTCCCAGGCCAGTGTGGAGATATAATCTCTCCACCTAGTCCTGGGTCTTCCCCGAGGCCTCCTCCCAGCTGGACTTGCCTGGAACACCTCCCTAGGGAGGCGCCCAGGGGGCATCCTTACTACATGCCTGAACCACCTCAAATGGCTCCTTTCAACGCAAAGGAGCAGCGACTCTACTCCGAGTTCCTCACGGATGGCTGAACTTCTCACCCTATCTCTAAGGGAGATTCCAGCCACCCTCTTGAGAAAACCCATTTCGTCCGCTTGTACCCGCAACCTCGTTCTTTCGACCCAGCTTTCATGACCATAGGTGAGGGAAGGAACGAAGATTAACCGGTAGATCGAGAGCTTTGCCTTCCAGCTCAGCTCTCTTTTCGTCACAACGGTGCGGTAGAGCGAATGCAACACCGCCCTCACTGCTCCGATTCTCCGGCCAAACTCACGCGCCTTTGTCCCCTCACTCATGAACATGATCCTCAGGTACTCCTTCACTTAGGGTAAGGACTCATTCCCTACCTGGAGTAAGCAATCCACCGGTTTCCTGCTTAGAGCCATGGCCTCAGATTTAGAGGTGCTGATCCTCATCCCAGCCGTTTCACACTCGGCTGCGAACCGATCCAGTGAGTGCTGAAGGTCACTGACAGACGATGCCATCAGGACCACATCATCTGCAAAAAGCAGAGACGAGATCCTCAGCCCACCGAACTGCAACCCCTCTCCACCACGACTACGCCTCGATATCCTATCTGTGAAAATCACAAACAGGATTGGTGACAAAGCTCACCTCTGGCGGAGGCCAACCCCCACCGGGAACATATCTGACTTACTGCCAAGGATCCGGACACAGCTCTCGCTTTGGGTGTTCAGAGATTGGATGGCCCACAGAAGTTACCTTCTCACCCCATACTCCCGCAGCACCTCCCATAGTATCTCCTGAGGGACCTGGTCATATGCCTTCTCCAGATCCACAAAACACATGTAGACTGGATAGGCATACAACCAGGCCCACTCACGGGATCCTTGCGAGAGAGAAGAGCTGGTCCGTTGTTCCACGTCCAGGACGGAATCCGCATTATTCCTCTTCAATCTGAGGTTCAACTGTAGGAGGAACCCTCCTTTCCAGCACCTTTGAGTAGACTTTAACAGGGAGGCTGAGTAGTGTGTTACCCCTGTAATTGACACATACCTCCTGGTCCCCCTTTATAAAAAGAGGAACCACCACCCCAGTCTGCCACTCCCTTGGCACTGTCCCAGACTTCCACGCAATGTTGAAGAGACGTGTCAACCAAGACACCCCCTCGAAACCCAAAGCTTTCAGCATTTCTGGACGAATCTCATCAATCCCTGGGGCTTTGACACTCTGGAGTTGTTTGATGAGCTCAATGACTTCCGCCAGAGGTATTGACAATGATTCCCCATCAGCCTCCAGCTCTGCATCTACAAAAGAGGGTGTGTTAGTCGGATTAAGGAGTTCCTCAAAGTGCTCCTTCCACCGCCCGATTACCTCATCGGCTGAGGTGACCAGCATCCCGTCCTTACTGTAAACAGCTTGGACGGTTCCCCGTTTCCCCCTCCTGAGATGTCGAATGGTTTTCCAGAAGCACCTTGGTGCCGCCCGAAAGTCCTTTTCCATGACTTCTCTGAACTCCTCCTACACCTGCTGCTGCAGCCCTTCTGGCCTGTTGGTACCTTGCAACTGTCTCCGGAGTCTTCTGGGATAACATATTCCGGAAGGCCTCCTTCTTCAGTTGGACAGCTTCCCTGACCACCGCTGTCCACCACAGTGTTCGAGGATGACCGCCCCTTGAGACACCTAAGACCTTGGACCACAGCTCACCATTGCAGCTTCAGCAATGGAAGCTTTGAACATTGCCCACTCTGGTTCAATGTCCCCAACATCCACAGGGATGCCAGAAAAGCTCTGCTGTAGGTTTGAGTTGAGGATCTTTGGACAGGGGCCTCCACCAGACGTTCCCAGTTCACCCGCACTACTCGTTTGGCCTTACCTGGTCCGAACAGAATCTTCCCCCGTCCTCTGACCCAACTCATCACCAGATGGTGATCAGTTGACAGCTCTGCCCCTCTCTTCACTCAAGTGTCCAAAACATACTGCCTCAGATCAGATGATACAATCACAAAATCTATCATCGACCTTTGGCTTAGGGTGCTCTGGTACCACGTACACTTATGAGCATCCTTATGTTCAAACATAATGTTAGTTAGACAATCCCTGACAAGCACAGAAGTCTAATAACTGACGACCACTTGGATTTAGATCAGGGAGGCCATTCCTCCCAATCACGCCTCTCCAGGTGTCTCCATCATTGCCCATGTGGGCGTTGAAGTCTCCCAGCAGAACTATGGAGTCCCCTACTGGAGCCCCATGCAGGACTCCATTCAGGGTCTCCAAGAAGGCCGTATACTCTGAACTGCTGTTCGGTGCATATGTACAAACAACAGTCAGAGTTTTCCACCCTACCACCCGCAGGCGTAAGGGGGTGACCCTCTTGTCCACCGGGGTGAACTCCAACTCCGCGGCGCTCAGCCGGGGGTTTGTGAGTCTGGGGGACTGATCGGTAGCCTAATAAAATCGACCTTGTCTTTAAAAAACTGTAAAAACTCCTTGCAGGTCTATGCTGTTGCATCATTAAAACACGATGGAGAGGGGGTGGTGACTATATCTAAAACCTTAAATAAAACTCTGTAGTTAAAACGGTTCTCTAAAATCAGATTGGAAAAGTAGGATTTCTTTGCTTCTTTTACTGCATTTTGATATTTCAAACATGAGTGCCGTAGCTGAAACCTTATATGAAGGTAAACAGAAAGAAGAATTGTGTAACAAAATAAAGCAAATTCCTATGTCAGCATCATCAGCCACAAAGAGAAGTGAGGTATTAACAAAGGATGTACTAGCCCAGCTGAATGAAGCCATCCATGAGGCACCATGGGTAGGCTTGGCTGTAGATGAGCCCACTGATGTGTCTGACAATGCTCAGTTGTTAGTTTATGTCAGGTTTTTCAACAAAGACCAGAAAACATTCTGTGAGGACCTGTTAGGTGATACTTCCCTTCAGACCAGCACACGAGGAGAGGACATCTACCAGGCCATTAAGGAGATGTTAAGAGAGCAAGGAATAGAGCCAAAACAAATGGTTTCCATAACCACAGATGGAGCCCCTGCCATGACAGGGAGAGAGAGAGGAGCTGTAGCAAGACTAAGAAAAGACAATCCTTAGCTCATTGCATACCACTGCATAATCCACCAGTCTGTCCTCTGTTCCACCATGTAAGATGAGCATGCTGAGGTGATGAACACAATAATGAAAATTATCAATTTTCTGAGGGCATCCTCCTATCAGCATCGTATGCTCAGAGAATTCCTCAGATATGTTGAAGCAAAGCTGATGATCTTTTGCTGCACAACAATGTAAGATGGCTCAGCAAAGGCAGAGTTCTGGAGCGGTTTTGGTCCATCAGAAGGGAGGTAGCAGATTCCTTGGTAGCGCTGAAGAGTCAGAAGGCAACACAGTTTTCTCTCTTTTTGAAAGATGAGAAAAAGATGAATAATGTGGCATTTTTGGTTGATATCACTTCACATCTGAATTAACTGAATATGAAGCTACAGGGTAAGAACAATTCTATTTGTGAACTGATAACAGCTGTGCGCTCCTTTCAGAGGAAACTAGAGTTGTTCAGCGAAGACCTGCAAGGAGACTGTGCCCACTTCCCAGCAGTGCAGGACCAGGTTCAGGGAAAGAGAGATGTGTCTGCCTTTGTTGACTTTGTTAATAAGCTGATTGTTAACTTTAGCAAACGTTTTGACAGCTTCTGCTTTGGACAGCAGCTCACCATATTCATTCAGAACCCATTTCTCATCACAAATGTCAGGGGATTCTCAAAGGAAGTCACACAGCTCTTCAAGTGGGCAAATGCTGCACCTCTTCAAATGGAACAGGCAGATGTTGCCCTGAAAGAGCAGTTCAGAGGAGCTGACCTTGCCACTTTCTGGTTCCAAATGGTTTCTGAGTCAGCTTTCCCAGGTCAGAGGAAAGTAGCCCTGTACATCATGACCATGTTTGGCTCCATGTACAGTTGCGAGGCAGCTTTCTCCACAATGAACATAATTAATTGGCTTACCAATGAGCACCTCCTCATGTGCATTTGAATGGCCCTGACAACATTTAGGCCCAGATTTAAAACCCTGTCAGGAAAAGCTACAGCTCAATTCTCTCACTGAGCAACATAAAGAAGTGAAGTGGAATATAAGAGGGAAAGACAGAGACACAAAGTGTTCAATTGTTAGGATTTGTAAAGATTGTTTTTGTAAAAGTGGTTGAGATTGTTCAGTCAAAATGTGAGACAGTTAAAGAAAAATTAGATTTCTCTCTAGTTAAGTTTTTCCAGAGCTGTTGTATTTATTTTCTCTTAAAAAAAATGCAGCACTTCTTGAGAGGGATTGTGTATCAGTGCACTTCAATACTAAGTGACAAATATTCTCAAAATGTTAATGTTTCATAATATGTTTATTTATACGACTTATTCAACATATAACACACTAACGCAAGTTGGATATGATGTTCCGGACCTTTACTTGAATACATTTTCTCTGACTGGACCTCTCTGTGTTTTAGTTGAATACCCCTGCTATATGTCAATGAATAATAATCCAATGGGCACATGATTCAACCAAAGCACTAGCAGCACTGAAGTAAATTTCTCAAAATATTCACAATAATAGAAAAATTAATAAACATCATCTTAAAAGTACAGTCATTGAGTTGCAGCAATGTGCTTCCAACACAATTAATTAATTTGCAAGACTCACAGCTTGAGGTTTGGAGAAACCAGGCATGTTTAGTGACCAAGCGCTTAACCACGACTATTAAAATGAATGGTGCTGGTTGCTAATGCTACAAACAATTTACTCACCAGTCTCTGTTCGCGCTACACTCTCACTACTTTCAGATTTCAGCATGGCAAATCTTGGCCCAGCAAGAGGCTCTTATAAATTAAGAGACTGGCAATCCTAACAATAAGAAAGCAGTGGAAAGAAATGGTTTTACCCGACCTGTAGCTCGTCTCTACTGTAGCTTCCCCACCCTTCAACCTGAGACTGCACACTGCTCTCTATACTTAGACACGGTTGGTCTTGCCAAACCCATGTGACCCTGTGATGTCACCAAACAATGTCACACACGACTGGTTTAGAGTGACCACGCAAGAGCTGGGCCTAGCACCGCAAGTTTTTAGAGGTACAATCTGTCATCTGTGTTACACACTCCCCACTTAAAACCATGATTTCTAGGCATGCAAAACCACATCGACACATGGAACTACAGTGTTGGATGCCGAACTGGTACAAGCTTCACCGTACGCATCAGCCAAGCTATGGGAAAGTGTCTGTACGACAGAGATCAACGGGTTACCCAACCTAGGATACTGCATGTACTTAGGTGATTGCCGCTGCCGTGAAGAATGCAGAATAGCCTGGACTGGCTAAGCTACAGCGAAACCATCCCCACCCCCATAGCCTGCAACTGTGACTGCTGGTTCTGCGAAATGCAGTGGTGTGTTAGACAACGTAGGGAATGTCTCTAACAGGTTTCTGTCCTCCACTCCTTCCTCAGGTGGCGGTGTGGAAATGATTTCTTCGTCCTCCAGAATGTATTCCTAATTTTCCTTCTCAGATGCCTTAATGGCATTTTCCTTCACCCCGAGAAGGGTGGATCCCCAGCATTGGTCACCAGAGAGGGCTCTTCAACAACCAGACGGTGCCTTGCAGGTGAGTGTCAGGGAGGTCACCAGCACATTTAATAACCACATAGATGTCCCTCTTCCACTTGTCTTCCAGCTTATGCTTACCCTGGAGTCTCACATTCCAGCACTCGATCCCCTTCTTCCAAAGCGGAGGGTCTTACCCTCTGATCAAAACAAGTCTTGTTCAGTTCTGCTGACTTGGCTGCATTCTTGGAAGCAACTTGGTAGTTTTCCTCCAGGCAAGAGTGAAGAGTCTGCACATATTTTGAGTGTGATGTTGATGGTTTGTCATCCGCTGGCAAGCCAAGTGATATGTCCACAGGTAATCTTGGGAGCGTCCAAACATGAGCTCATAAGGGGTGTAGCCTAGGACCTTGTTTCTGGTGCAGTTGTAAGCATGGACCAGGGGATTCACATACTCCTATCATCTTTGCTTCTGCTCCTGTCCCAATGTACCCAACATACTCAGCAGCATCCGATTGAACCTTTAGACTGGGTTGCCACGAGGATGATATGGCGTGGTATGGGTTTTCTCAATACCAGCAATAAATTAAATGTAAAATAAACAATAAATTAAATTAAATGAGATTCAAAGTCAGGCCCTTGATCTGTGTGCAAACACTCCAGGATGCCATAATGCATGATAAAATTCTCCCACAGACATTTAGCAGCTGTCTTAGCCTTTTGATTAGCAGAGAGAAAAGCCAGTGCGTACTTGGTGAAATGATATGTGAGGACCAAAATGTCTTTGGTGTTACTCTTATCTGCCTCGGACATCAGATAGTCCATGCGCAGCAGTTCAAGTGGCCAACTGGTCCTGATGTTCACTAGCGTTGTAGCTCACTCTGACACTGCAGCCATATGTGGCAAGAAGAACCGAGATCTCACTAGGTTAAGCGTCCTCTCGACCCCCATATGCCCCATATCCTCATTGAGGCTGGTTAGAAGTACTTTGTGCAACTACTCTGGCAGCAGAAGCTGAAATGACGGATGGTCTCCATCCTGCCTCCTCCTGTACAGAATATCATCCTTGAGTTCAAGGCGATTCCTTTTTTTTAGCAGCAGGCCCAGCTCTTGAAGTAGTTGTTGCACTGTGAAAGGCACACTCTCACCAGTTTCAATGTGAGAAATATCTTGCTTGAGACTTGGGTCGGGTCTCTGCTTCTCCTGGTGGTTGGACAGTGACAGTGAAGGCACAACTGGCAGCCCCTAATGAGACTCGCTGGCATAACAGTCCGGAATGACAGAGACCGACATGCTCAACGACTCAGCACCAAGGAAGTGGCACTCTAGGGGGGAATTGAAACTTTCACACGACAGCTGTGACAAATGGCGGCCATAACATCTGGGTCAAACTCAACGGCCCTCTCATCCACATGGTCATGGGTGAACTGACCATGTCCCATTCTTTTTGACAGCAATCTTCATCTGGCAGGTCATGGGGCCTTCGAGTGAAGGGTGTCAGCATCTCTGTTCTGGCTGCCAGCTTGATACTGGTGTTCAAAATCAAAGGTTGAAAGTGCAGCAAGCCACCTATGACTGGCAGCATCAAGCTTAGCAGATGACAAAATGTACGTCAAAGGATTGTTGTCTGTTACGACAACAAAACTCCTCCCATAAAGATAGTTGTTGAATTTTTCTGTTATACTAATTTTCTCCAGATCCGTCTTCACACCATGCTCTGAGATGATATGTCTGTGGTAATGCACTGATGCTTGAAAGAACTTGCACTTCTCGTAGGACAATTTGTCAGCTTCTGCCATTTGAATTTGATAATACCCAGATTTGAGATCAAGAACGCTGAACCAGCGTGAACCAATGGGTGCTGCATGATGGGAGAAGCGAAAGGTGATTCCGATTCTTTTATTCTTTTATCACCAGAGCTTGATGTTTGAATGGGGTCCCATCATGGAGGGGGATGTGATGCTTCACACCATCAGTAAACCCAAAGTCAAGATCGATCAGCGAGAATACCCCTGGGATCTGCTTGAGTTTGGATACGACCCGTTCCTTACAGTGCGGGGGAATTGGGGAATCTCCGAAATCATATTCCAGATTGCTTTCTTCTGGGCTCTGCACTTGGGTAGTGGAGATACTTTGAGTCAGAATTTAGGGTGACCCAGAGAGTTCCGCAATGATGCCCAATGGCTGAAGTGTGATGTTCTGGTTGGATTCATTAGTGATCACAACAGGGATCTGGTGAGGTGCATGGCTGGACAGAGCAACAAGATAGGTCCTAACACACAAACCTACAGGCAGTCGAATGGACGGCTGTTCAACAAGAACACACCTGCCGGCCGGGGGTAAACTTGCACGAGTGGAACCCTTCATGACCATAGTGCAGCCTGCTGGGACCTCAAGTGGAGATGCTCCTGCCAATCTTACTGCACCAGTGCTCTCACTTTGGGTCTGTTGATTTCTCAGCTGCAGCAGATGGAGGACAGCTCCGTAGCCTGGACGGTTTGTAATTGGCACACTCACTTTCCAGATGATGCTAATAAAGTGTATCCAAGGTGTTCATTCCAATCAAGACTTGTGCAGGGAATCCTAGCCTGACATCTGGGACCACCAGTGCTAGGGTGCACACATCCATATCAGCACCAATGAACGCCTTCAGGAAGATAATGGTCACTTTGATGTAGCCCAGATACGGCACTTCTGGCCCAGAGGCACACTCCAGTTGTAGCAAATCACACAATAGCATCACAGGTTGATGTGAGAGGTATTGATTGTAGATCTGGTATCCAGCAAGCATGAAAATTATTGACCAGCTATGTCCACCTTGCCAGTGCATCTGAACCCGATTAAGCCCCATGGCAAATGAATAGCCTTGGGAGACGTGAAATGTGCCTGATGTGTACCTGTGTGCCCCTCACTGGTTTCTGCATGATGGGAGGTTGTTGGTCCTCACAGTTCCTGTTTGTCCCCCAAGAGGAACCTGGTCTTCTCTGCTTCTCTGCAAACTGCTTTTCTTCATAGCCACAAGTGACAGGTTTGGATCGTTATCACAATTGGGAATATGTGTCCATATTCTCCAGAGTTGTAGCATTAACCTGGCTTTGGCCCGATGGCGGGGTCTTGTGAGCGGAATGGGATGGAGCCTTACTGGATCTCATACTCTCTTTGAGCTGGCGGACATGAGTGGAGTTATGTGAAGTGGGCTGCTTTTAATTGGACTGGGCAGCAAAGGCTGCCAGCTGCTTTCAATGTCGGCAAACTGACAGGTGAGCTGCTGGGTGATGGTAGTCAGTGCATTCACCTTATCCTCTTCTGGGCTGCAGAAGCATACTGGATGTGCGCCCCAGCTCTGGCTTTTGAGCCATACTGATTCAGGAATTTAACAACCTCACCATCTGTGTTGTCGCACGTAACATGTTTTTAAAAGGGTTCGGAATTATTATGCCTTTTGTCGCCAAAATGTCCATATTTGCAATGAATGTCAAATTTACTGTTGTTATTTGCTCAGCTCAGTACCCCCTCCTGCCTAGCTCGCAACAAACCTTTGTAATAATGGTATAATAAATGTCTACAAGATCAACATATAGCTAGTCGGAGTCCAGTGAGCTCTTCCAGAGCAAAAGCCTAGGCAGGCTTTACCTTTAGGTCACTGACCATACAATTTTATTTTTTTTGCCTCATCTTTTAAGTCTAACCACACTGGCCACATATGTATTCTATTTTTATGGCATTTTATTTAATGGGGAATTGGCCATCTTAATGCCAGTTTTGTTTTGTTTGCTTCTGGAGCTTAGCACCACCCAAAACAATTGTGATTAGTTTAAAGAAATACACAGTCTAGTAGTCTGTGCTGGAGTAAGGTGTGGCAAAGCAAGTCTAGCGTTAAGGCAACTTTCTCACCCTCTCTCCCACAGTTTCCATTTGAAAATGTATTTTCCATGTTGTTGATTTTTAATCAACTTTTAACCACAGTTGACGGTGGTAATGTGGGGCTATCCATGGTGCTGGTTAGAGCCTTACAGAAGTATTTACCAACCTTTTTTCTTTGAAGCCTCAATGTGTGAAGCAGCTTTCTCTTAGAGTCTACTGTTTGGAATTGAGGAACTATCCATAGTGCAGATTTGAAATAATCTTTTAAACAGCTCTATCCTCCAATCTACTCCTGGAAATTAGGAGTTGATGTTGTGCTGATTTTGGCAGAAGGCCATAAACAGCAGCTCACATTTTTAACCTTCTGACTTGACTGAATTACAGCACAATGTGACGGTTACAATGTTGCAAGTAGCTGCTGTTCCTCTACATGTAATCATGCCAACTTGATTTATATTTGTGGGCTATACAGCATTGTTTTAAACCATCTGTTTCCCCCAAATACAGAAAATATGAAACAATCGGTTTTCTCTGAAGTGGTTGCAACCTGGTAGACTATTGGTTTTAGAACTGGGCAAAAGCAATATTGGAAGTGTGAGCATGGAGAGAATCACAACAGGAGATGGGTCTAATACTGAGTAGCCAGTGTGGCAGGAAAACATATCTTTATTGGGAGAAAATAGATTGCTTCAGTAACCTTTGACTAGTACCTTCCTTTTAAAATCATTTCCACATGGGAGATAGAATATTGTACTGTTGATATATCCTGGTAACACAACCGTTAACGTCTCTGGACCTTTTACCCATTGTCCCTCACCTCACTCTCTCCCCCACCCTAACTCTCACACAGCCCCGTATTGATCTTCTGTTGGTTGTGTCTTACAGTACTATATCCACAGATATTTATGTTTGTAGCTGCTGGTCTCCGGTTCCCATTATGGGCTTGAGCGATAGGCACAGGCAGTGTTTCAACACCTCGCTGCTGAGGAAAAATGCAATATTCAAGAGTCTTGTCCTTAGTCAGCACTTCCATCCCAGGAGCTGGCTATGTAAAATGACCAGGAACAGCAAGTATAATGAAGCATAATACAAAGGTTGAGCTACAAGGAAAAGTGTGTTTACAAGACAAAATATTTTGCTTAAATGTGTACATCAAATCAATTAAATTCTGTCCTTTACACATAATTCTCAAACAAACAGTGTTTCAGATATGGTATGTATGTAAAACAAATCGCTCTTCATCAGTCAAACAGAAGATAGACAAAAATATTTGAACGCCTAATAAAAAATGCAGCATCAGCTTAAAGGACGATTAGCAGCATTTGTCAGCTTGAAAAGACACAGAAATGAACACAACACACACAAATATTGTATGGGGAATCAGTGATCACATTGAAAAAATATTAATCTTGAAAATCCTAAAAACATATGCAGACAAAATGCATATACAAATAGAGAGCCATCGTCGGGGACGATTCAATAACAACACAGTCGAGATTATGTTGCTTCAAAATACAATATAATTCTGTGCCCATGCCATATGGTTTCTATATGGGATGTTCTGCCTGTGGGTCTACAAGTTGAATCATTGATTTGTAACAAGCCAGCCATGAAGTCCTTGGGATTAACATGAGAACAAATATAACTTATTTCTCGCTTTTTCTCTCACCCTCTGACTTCCCCCTGCCTCCTTCTCTTTCTCTCTCTGAGTATCTCTTCCTCTGTTCAGCACCTCCCTGTGAACAGCCTTGGCTTTTAACGTCCTTGTTGGTGCATCAACTTCCTAACCCTTGTCCCTCACTGAATATTGACACACACACACACACACACATGCACTGACTGATCAACAGGTGAACCACTTAAAGTAAACAGGCATACTTGACTTCTTGCGCCTTGTACACTACTTAAAGAAAATGATGCATGAATCTGAGTACGCTTGCTTGAATATGCTTGTTTCTTACTTTTCTGCTGTATTAACTGCCATAACATATAAGTCATATTCACATTACTATGGATATTATTATAGGTCCTGTTCGTTTTGTGGTTGCTTGCATCTCTGGAAGTGTGTCTCTATCTTTCTGTCTTTGTGTCTGTCTTTGTCTCTCTCTGTACACCTGTCTGTCTTTTATCTCTTTCTCTCTCCTTTTCTTGCTCCCCAACCAATGCAGACAGATGTCCGTCCTCCATAGAGCTGGGTCTGCCCGACGTTCCTGCCTGTTATAGGGAAGGTTTTCGTTGCCGCCATACTCAATGGGGGAATTGTTGGGTCTATGTAAATCACAAATAAGTCATAGAGTGTGGTCTTTACCTACTCTGTAAAGTGTCCTGAGATAACTTTTGTTATGATTTGGCACTATAAATAAAATTGAATTGAATTGAATACCACCTCCAGACTCCATCAGTCCATTGTGCTCAAGCATTTCTTCTGGGTTTTTTTTCTTCCGCTCATACAAGTAATAAAAAGGTAGGCTACTCTATTTTTATACAGCTGAAAACGAATGAGAAACAATGATTGACATGACTGAGGAATAAAGTTACATAGTGAGGAATACAAGTGAATAACAAAGTCAGGTTTGAAAACAAGGTAGACAGTGAAGTGTGGCAATCTCTTTTTGCCCAAGCTGTAAAGGCATTTAGCTCTAATATCTATGGATTCCGTTTGTGTTTCAGCCCTCTGAAATTCATACTTTTCTATAGTCTGATGACTGCAATTGTAAAGGTTGTAATAATGCACAAAAACACAATGTTCATAGGAGGATATGGTCTGTCTCTGTTACTTCTTCTGGTGATTCCGATGATCGCCCCCCCCCCTCTCTCTTTCTCTCTCTCTCACACACACACACACACACACACACACACACACACACACACACACACACACACACACACACACACACACACACACACACACACACACACACACACACGCACACCTAGCTTCATTTGTAGGTTCCCTCCATCACCACCAGGGGCTTTCCACACCGCGACGTGCCGAGAGCGGCTTCGCTGTCCCTCTCCCTGTGCTTGTCGGAACAGAGACTCCAGACCCACAGCGCGGTGGCAGACAGAGCGCACAGAGCGTCTATCCCTCTGACTTATCACACAGAGGATCGTACACCTTTCATTCTGAGAGAAGCGGTTGTTGTTTCCGCCGCACGCTAACAAAGGTAAGACTTTGGGTGCTGTTTAATTAAATAGAAAAGTTCTCTGTCCCGTGTCTTGGTCGTGTTACATACAACTCAAACAGACTTGCGCGATGCCTTTCTACATCGCCCTGTGGGAGTTTTTTGTGCACTGAAATAGAGGGAAATTGCATAAATGAATGGAGATTTTTTGAGGTTTTCGCCTCCGCTCGTGTATGCATATCAGGGGCAGAATGGTGGCTTTTTCATTTCATTGAACCTTTTTCATCTTTACTTCAAGGCTGAACATCATCACCTAACTTGTTGCCACCTGCAACATAATTAACGGTTTAATAATGCAGCCGGTTATGAGGGCTGTACAGGAGAACAGTGTGGTAGCGATCATACCAAATGATTTAGACAGTAAATTGTAACGATTCTCCGGTTACGGTGAAGTAGGAAATGGTGTCCGATGGATTACACAAGCTGATACGCCTGCACATTGATAATTGCGTCGCGTGCATTTATTGTAAACATTTATGTGAAATCTCCATAGTTTGACAGTGTGCGCATGCACTTCGTGTGGCATAGCTGTAGAGATTTAAACATTGAAACACTCCTGTGTTAAGAATTTTAACTACTTCTAATCAATAATATAATAAATATGCAGGTCAGCAGAATAGTAGCAACAACACTGCAGACTTCCATAAATTATAATTACAGGGGTGTAAAATTACTACACAGTGGGATGCGTTTCCGAGGACTGCAGCCACTTGATGCGCCAACAGGAAGCATTTAGGGAAGTTGGATGTGTGCCACTATGCACTAAAGCCATGCTATTTAATAACTGAAAGGAGACTTACAAGTATATACCATCAAAATAGTTTTATATGGAAACAATACACTTATTTTTTGTTAATCCGGCTTTGTGATAATTCTTCACCTATGCAGTTGTAGATTAAAACAGTAGTGTTGTTACAGAGAATACAGGTTGCAAATAATAGGACCTGCCCTTTCTGTTTTAAATCTGTTTATCATTGCTGTGTTTATTATATATGCATATTTGCATCAATTGCTTTGGATAATTCATTTAATCGTAGTCATTTAATAATGATTATCTTTGTATGTATCTTATGGATATTTACAAATCAAATTAACATCAACATCAATTCATTTTCCATTTAACACATTTTGCTGGACATGATCCAACTGTTGTGCAACATGTCTTACTGTTACTGTGTCTTTGAATTATGCTTCTCCCCTTCTCAATACACAACCCTTTGTTGTGATTTCTTGTGTTCAATTTCATTATTTGTAGACATGACATTTACAGTAAATTCACTTCACTATCATAATAAATCAGACAGTCTGTGATGGGACAGATAGTGACTGTAGTTGATTAGAGAAAAAGCTTCTGTATGCTCTGATTTAGCTTTCTGCTGTGTACAAGACTGATCAAATTAATTCCATCACAACTTAATATTTGTTTTGTAGGGAGGCAGACATTTCATCTCTGTGGTATATGGATGAAATACAACCTATTCCCAACAGTAGGACTTGTCGGCGTCTCATTTCTCAGAGTATGATTTGTGACTGTGGGGTTACGAAAAGCTTGGATATTACGGAGTGACCTTGGCTGACGTTAGAAATGCCTAAGTCTACTCCCTCAGGATATCTGCGTTTTTGACCGTGTATACAGGCAAGTAAATGCACGCCTACTGTACGTGCTTGTGTGTAAGTGTGTACATGGGGAACTACAGTATGTGTGTGTTTGTGAGACCACTGACTCAGTTTATCATTATCCTGAATTAACTGGTGTTTGGGAAAGTAAGAGAAATGCCTGTAGTTCCAAAAGGCAACCATTTACATTTATTTTCCAATAAGGTACTGATCTGTGCAGGAATCTGTCAAAGAGACAGGACCTCCGGTTTAGGACCATGACTTTAATTGACCCTATCTTTGGAAAATGGATTTTTGCACGTTGTAATCAACAATGTGAATTGGTTAATGTAGAAATCAGCAAAATTTAAGGCAGATTAAAGGCAGAATTCATCAAGTTCTCTGAAATGTTAAGTCTCCCCAAGAATGTGTACTATCTTGATTTGTATTATTCTCATAAAAGATGTAATGAAATAACTTGCAAACAGTAAATTATTTTATTATAATATATTGTTGTTTTTCTGGTGTGAAAAATATCTAAAGACATCAATTGCAAAACGTCCTGATCCATCCCAGCTTTCTAGATTTCTGCTATGTTGAAATTGTGCCATATTGTGCAGATGCATCATAATTGATTGTGGTCATTGTGGTTGTTTACTGTAATTTCATCTTTATTTACAAAACCCATGGTATGCATTGTGTATTTGTTGTTTTTGTTATAAGGCTCTATACAAAAAAATAAAAAAGATCAGCAGAGTGGCAGAAATGCACATACACACACATGTGCACCCAGAGAAAAATACACATCTCTCAATTGGTAGATTTTTACAGAATGTAACATTTAATATATTCTCTCCAAGAAAAAAAAGGGAATGCATTTGTCGCCTTACTGTCCATTACAGACATGTATCTGCTTTGTATCCTAGACTCATTTATTCAGCCGGTGGTCTAACCAGGGTGTACATTACAAGGGCCATGTAGCAGTAACCCAGATGGCAGAATGGGCTGATTGTGATTTATGTACCAAAAGTGAATGCATTACTGTGAGCTTCTAGAGTCAGTGCCAATTCCAGGCAGGCATTTTCACACATTTTTCACCACACACACACAAACACAGATCCACACAAATCATAGATAAACAAAAATAGAAGTTTACTTACATGCAAAACTGTTATTAGTGTGTGCATACAGTAAAAGTTATATCTGTCACTCTGTTACTCCTCTTTCTCTCTCGATCCCGTCACATAAACACATACACACGCGCCTGCACACATACACACACAGCCCTTGTGAAAAATTGCTTAGATGAAGCAGTCCACCATTGTGAGACATTGATTACCGTTTAAGAAGCTGGGGCATAGATGTAGTGGGCGAAGGAGAGATGGCACAGATAGACACAGGAAAGAAAAAAAGGAGAGCGAGAAAGAGAAAATTATAGAGAGAGAACGAGAGAGATAGAAGGGGAGAGGGAGCGTGAGAGAGAGAGAGAGAGAGAGAGAGAGAGAGAGAGAGAGAGAGAGAGAGAGAGAGAGAGAGAGAGAGAGAGAGAGAGAGAGAGAGAGAGAGAGTGATAATGCTGTGGCAGTAAAGATGACAGGGTAAACCAGGGGATATTTATGGCGAACAGAGAGGGGAACGATTAGGCCAACTAATTGATCTGGACCTGTGGTTAGGTCCCTGGTTCATTCTCAGCAGGGCTTAGAATACACTCTCTCTCAAACACACACACACACACACACACACACAGACTTCCACACACACATTCTCACAGTCACACTCCTGACCACTCACCTGCTGTCTTGTCACCAGTCAGGGACAGCCAGCCCTTAGTCACTTCATTACCCCCTCTGGGCAGGGACTGCATCAACCATATTAACTCTTGAGCTCTATGATGGAATCGCTAGGTAGGAGGAGATAGAGAGCTGAGGGCTGTGGACAGACTCCATGGTGGATTTTCCAGCCCTGTTTGCACCTAATTTCAAGGAGAGGGTTACAGGCAACACTTTGATCGAACAATTTTAGAGGACTGTGGCTTTGCTGAAGAAACTGATGCTTTTACTTGTGATGAAACAGGCTACGAATACAGGTTTTCTGTCATTGTTTTGCAGTGTCAGATGTTACATTGCTGTGAGAATGTGTTGTAGGAATCTCTCTTGAACTCTTTCATAGGGTCTAGGCCTACTATGCTGTTATAATGATCATAATCCTCAATTGTAAAAAAAGAATAATATTTAAACATTTTCATAACATCATCATAACACAACAAATGTCTGACTTGAAGTCATATAGGTAGGGTAGAGATTTGGCATAAACAGCATTCCGAATCTTGAAGCCTATTTTTGTTATACTATGCAGGGTTCTCAAAAATTTATGTTTAGGTGACAAATCTGCTACATTTGAATCCATGTCAAAATAAACTGGATCATTCAAGGATCCCCAACAGTGCTGTAAATGGGGTTTTAAATACTCTGAATTGAATAATAGGCCAACAGAAGATTTACTGACTGAGGAGAAATGACACAAAGTTGAAAGTATTTTTAAAAACTTTAAAATGTCAGAGCTTTTGAGAAAACATTTGGGCAGAATTTACCCCTGTGCTCTGTCCCTGCAAACAGCAGACATGAAGCTAAGCAGGCCTAGTGTAAAAACTTGGAGCAAGGGAAAATTATATATCACTGTTTGATCTGGACACAAATGGAAACGTAAAAATGTGTTGTATTTTAGAGAGATATTCACGTTCTGGAACTAATAACATCTTAATAAGTCAAATCTAGAAATTTTCAAACCAAAGAATCTTAAGACCCTGAACTGATGAGACTACATTTTTTAAGGTTACAAGTACCATAATACTGTAATTCCCAATTTTAACAAAGTGCAAAGAAACAAGAGAAGCCAAGATTCAGACAGCTACTGAGTCCATCTGTCCTTATGATGCAGTGAAATCTGGTAATAAAGCATCGGCCTATCCAGCCATTTGAATCCAAAGGAACACTATGGAGAGTTCAAACTAAATCTGAATGCATGCTTTCAAATGTAGAGTAAACTCAATAAATCAACATGCTCTTTATCAATGAACTGAAAAAGGGACGTGTAGGCATACTAATGCAGAAAGATATGGATTTGTCTGTATAAAAACTGAAATGACAAAAAGAAAGAAAGTAGCCAATATTTAAAATTAAGATTTAAAAAACATTGATATTCTTCCTCTTGATAGCATTATGATTTCAGTTGTTCATTCTTATGACCCACCAAGTCCTTATTTTTTTTAAATGCATCCATTTAATAAAAATCTGTTATCCAACAAAAATAACTGCTCAGAGAAACTAAGAGTGTAATGAATCAGTTCATTGGATGAATTTAAAATTCAGTGAAGGAATATATATATATATATATATATATATATATATATATATATATATGCAGAATTCCTTCATTGAATTTTAGTTTGTAATGGCTGTATTTGTTTGTTTAAACCCCTGCATATATCCACAAACAACAAGATTTTCTTTAAACCACAATGACAAGCCATTCTGACTGCAATGATGAGCACGTTGCAAAGTATACGGTTAATGGTTAAAGAAAGATATTTAATGTTCAGTTCTCCTAGTGTACTGTTGTTTGTTCCTGTGTCTTTCTACCTAATGTGTATAATTTCCTGGAGGCAGGATTCTATCTCTGTTGATGACTTCCAGGTAGTCAATCTGCCCTCTGTAGCTGGTCTGCTGGTCTAGGTTTGTGCCTCTTGCACCAGAGTGGGAAGAACAACTGCTTTGTAAACAGGCAGTTCTTCACCTGGATGTCACGGTTCACAAAGACTCTTCCTCGGAGTCTGGCATAACCCTAGTGGCAGAGCTTATGCGGTGGTGTATTTCTGAATCAGTGTCGGCTTTGGAAGGATAAAGGCTGCCAAGGTAGGGAAAGTCATCCACATATTTGAGGCTGAAATATTTGATGTGTACTGAGTCACACAAACAGTTTTTCACCACACACGTACATTCTTGTGTGCACAGTCATGATTTTGTATGCAAGAGATTAAAAAGAACAAAGGATTAGAGGTGATGTGTAGAAGAATAAGTTATTATCGTATTGTTTTGTTTGCTCTTCTCAGATTTATTCATGCAACCCAGTGTGTTTGCAGCCATTTTAATAAGCAAACACTCTACACTCAATAGTAGTTGGTTTTATCCTTTCCTTGGCAAGTGACTGTAATGCCAGTAAACATGAGTTTCATTTGGTTTGACAGGAGGAGCTCATGTTTTTTCAGCTATTATCTCATATGCGATTATCTACTGGCGGTATAAGGTGACATTTTTCCAGACGGAAGATGCTCATTGACAATGAGTGTCCCTGAAATGAGATTTATGATGGCCAGATTCAAAGACCTACAGAGTGACTCAGGTACAGTATCTCTCTCTCTCTCCGTAGTCTAGTTGACTTTTAAACTAGACCATGGAACATTTAATTATAGCATATTTAATTAAGTTCAATTGGTACAGTTGATTTTAAAGCTGAAATGTTTACACAAAAGTGCAGCATTGTGACTAAGAAGTAAGAACTGGTGCTAAGAGCAAGAGTAGAACACATTGCTGGATTTCCTCCAGCTGTAGCAGATACCTGCCATAGTTAAAATGCATGCAGGTTAGTTTGATTTGAGACTTCAGAATGTCCATAAATGTAAATGTGGGTGCACGCAAGGGTATATCTTTGTCAGTCCATCTGTGAATTGGCAACTTGTCAAGGGTAATTTTCAGCCTTCTGTACAATCTATGCTGGGACAGGCTCCAGCACCTTTTGACCCTGAGTAGGAATAAACGGATAAGACAATGGGTGAATGAGCAAATATCAATACATAATCTGTATATTAAAAAATGACACTCCAAAGCTTTTCATTCAGTATAGTAATGTAACCTAGCAACAAATGCTTGGCTCCTGCAAGTGGCTAATACAGGCTTTAGATACTTTTTTGTCCTCCTCTGTCATTTCTCTCTCTCTCTCTCTCTCTCTCTCTCTCTCTCTCTCTCTCTCTCTCTCTCTCTCTCTCGCTGTTGCTCTTTCTTACTCTCATCTCACTCTTTCAGAACTTTAATCTTGTAGCTGATGAGTAGTTATTGATGTGTGGTGTGTAATATTGAACTCATTGCAATAATTAATATCTATAATATCTTTTCAGAGGGTACTCTATCTAATATGTTACTATTTAGAAAAGTTAATGAGTAATTTTTTTTTAATCACAATATTGATAGTGACAGGTATTATTGCATATTGTCATAATATAGCAAAGATGTCAATTGCTTTGCGCATATTGTAATTATTTTCCTCCTCCCTGCTTCTCAGCTTTGAAAATAGGAGATAATTAATAGTATTGGTAACATAATAATATTTACATATTGTAGAGTAAAAAAATATATACTCATGGTAAGAATCAGCGTTAAGAATTGTGCCTGTAGTCTACATGGATATCACATCTCCCGGGAAAAGTAATGACTCTTATTACAGCCCTTTTAGGGACTTCCTGGGAAACTAAGTTGTTTTCCAATGTGATGCTATTTGCACCTTGCAGATGCCTAATGAAAAATACTTAAACAGTTGTGGTTAAAGTGTTACTAAGCCGTTGGAGCAAATCTCTGTCAGGGGTGAGAAAATTAGCCACTTGTAAAGTATGATGTGAGGCAAAAATTGAAAGTTTGATTGTGCAGAGGAATTTTTCTCCTTTGGAAAAGGGGCAGATGATTGAATAGTTTAAGTATGAGTGCATGGCATGGTTTTATAAAATACTCCTTTATGCTTTTTACTGCTAGCTTTTTACTCCTAGTGCCTAGATTTTATAAAATACTCCTTTATGCTTTTTACTCCTAGTGCCACCCACAACACACATACACAAACACCAAAAAGGATCAAAATGTTTAAGTTTTTATGTGTTTGCTGAATTATGTATTGAGGACACACTCTTGGGGATAGTTGTACGCTCTTACTAACAGTATTAGCTCTTGCTGGGCAAAGCATGCTTACGCACACTCAAAAAAAAAGACATACAAGCATGCACGTAAACACACATTTAGAGTAATACAGCGGTCCTCCCTGCTGAGCCGATCAAAAGTTTCTTCCCTTATGAAAACATTTCCTACTTGTAATGAAATGAGGGAACTTTAGCATGCATTGGCCAACCAATGTGAACTCTTAACTAACTTTGCTTCAAATAAATACTGTTTACTGCATTTAGAAGGCATACATATTCAGCATAAAAATACACAAGATATTTAATATGACTTTGAATTGAAAATAATAATAATTATAGGCCCCTTCCCTTTGCAGCAGCCCTCCAGGCTTTTCTGTGTGATGGTACCAACATGCACTAGAGTTATCACCCCACATCACAGATTATGGTCAGGAATCCATCAATCGAGCTGTCTGTGCTGGACAACAAAGCCTTCAGCTCAACATCCCAGAGAAATCACTGATAATGCCGAGTTATTACTCATTTTTCCTTTCAAACGGAAAAGCATAATCCCCACAATACCTCATAATAGAACAAAATCCAATAATATTCCCCAGAAATGTACTCAAGAGGGTGTAAGAAAAAAAACTTGTGAAACTTTGACAATATCCTCAGGGTTCTCTTTGAAGACAATAGAAAAATGTGTATAACACTCACTTAACCGATGGTATCTTGATGCTCTGATTCAGTGTCTTGATTGCTGTGAAAAAACAGTGGTATATGAGCTGGCTAAAAATGTCACCAAAATGTTATGAAATTAATGAAAATTGGTGTGTAATGTGGAACATTTTGGCAGTCCAATTGCATCTAGGTGACTGTTATTGGATATGTTGTGTACACTAGTTTTGTTTTAGTTCAGTTAAGGACTTTAAGATACAATGCTCAGCTGCTACCCGTAACAAATTGTGTCCCTAGTTACCTGTTCTATAACAACACTGCACAGCTTATAGAATGGCCTTGTCTTTTGTGTGCTGCCTACTGTTTGTCTTTCTCTGTATTATCGTCTCTCAGTGACTTAGTAGTTAGAATTGTGGCCCTCTTTCTGTTTGGAGTTTACATGTTGTCGTCATGTGTGCGTGGGGTATCCTGCTAGTGTGCCACTTTCTTTATCTTGCATGGCAGCTGAATTCTCGAGATATCACGTGAGAATCACAGAATTCGTCACATGCGAACCCATCTTGTCAGGCTCCAGTGTGACAATGTGTTTGTGTTCAGAACCACAGTGAGTCCATCAATCAGTGTCCTTTGAGCTGTTATTACCACTACTCAGTCATCTCAATCATTGATCACATTTACCACAATTATGATCATTTCTATATTCTGTCACCTTGGCTGTACTCATTTCTACTATTCTACTACATTAACTGCCAGAACCTATTAGTCATATTCACATTACTATAGATATTATTATAGTTACTGTTACTTTTGTGGTTGCTTGCATCTCTGGGTCTGTCTGTCTGTCTTTGTGTCGATCTGTCTGTCCGTCTTTTTTCTCTCTCTCGCTCTCCGTTTCTTCCTCCCCAACCGCACAAGATAGATGGCCGTCCTCCATAGAGCTGGGTCTGTTCAACGTTCCTGCCTGTTAAAGGGAAGGTTTTCGTTGCCACTGTGTGCACAAGATTGCTGTTGCTACTCAAGGGGGAATTGTTGGGTCTATGTAAATCATCATCCTACTCTTTTTATAAAGTGTCTTGAGATAACCTTTGTTATGATTTGGCACTATAAATACAATTGAATTGAATTGAATTGAATTGAGCTACGATAACAAAGAAAGGGGACTTTTGGTTCAAAACAACAATGATGGCTCCTAAAGAGGTTAGCACATGTTTAGCAAATGGATGGATGGGGGATGTTTGTGCTTCTTTCTCTTGCAACAACCTGCAACATTTCCAACAGCCACAGCTCCGCTCCCAAACCATCATTTGTCTGCTTAATGGCCACTGAGGTGCCATGTTGAGTCATAGTGATGACATATTAAGGTTTATTCCACTGTTCAATTTAAGCCATGTTAAAAGAGCATGGCCCATAATTTAACCACTGCAAGTTTTCCTCCTCCTTCAGACTTTTCCATTTAAAATGTAAAGGTCTTACCAGCTATGTGTGTGTACCAGCTCTTCACAAACAAAATGTCAAAGAAATGTCAAAGCAACGTCAGCATTTTAAGATCAGCTGTATGTATAGCGACCATTTCTAGTTATTTATTTAGCATGTTTATATATGTTATACTGATTGATCACTTTATTTCAACCAATTTGCAATTTTGGAAAAAAATACTGTAAGCAAATGGATTGGTTCAATGTTTTCATAGCTTGAAGTGATATATGTGTTTTATCAGATTTCCTGCATAAGGAGCAAACTAATGGTTGTGAATATTATGGTAAGTCATGGCCACATTCACCAATTCCTAACCAAAATGTATAAATAATTAATAAGTAAAGAGGACAAATGTATGGCTCACTGAAACAAGCTTTCTAGCTCGTTGGCATCATTATTTTTGAACTAGTCCTCCCTCTGGCCCCGCACGTCACTGCTTTCCCCCTTCGTATTATCTGGGCCTTGCACAGTAACCCCGTCATGTAGGTCACACAACTTCTCTCGGATGGTGAGGTGAAATGTTGGTTTCAAATATCAAAGGTGTTTGTGTCTCTGGTTAAGTGCAGAAGCAAGGGTTGCTGCTCACATATACACACACACACACACACACACACACACACACACACACACACACACACACACACACACACACACACGCATGCACACAAAAACAACTCGAGTGCCGTGATTTACCAATCAAGTTAATTTGAGGACTACTTGAGGAATCGATCACTCACACCCATCCCTAGCTATGATTTACTGATCACACAGCTAAGTAGAACTCTTACCTCTTTTTTGGTCTCATGTGTCCTTGGATCCAAAGAGAACCTGTCTTTTGACAACTGCATTTGTTAAGTAGCACTCTTCTGGACAGTGGCAGCTGCTGGTCTTTCAAGGAAGGGAAGCTAATTTTTCTGGCCTACATCATAAATGTGTTTGTTTATTTATATGTAAATTCTACCCTTCGTTCCTTTTCAAGAAAATGATCTGTGACCTTATCGTACCCACTAGGCGTCTTTTCCAGGGACAATGGCCAGCATAGCTAGGCTGCTTAAACGGCCTTGGCCCAGCTGGAGCTGCTGCACCAGGCGAAGCTCCGCTGCTGCCCCTGCTTGTTGGAAAAAGGAACCGTTGAGTGACAGAACAGAGTCGCCAAACAAAACGCTAGTTGGTTTTTTAACAAAGACAAAGTCACTGGGGATTGCTAAAATCTCCGGATCAGTTCAGAACAATGGAATGAAATACTTGGAAAATGCTCTGGTTGCAGTTTATTCTTCAAAATCGCTGATTCGCTCATTTAGCTGTCAATTAAAAAAGGATTCAGCCTCAGAGAGCTCATCCAATCATCATGCAGAAGCCAAGCCCACTGCCCCATAGACCCCCAGGGATGCTGAGCGTCCGATGGGCGGGACAAAGCCCAGCATTTATCCAATGACTGTGTAGTTTCACTGCAGTGGAACAACCCGCTTTACGCTTCCCCATTGAAGTCAGTAGAAGCTGAGCGTCCGACTGTGTAAAGTGCTGTGGGGATGAATGAGAAGGAAGTTGCTCTGGTTACCTGTGATAAGTAGCTGATTCTGAACAAAAGATGAAGGCTTTCTAGCGCATATTTAGTCAATGAAGTACATATTTCACCACTTTTTTTTTTTTTGGTGACAACTTAGGTCTTAGTCTTAGAGCAATCGCCACTGCTTCTGGAAAATAGGCTCTCTCTATAGATGTTTGATTATTTATAACTGAATGTTTTTAGCAGACAGAACATAACAATATGTCGATAAAGTATAAGACGTGAAATAGGGGAGGTGACTAACAATAAAGCAGTAAACCAACTGGATTGTTATAGATATATAAAGATAATATAGAAAGAAGAGAGACAAGGAAGAAGAAGTGGGTAATTTTGGGGGGACGGAGAGGGTTAATGTGTTGAGTGTGTGGTTTGTTCGACTGTTTAATATATTCCTAATCTCTCCATTAGTGCATGCTTTGGGATTCTCTGCAGAATTAGAAAAAAGTATGCTAAGAACCCAGTTTTCAATGAAAAGAACATTTCATAGATATAACGCCTGGTGAAGTTCAAACACCAGCACTACTCATGCTAGGCATACGCTAAATTACGTTAGCAGTTGCTATCTATAGGTAAGTTAGCCAGCCTACCACCATGTAGCGTGTACCCCATGTCGTTTATTAATGAGAGAAGACATGGGTTCGTTCACAGGAATCAGGTACACTTGCACTGACGGGCAGGGAGCTGAGGAGCTGAGTCAACTCATTCTGCCAGACTTGCCGACTGCAGCTTTAATAATAAACAAATGAAGGGTGATATTTGGTAATATAGGTTGCTACACTTTGCAGGTTGACTACACCTAAAACATAAACTTGCTGAAAAGACATTGTGTTCCTCAAGGTCTTAGTCATCCAAACTGTGTAACAGTACCTTTATTCTTTGGAGCTATAAAAGGTAACCAGGGGGAAGGAAAAAACAGAAAGTAATATCAATAAGAGATTGGACTGCATGACACCCTCAAGAGTATATGTACCTTCCCAGATTTGCAATCCTACAAAAACTTTAAATCTTTCAGAGGCACAGCCAACAAAGTTGGTAAGGTTACAAAACAGATCTGCTAAGACGGTTTAGAAAGTTCCCTCTCAAGTGAGCTCTTTGCACAGAGTAGTGTTGACTCGACTCTAAAACATAAATAAGTTGGGCTTTTAGATGAAGATTCATGGCAGTCTGATTTGAAATATCTTTGAACAGTTGCTGTGGTTGTGTCATTTTGAGGAGGAACATACTCCCTTACTGGGAAAAACATAGCCTCAGTAGTTTATATTTTTATAAGATTATTTGAAAACACCAGTTAACTGAAAATATCTTTGTCAGGACTCCTTGGTGTCAATATGCTGGGTAGTCCTGCACGTTAATTAAAGAACGATCTGCAATGTTGTGCACAGTACAGTTTATGTTTCAAAATGACTGCTCATTTAACGTAATTATGGGAGACCATCTTAGATTCGAAAGTAGCAAGTGCATATGCCTTACAGCACTAGAGATGTAACTCTACCGGCTTAATTCACTGAACATCCACAAATTACAAGCTTCAGTGGGTTATGGTGTGTTAAGTGTTTGGGCGTTTTAATGTATTGTTTACACATTGCTGAATTTGCCGTACTCACATTATCTGTCTCAGATAATTTATGATATGAAGATGTCACATCTGTTTTTAATGGTGCACAGCTGCATGCACACATATCAGTAATCTGGGGACACACTAGGATTTGTACTGACAATACATATCTTTATAAAGATTAAACCACTCTATGTGTGTGTGTGCGCGTGTGTGTGCGTGTGTGTGTGTGTGTGTGTGTGTGTGTGTGTGTGTGTTTGTTTGTTTGTTTGCATGTACACTGAAGTTGTTACAGTTCTGGGCCTGTGTCTCCTCTTTGTCTCTGCAGCATAATGGGCTTTGTAAGATAATACCCAAGAGAGGTAACAATACTTCTGAGATAGGGGATTGTGAAGACGTCCCAGTTCGCAGCACTGCTTTGGCTCCAAGCTTCATCTATGATTGAAAAACTAGCAAAACCTGGATTTTACCAGCAAATTATATTATGTGCTGCCGTGGTTCTCGACACTTTATCATATCCTCTCCTTTTGATTAATAAGCTTTCAGTTTCTAAGCTATTTCCCTGTACCTTCTAATTCATTCCTACAATGACCCTCAATGTCAAAAAAGGGTTCATCCTCTGCAATGTTTTTCTTTATCGCAACGGAAGAGAGACCTTGGTGGCTTTCAGTTGTATAGGCTTTAATCTGGAAACAGCCCTGTCAAACCATGTTACCTTTTCTAAAATCAAAGAAAAACTTTCATTTTCTGTTTTAACTTCGACGTGGATATCTTTTCAGAACTGTGTTTATGTAAAAAACAAAACAGAATACCCATAGGGTACTTTTGCTATAATTATTATGAGGTACATCAACATTTTTGTACCAGCTATTGCCAAAAAATATTTCAGCTTCAAGTCATGTTTGTTACATTATTCTAACTATCAAAACAACTATGGCTTTGTGTAGCTAACATTTTAGTAAGATACTATTTGTGTCAACAATTTGGAAACTACAGCAAGTGTTTATGTTTGTGTGAAATGTCAAAACACAATAGGCTATTGTAATTTATGTGCCGAGTCAATAGCCATCTAATTCAAGAGGCCATTTGAGCGTATGACACACAATTGTCTTTGATGTTTTAGCTTTGGTACGGGAGACATTGCACTCTAGAAGACACTGAAATAGATAGCATAATTCTTTTTTGTGAGGGATGCACTGTTTATGAGAGATCTATCAAGTGAGATGGGGTATTTTACTATAACCCTACAGTACCTGTGTATTTATTGCCTTCACTTGATGCCTCTGGAAGGCCTGTAATAGAACTGATAAAGAGGGCAATTATGTGGAGTTCTATTGATAAGAACATTTGGCAATAAAACACAACTGTTTGGCTGTCATTTCGCATGACAGGTTAGGTTATAGTTTAGCATGCCCCACAATCTTAGAGCAGCTAATTTTACACCTAACTAGACACTTTTTCAGTCAGTTAGTTTGCTTATCCAGTCAGCAAAGAAAGTTGAGATTATGAACTAGCCAACCAGTCTATTAGCTAGCCATCTCAATGTTTCATTTATGTGAATCAAGTTTTTTTTAGTCATCCAGTCTGCAGTTCATCCACCAGACTTTTTAACAACTCTGCCATGCTGCTACAATATCTATAAGGCATTTTTTAGCAAAACATGGTGAATTGGATTTGCAACAAGCTCATCTGTTCTCATGTGTTTGGTGTTTAGAAATGCAGAGCTAACAAAAATCCCTGCACAATCTTATCCTAGGCTCCTAAGCTGCTCATCTGATCATAATTGGACAAATCACACGACTGTAAAACTATGCTGTTTCCTGTCTGTAAATACAGTAATTGAAAGCAGACAAGAGCATATTTAATTGTAATTTGTAACAATTCCCTCTGTGTTAGTTTAACATGTTATCTGGTGTTGTTGGCTCCTCCTGTAACAACTTGAAAATTATAATTATGATATGAAGTATGAAATTCCTTTCAGTGAAATCTTCTCTACTGGGCCTTTGGCCGAACAGAAAAACCCACTCTCTTTGTTTCAAAACTCATTTGAATTAGAAATGATAATCCCCTCTTGAATCAACGGAATTCAAAATTGTATTGGTGACCTACTCTAACTTAGATAGACTTCAAAGAGGACATTTGTCTGAATTGGTTCCAAAGCCCAGAACTTAAGAGTGGCGTAGCATCATTCTTGCCTATTATCCCCCATACTCTTCCATTGCAGTGCTAGTACTGATGATGTGATTCGACAGACAGACTCCAGCTATATGAGTCTTTGCCCTCCTACCTGCATACTTATGGAGGATTATGTGGCATTGCAGGCTTAATATAAAGTCTCAGTAATGGATTCTCAACTGTGTGTGTGTGTGTGTGTGTGTGTGTGTGTGAGAGAGAGAGAGAGAGAGAGAGAGAGAGAGAGAGAGAGAGAGAGAGAGAGAGAGAGAGAGAGAGAGAGAGAGAGAGAGAGAGAGAGAGAGAGAGAGAGAGAGAGAGAGAGAGAGAGAGATGGTGCCTTGACTAGACTGACCATTGCTAGCAAGATAGAACACCATAGTAACTTGGAGTAAATTTTGTTGGTTTTCAGTGGTAATAATGCACTACTGATAATTCAGGTTGCCTTTGTGACCTGCTCCTTTGTGAATGTGTGAATTTATGTGTGGACTGTGCATCCCAGTGAACACATTTTGTCTTGAACACTGTGGGCTGCACAGGCTGGATTTTACTGAAGCCAGTGGCATATTTAAGAGGCTCACATGTAACAGATATTGAAATGGCTTTCAACTGCTCACCGCAACAGATAGTTGAATTCATCCAACCTATCTGGAAATAAGAAAGATAGATTTCTATTTCTTCAGTTTGGCAGTTATGTTTAAAGTTATCAACAGCAGTGCGGTGGAGGAAAGAGTGGACTAATGAAAAAAAGAGCAAGGGATTTGAAGGTGAAATGACCACAGTCCACAGTAAATGTCACCTTCAGGCTGCTATAGCTGTAGCAGATTAGTGAAAGACTTTTTCAAACCACCATGGTAAACATTCCTGTCTATGATGAGATTGAAAATGTTGATTCTCAGGATAATCTGTTGGGTCTAAGTGGAAGTGTTAGTGCAGTATGATTAATATTGTAAATGGTGCATTTATAGTATATGGCTGTGTTTCAAGAGTGCTGGAATCTTATCTGCAGCCTTGCATTGTTGTTGTAGATTTTGGTCATTGAAGATGAATAAATGAATTTCATGTTATTGTAGAGTAGCTCATAACCCACTGATATCCCCGATCTCATGCAAACAACATTTTATTTAAAAGCATTGTTTCCAATGGTTCACCCTGACACAAGCTACCTTAAATCTTTTGAATCACTAATTATGAGTGCATTTTTACCAGCTGCGAAGCCACCAGTGTGTGTCATCGTAGCAATGTCATGGTAAAATGTGGTCCTGGAGACATGACTGCGGGAACTACCACAGAGGTGGTTTGCGTATATTGCGAGGTGTTAAATATATCTGTCTGAGGAAAGATTTTGTCACTGCGATTGCGTCATAGCTGTGCAAGGTACAGTCACAAAACTTTACAGGTGTGTAGTTTACATAAAAATGAAGGCCAAGTTCAAAAATAGGTATGGCCTGACAAAATGGCACCAGAAGTAAGGGGTAAGAGGTAGGGATATCAAAAATATTGATACTCAAATAAGTATCGATACTAAAAATTTGTAATCGCATACGATACTAAGTTGCAAAAGTATCGATACCAACATTGACATCATTGCCTCGTCCAGTTTACAAGCAACTTGACCCAGCAGCGCTGTAAGCACACAGACACACGCAGCTCGTCTCTCTCTCTAGCAGCTGAGCACACCATGGCGAACGCTTATCCACCCTAACAACACTGAGCTGGATACAAATGGCAAGTTCTGCTGCTGGAGGGCCTTCAGGGCCAAAAGTGCCATTTGGAAGTATTTTGCATACGAGGTTAATGACCACGGAAAGGCTAAGGACACTGACGAGCCGATATGTAAACAATGCTACAAAGTGATGGCATTGAAGTCGAGGAGCACATCAGACTTGACCGACACCTCAGTCTTTACAGGGAATTTCGAGGGGTAAAGCTCCCTTGCAACAACATAGAAGCATTAAACAGTTAACGTTACATCTGTTAAGTTATCATTAAGCTAACGTTAGCGGCTAGAAGCTATTGCTAATAACAACGTGACTGTTAACGGCGGATCTGAGCGTCTAACAGTCCCGTCTGTCTAACGTTAAGAGATGTCAATTTAACAGGTTAACACAAGTACTAAAAAGGTTTTTTTTTCTGTTCAAGTCCCAGACTGGCAGTGGCTGTGAGGCGACCTAAATGGTCATACACATGTGTTAAGGGTTCAGACTGGAGCACAATGCATTCTGATACCTTCTATGTTTTAATATTCTGTACACTTTTCAGCAAGTTCAATTTTTAAACTTTTTTTATCTGACATGTCTTAATATTTAGTGGTCTTACAATACCTCAGATAATCTAACAATATTGTTGGCGTTGCTGGTTTGTATTTCTAAGTCTTTTTTTGCACTACCTCAGGCAACTTAATATTTTGTCATTGTTGCTGGTTTGTATTGATATTTAATATTTTTGCACTACCTCAGACAGCTTAATATTGTCATTGTTGCTGGTTGGTGTTTTTTTTTAATGTTTGTATTGTGCATATTTAAAAAAAAGTTCTGACTCTTAGTCTTTGTTCATTTTCTTAATATTTTACACTTAATCTATATGGCTGGTGCTGTTAGAAATAGCATTGGGGTATTTTTTCTGCATATTGTATCAGGATATGTGAGATGAATCTGCTGAGCTCATGTTTCATTTGCTCGGTATGTCTGGCCCCTCCCGCATTCAGACAGATTTTCAGCAGATTGAGGTCTGACAGGCCAATCACAACCGTATATCTCATGTAGGACAGGGTTAAGACAATGACAGCCTCATGCTTGAACATTACTAACATTCCAAATATACAGTAACTGGACAGTAACAGAAAGTTTGTCCCCTGACCAGCATTGTTTACCTGCTTCAAAACAGACCAAGCACCACCCCAACTTGCATGTGTCCTTCAGCAAAACATTGTTTCGTTGCTGTGATTGGTTGTAGGTTTATCCAGTTGCGTCCAGAGGAATTCAGGTATGCACTGGTGGTAACGTTGATTAATGCACTTTTGTGAATTAGCCTGGTAATTCCAGGCTACATATTACACTGTAAATTACACAGATTTTCTGATAGATTTAAAAGCACAATTTTGTGCTCATTGATAGGCAACATCTTTTTTTCAAAAATGCCATCTTTCCAGTAGAGGTATCAACCCTATATATCTTTTAAATGAAACTGCCCTGCAACATGAATCAGAAAACTCAAACAGTGCACAATAAATGCAGAGCTCAAACAAATGTGTTCAGGAAACTGCAGAACTTGGAAGAACAGGATCAATAAAAGATTACACAAATACGCTACAGGGACTTTTGAAGCTCCAGGCGGGACTTGGATAATAGCGAAGCTGAAATCTATCATTTAACTGCTGTTTCTATTAGTTCTAGGGTATCATAAGACATCTACATCAAAAACCCTAAACATTTTCTTTGGAAATTACCACACCAACTGCTGGTTGTTCTGTTGGTTATTTTTTGAAGCCCAGTGCCCAGATATTTACCATGGGTGAAAGAAAAATAATCTTTCCTTCCATTAACAATGCCACATGTCTTGTCTAATGAACTTAATGTGGACATTTACAGTCTCTCATGTTTTTCGATAAATACAACATATAAGTAAAATGCATATGTCAGACTACATTGTCTGTCTCCCATTATCTAGCTCTCGTTCACATTTCCGGTTTCTCGTACACTGGCAATGAGGACCTTTATGAATCATTGGTTGTTAATGGGACATTGACTATTCCAGTCACAGTGGAGCAAGTGGAGGGGGCAGCTGGGAGTCCCAGGGGGACTCAGACCCGTGGCAGATCCATTATTCATGGTTCACCATGGGCTTGTAGCGAACACTGACACTCGACCTACCTAAATCAAACAGGGCCAGTGAGTTTAATGCCCCTTGGGAAATGCAAGGCTCAGGTAAAGGTGCTGAGGGTGGAGAGAAGTAGTGGGGGTGACTCAGAGGGTCAGATCAAAAAGGAAAGGAAGGAAGAGTGAAGAAGAAGAAGAAGGGGGGGGGGGGTGGCCCTTTTTGTTACTCCACTGGATCTTGCTTAAAAGCTGTCAGCGTCATGGCTGCTACAACAGTCCCTCTACTTTGCTTTACTGTGCTAAGCTTGTGAATATTCTCATTTGTCCTGGTCATCGTTTTCCCCCAAAGAAATTTAAGTTTAATTTCAGTAAATACTAACTTTACTGTGCTGCTCTGTTTTGTCTTTCTTTTGTCAAGACTGCTGTTTTCTCTTTTACATTCAGATGTTACTTTATCTAATCATAAAGGCTCATGCCACCTTTTCTTAATGGAATATACAAGCTTTTCTTAGTGGATCACTTTGCACAACAACCTCAGTGCTGATACACTTTCCATTAACTTTGGATTCAACTGAGCAATGTAATGGCAAAATACTACTACTATATTCTTTAAGGGCTTTTCAAAATTCTGAATTCTGTAATGTAAATGTGCAAGGAAAGGGACTTAAGTCAGGCCTGAAAAAGAACCTGTAGGCTATACGCTGGAAATGAAATTTGAGAAAGCTAAAATATTGTATGTGTAAAGGCCTGATTCAGGGGAAGGGTTTTCAGTGACTACAGTAGGTGGATGTTAAAATTATGTTAGGGAAATCGGCAAAACCTAACTACTGTCCTCTCTGTTTCATTGCTATGCAGGATGGTTCATAACATGGCTCCATTCAGTACCAGAGACAGAGTGTAACACTTGGCCAAATGCTAAATACCCAACGAGAAACAATTGCCTTGTTTATACACCACCATGAGTAAATATAACCTTCAATGCTGTCATGATAAGAACAGAGCAAGTATTGTCGGCATACTTATTATTTTAACCTCATTAAACATGCTTGTGCTCAATGGCAGACATACAGTACATCCCTTGTGCAGTAAAGGAGTTCAGTGGCTTCATGAAATAAAAACAAACTGTAAATCATAAGAAAGGCCATCTTCTTTGAATTAATTCACTGCTCTTGTTGTTACTAAGCAGAAAATAAACCCTCACTAGCAAACACACTTTAGATAAACATTCCCAATGTAACCGGTCATTACATTACTTGTTTGTTCTTGTCTGGTTTTCCTTGAGTAATTGTATGAATCAGTGGAAAGAATGGCCATCAAAAATCTGCATTAATATAGCTTTATTATTCCCTGTTTAGATATGGAATCTAATAATCCAGAGACTGTTTTGTTGTGTCCGTGCATGACACACAACTCATTTCCCACAGACAAAGAGCCCCTGAAGTCCCCACAGAGATGTTGCGTTTGTTGGTTGTGTCTTGTATCTCCTTCAACTCCACACATCCCATGGGCAGCCCCTCCTGTTTTCACTGAAAACTCCTCAGTAATGTGTAGCATTTTCTTTGATCTTGCAACATTGCTAATCTACAGTAAATCAAATTTCCTGGATTTGCTCATTAGATAACCATTAGCCTGATTTCAGGAATGTGACATTGAAATCAATAGTCAAAGCAGATTCAAACATAATTATTTAGTAGGATATTTTACAGCATGTGCACTTGTCAAATCGTTATTTAAGATGTCATATTTTGACGTTTGTATCAATTTGTTTATGCTTTATATTTACAAGGCAATTAACTTGATTAATTATGAACTTGGTTCAACTTGTCCATATTTGTCTGTTCTGTCCTGCCAAATGTGTAAGCATTTTAGCATGCATTTTCTGTAGCATTTTTCAGGGGTACTCAATGTTACATCAAATCTGCAGTGTCACTGCATTAACTATGTTGCTTCTTAGAAAGAAAGGTTTAAAGTCATCCAACACCTTCAATCACTGTCCCTGAAAACCTCAAATAAAGCCAGAAATCTTGGGGTTATTATGGATTCTGATTTACATTTCGACAGTCACATCAAATCAGTAACAAAATCGGCCTACTATCACCTCAAAAATATAACAAGACTTAGAGGGCTCATGTCAGCTCAAGAGAAAAACTTGTCCATGCCTTTATTACCAGTAGGCTAGACTACTGTAATGGTCTCCTTGCAGGTCTTCCCAAAAAAAACTGTCAGGCAGCTACAGCTCGTTCAGAACGCTGCTGCTAGAGTTCTAACAAAGACCAAAAAATGTGAGCACATTACACCAATTCTTAAATCATTACACTGGCTTCCTGTACGTCAGAGAATTGATTTCAAAATCATCCTGCTCACATATAAATCACTACATGGTCTAGGGCCGAAGTATATCACTGATATGCTCCCACTACATAAGCCTTCTAGATCACTAAGATCCTCTGAGACCAATCTGTTAGTGGTTCGCAGAGTAAACTCAAATCAAGAGAAAGTATCTTTCAGTCATTATGCAACAAACAGCTGGAATAAACTTCCTGAAGATGTGAGACTTTCACCCACTCTGATCACTTTTAAAACTAAACTGAAAACTTTTATGTTCACCTTAGCTTTCTGCTAAATCTTTGCACTTTTATCGTCCGCACTGTTTTTATTATTGTCTATGTTTTTATTCTCTTTGTAATGCATTTTAATTCATGACATGTTGTCCTATGAAGCACTTTGAGTCTGCCTTGTGTATGAAAAGTGCTATACAAATAAAGTTGCCTTGCCTTGCCTTGCCTTATAAATATACAATAATATGCATACTATGCATGCAGCAGTTTACAATTACTACAAGGCACAACCAAAAAGTGCTTTTAATTTAGACTTTCTTCGTGTTTAAAGGCTTTCATACTCTATGCAAATATGCCACTGCAACTGTAACACAAAAGGCTGAGAATAAAAAAAAGTAGAAGCAATCAGTATACCAATCAAAGTAGATAGGAGTGGTTCTTTTCCAAGCAGATTTAGATAAGGAAGAAATTATTTCACATAGAACTTAATTTTCAAGCAATTTTGTCTTTGTTGACTAGAGGTCAGTGTTTAGACAGACAGAAAGAGGCATAAAGGATTGCAAGATTGGCTAGGTGCTCAAATTGGCCAAGGATTATAAATCATTAAAACACAAAATAATATGGACTTTTCTTTTCCTCTCCTCTGCTCTCCTCTCCTCTCCTCCTTTCCATCCATTACAGATTAATGCATTTGTCAAACCACTGAGCAAGAAAGGGCATTAATAGCTACTCAAAACAGAAAGCTATCATGGGAACCCTTGTTGTGAGAAAATTATGCATCTTCAGACCCGCAAGGCGGTATGCTGGGATAACAGAACACTAGACATTGTTGTCTAAACACTCTCTTAGCCAAGCCTGAAAAGAAAGAGGCGGGAGAGACTTCAACTGGCAAGACAAGGCAAGGCAAGGGGGAAGGGGTTTCTGTTCCCTGGATGCAGGGATATAGGCCTCTGCTTCTGAAACAGTTAGTCGACAAAGGCCTAATCACCAAATGACATGATGATCCAGCTTACAGTGGCAGACTCACAATGAAACTGTGTTCCATTGCTTCAAATACACCATGGGTCTCAAACAATGTGCGTACACATACAGCTTGTGTTGTGTGTGTGTGTGTGTGTGTGTGTGTGTGTGTGTGTGTGTGTGTGTGTGTGTGTGTGTGTGTGTGTGTGTGTGTGTGTGTGTGTGTGTGTTCGTGTGTGCTTGTGTGTGTGTCCATATATGCATGTGTGTTCACGCTTATGTTCATTTTTTTATGCATCTAGCTGGATTCGAAATAGAAATACTCGTCTAATTCTCATGTGGTTAATTTGCATAAACTAGAGTGTTTTTGCTATTTGACGTTATTCTCCACAATTGCTCTTGACAATTGACCACAAAAAGACTGCAGTGTTTACTGGTGTCTAAATACATAGTGTGTTTTGACAACTGTATGACCTTCAACACATTGTCCTCTGGTGTTTTGAAGCGTCATAGACACTTAAGACTTGAGGTGAAAAGAACAATCATTTAGTTCCAGCCTTTGAACAAAAATAATGATCACAATGATTTAAAAAAAAACAAAAAAAACACAGTATCTCCAAATGCGTGACACATTTAAGGGAATGGTCTGAATACATTTAACTAATTAGCTCTCAAAACCAAACACTGTCCCCCTTCCTAACCCCTGCAATTTTGAAACAGCTTTGTGAGTTTTTCATTTTAAAAGATTATTGCGCTTTAACATGATTAAATAAATATAAATGACCTTTCTATCGATGCAATTTCTCAGGTTTTATTGAATATTATATATGTTCATGCATACATACTTTGCATTTTCTTAAAGCAAATCTTGCAATTATCAGATATTTACTCAGTTTGTTTCAAGAGGATTTAGTGGCACAATCCCAACTGATGCAATATGTTCCTCCTCATTACTAATCAACAATAATAAATGCATTGTCAACACAAGGACCTGTGTCAGTGATACTGTCAGTATTTAAAGCAACCACCCACCAACGGAACATAAGAAAGATGAATATATGAAAATCTCATTCTACTTTATGTAACTGCTTGCTCTTCAAAATAAGAAAAGCAGGAGGTGATGTGCCCTTTATGCAGCCAAGTGTAAAAGTGAGGATGCAAAGGTCGGCATGGTGAATGAGCCTTCAATGAGTCTTATGCTGGAGACAGAAGATCACATCCCATTTCAGATCAAAGCTTAATGAGTTTTTTTTTTTTAACCATAATCACATTCCATATCCTTACCTTAACTTTAGTGTCTTAGTTACTTAATCGTACTGTTGTTACAATGCACAGACATTGTAGAAAGTTGGCACTTAGCATCAAGAAAGAACACATTATGTAGCTGCCAATGCTCAATATTAGAAAACTTCAAATTGTACAAAGTTGCATATTATGCCTGAACATAAATAATAATAAAAAAAAGTGCCTGTCCTAACATCACCTCAAATATTCAATTCTCACTATTGTAAATATCAATTACAAGTATGATTACACTCAGTTAAACCAGCAGAACAGAGGGGATGTAGATGAATAGAGAAGAGATGGTGGGTTAGTGGCATTTCCCAATATAAACTGCACCTGAGTTAGGCTGTTGAAGATAACTAACATTCAATTTTCTGCCCCTGTTTGAATTTTTTAGAGTTAGACTGTGTAAATAACATTGTGCCGAGTGTATGAACACACACATCCATGCTCAAGCAAATATATGAAGAACATTTTCACGCATACGCTGTACACGAGTAGTGACTAACATTTCTGAGAGCACTTGCCTCATTCATTACTGCAGTAACAATAGACATAATTGTGCTCTCAAAAGCTTTACTCTAGATTGGTTTGCGTGCGACAGTGAAGCATAGGAAGAGAAAAACTTGAAGCTTCATTTCAATGGCTTTGGCCTGAATGAATTTCTTATTATTTGAAAAAAGAAAAAAACATCCCACATGAACACACACACACACACACACACACACAAACATGTGAGCTTGAGCAAACACACGAGCACACATCCAGTGATCTGACAGGTGAGAATGGCTTACGGCTAGGTTAAAGGGGGGGCACACTACATAAGCGGGTCACCTCTCGCGGGACAAAGCAATTGTGTCTCCAGTGTTGCACTGGAGAGAAAAAAAGCAATGCAGCACAATGAATGTGTAAAAATTGGTGATCTTTGGGTTGACAGTTTGTCCCTGTATCACCACTGTCTTTAGTTTATTGCAAGTGGCTTCTTCATTAAGTCCAATTCTCCACTTCAACAGTGCAGCCTTGAGAAAAATAGCAGTGAATAATTTTGTGTATTATGTAACAGTAGTTGTTGTATGACCTTTAATTTTTAACACTTTACCCATGCAAATTGTGTATATCTTAGTATTTCTTAGTTTGCTGAGCTTGGTGCAGTTTGAGTAAGACTCAACTTGACCTTTTTCTCTGGTGCTTTTGTGTGGAAGAAAGCAGGATAGAAAATTATACATTGTTAGTGTACTTTTGGAATTGTGCGACAAAGCCACCTCTTACCAAGCAGCCAAAGATTCCAGCAATGAATCATCTGCTGTAAGAAGACTAAAACCTGCCTGTTTTGAAAATTAAACTGAAACTAGTGGAACACTGGTCGACCACCGGGTTTAAACCGTCAACAGAAGTGCTGTGAATTGCTGTCGGCTTTCTTTTCCGCGCCATTGTAACCATTTGTGAATTTCAGGCTATTTAATGAGTGAATCTGGCAAGAAAACACACGGATAATCTATAATAAACAATAATGCAAAAATGCATTCTATACACAATATACATTATTTGATCCTGATGATGATGATCCTGAAGTTATCAAAATGCATTCCTTGCTTTCCAAATATTTTGATTTTCCTGCTGGTCCCATGGAGTTTCAATTCCCCCAATTTTTAACCCCACATGATGGAAATTTCAGCCTATTGAATTTAGGCCTACTTATCTAAAATTCTGAAAGACCTCTTACAACAAATCTGTCATCTTCTTTTTAATGTGTCCACAGGAGCCACAGACACTCATGGAGTATTCCTCTGCGAAAAGTGGTTCCATTTGGATGGGTGGATCAGCTAAAAGTTCATGCCCAGCTATACAGAGCACTCTTTTATTTCTATTGTAAGATTCAGATTTTAAAAAGACAACAGTACCAGGTCTTTCTTCATCACATTGAGAAGAAGCCTCATGACTAAGGTGAGATGACTTTTTTTTAAGAATCGACATTTTGACACTGAAGCAGCATCTGCGTCTGCTTTCTGCTGCTTTACTTTGAGTGAGGTGAAGTATGACTGGAAAGAAAACTTTAAGATGTTGCCAGGCTGTGATAAGTCAGTGTGCTCAGCATGCTGCTTATTCTCATTCATTTTTTCATGTGCCAGCTCTGACAAAAGTAATAAAGGTAATGGAGCGCAGTGATAATGTAAGTAGACATACATTGTAGTTGGCTTTGTCATTTTAAAGGGAAAAAAATCATTCTTTTTTCATACCATTAATATCTAGGTTTTCTATGTATATTAGCTTCCTTTAATGTAGTTAAAGCAATTTGACCAGTTGTTACAACCATTTTAAATGTTTTTCCTACTTATTTACAGCACATATGAATACAATATTCATGATTCGCTTCACAGTAAACTTTGAATTAAATTGGACCTGAACAGTCATACAGGACCAATATCTAACATTAGGCATGGTGTGCAAATTTATTTTTCTATCTCAATGCAGCAAACAAATCTGATGGAAGGGGGGAAATTGAGAGCTTGAGCTCTGTGGCAGCTCAGAAGAAAAGTTGCCTTTTAATTTCAAGCTCCTTCAGAAACATGACTCTAACGCTCATGTACTTTCTTCTTTATTTTTATTTTTTGGTGTTGTCTTGTTTGCCTTTTTGTAGACACTCTTGTACATTGTGTTAAAAATGAAAAATCCCTGGCCACAAAGCCTGGTTGATATCTTCATCTGTTCCCTTTTTATCCTGCCTACACATCGCTTGTCTCTCTCTAATTCTTCAATTGTTCCCATATGGCTTTTATTTCCCTCCCTTTTGTAGATGTTAAAGTGAAAAATAGCAACCAGTGTGTTGAATTCCAACATATTTCAAATCATTTTATACTACAATGCTGTGGAATCTGTAAATACATTAGGAATATTTTGTGAGACTGCGTTTTTTCTTCCGCTCAGTTGTTGGTAACACTGTATGTAATGGGGGCAACATGCTCTTGTAGGTAGATTTAGAAACGGCCGGAGCTAATAGTACTGTCTAACAAGTGACATTCTTTCATTAAGTGGACAAGGTCAAAGCTTTTGGCTGCCATGGGAGAATAAGTGAAGTAGAAAAGAGGCAGAGGAGACAGGCCGATACTTGCTGTGCTGTCTGAAAGCTTTCTACTCTCTGAGTGGCAGGGCTTGATGTGAGAGGAGTTTGAAGTTTGGACTTTGGACACTGCTGCTTTTGAACACCGAGCTATTTCAGTCCTGGATCGAGCATTTGTGTGTCTGTATGCATCAGGTCCATGTATTTAAACTGACTTTGCTGACCGTTACAGAGAGAGACAGTGGATTCTTCTTCCTTCCACACGGCTATGAGGTTTGCTAGCAGAATGGGAAATCAATAACGTCAATAGGATAAGCATTAGGATGGCCAAGTGGTTTTAACAGCCCCATTGTCATTCAACCATTTTTGTAAAGCAGTTTGTGGGCCATTCTTTCGACACTTCAATTTCAGAAGATTGGGGAAGACAGACAGAGACAGAAAGACAAAGACAGGAGGAGAGAGGCATTAATAGGGAGTTCTCAGACAATCAAACTGGAAGCACATTTCTGACACATCTTCTGTTAGACAGCCATTCACAGAAGCTTTCCATATGTGAGGGTTTTTTCACCAGCCCCTGATTTGAACCATAGCTGTTTTCTGATCAGTATCAAACGTGCACAACTTTCCCTTCACCAAGGAAGCTGGTCTTTATGAGCAGGTCTCCTAATAGTACATTGTACAAAAATACAACTATTTATTTTCCCAACAAATGACTTGTCCTGTATGCCCTTTTCAATCTAAAGTCACACTTAAAAAAAAATGCTCTTTCTGCAGTCTTGTGAAAAGTTGGTTAAAAAAAAAACAAGAAAAGGAATATGAACGATTTTAAAATGATTATTCTGTATTGTTTCATTATATAAAACAGTCTAATATTTCAAAATCAAATCAAATCAGCTCCATCCATATAACACCTTTCATACAACTAAAAATGCAGCCCAAAGTATTTTACATTAAATTAAAATAAAACAAACCCCCTTGACATCCCTACTCACATAACACATAGTATGTAACACCATCCTAAGGGGGCCGTCCCCACCGAGAGCCGTCCAAGCCCAGGACTACAGGGACCCATACCATGGCCATAAAGCCCTGGGTCAACCCGGACAATCCCGAGCACTCGGAGTGGAGGGCCCCCATGAGGAGAACAATGGAGCTGGAAACTAAGAGACAATAAATAAAATAGGTAATAAAAGAAATGATCATTAACAATCTTCACAAGGGCTGTCTAGGTACTGTGGTTCATCCTAAAACAAGATTGACACAGTTCTAAAATCATGTTGATGTTTAAAAAATAATTTAATTGGATAAAAAACAGCTTTTCTAAAACTTTACTTAAAATGGGTAAGTTGGATACAGGTCAGTAGTCGGCCAAATTGTCAGGACCTAAATTGCTCCTCTTCAGAAGGGGCTTCACCACTGCCTTTTTAAAGGCAGTTGCTAAGACACCCGTACTGAGAGAGCAATTCACAAGGTTTAAAAGTCCAACTCAAAGAACACATAAAATTGTTTAAGAGTGATGTGGGAATTGGGTCTAAAAGATAGGTTGTTGGGTTAACTCTGGAGAAAACTCTACCGAGTGTTATTGCATCAACCAGGACAAAATATTCCATTGTCTCCTCAGATAAAAGTGATGGTTCAGGTCTATTAAAAGCAACATTGTTTTGTTCTTAAAGAGTGGACCTAATACCAACAATTTTACCTCTGAAGTGGTCTGCAAAGTCCTCACATAGACGATTTGTTGGAACCATGGAGGATTTCTTAAAATCACTATTAGTTAAACGAGCAATTGCAGGGAGGAGGAATTTGTGGTTGTTCTTTTTATCTGAGGTGAGTTGTGAAAAATGGGAAGTTCTTGCCTGTTTTACTGCTTTATTGTAGATTTTGAGTTTGTCCCGGAATATGTCATAGTTAACTGTTAACTTTGTCTGCCTCCATTTTTTTCTCTGCACTCCTGCAACTTCTTTTCAGTTGTTTTATTTCAGTCCTTATCCAAGGTGGTGTATGTTTGGTTGATATTGTTTTTGTGGACGTTGGAGCCACTGAATCTAGGGCTGACCTGAGTTTACTGTTAAAATTGTCAACAATAAAAGTGCGGTAAAATGTCAGCAGTGCTATTGTGTAAAATTTTGATAAAATTTGCAGCCACTTCAGAAGTAAGGGAGCGCTTCCTCACTGTTCTCACTGGGGCCTCCTGTTGGATAAAACTGGAGATATAGAAAAAAACACACAATAATGGTCCAAGGTGTGTCCTCTGTTGTGAGTTGGCTGTGTGATGTGCTGCTTAAAATCCTGGTTGATTAAAAGATTTAAAAGTTCACTCGCAGTGGGATCTGAACTATTATCTGTGTGTATATTAAAATCACCAGTTATTAAAACCCTGTTGTAAGTTGAGTGTAAGATAGAAGTTCGGAAAACTCACTGATAAAAGAGGGGTGGTGCTTGGGTGGTCTATAAATAGTCACACATATAATCAGAGGACTGCTGGAAAAAAAAGGCATGGTGTTCAAATGATGTATAGTTGGTAAAAGAAATGTCCTTTTGTTATTATAGAGTTTTACCACTCCTGTTGGAAAATAAAATGCTAAAATTTGGCGGGGAAGCCTCGGTGAGAACAGCTGGCGCATCATGCTCAGCCATGTTTCAGTTTAAAATAAACAGTCATGTTTGTCTCTAAAATCAGGTCATTGATGATAAAAGACTTGTTCGACAGGGAACATTAAAAAGGGCCATGTGGAGGGCTGCATGTGGACTGGTTGACTGTGAGACCTTGTTGATAATTCAGGTTATGATGGGAAGGACAGGGAGGTGTAATGGGATGGTGTATGTGTTGTGGTCTGTTGTTTGTAATGACTGGGATGTATGCAGGTTGTGAAGTGGAGATGGGGACGAAGGTGGAGATGGTGGTGGACTCATGGCGTCAATCTGTGGGATAGGGGAGATGTGTGGTAATGTGGGAGCCTAGTGCAGTGAGACCTTTGATGTTTAGGTGGAAGTTGTCTTGCCAGAATAGATCAGACCTTTTCCAGAATGTGTCGAAGTTGTTAATGAAACCAAGCCTACATGCAGAGCAAAAGTCCAAAAGCCAGTGATTGATACTGAATAACCTGCTAAAAAACTCAGAGCCACGTCTGGGGGATGGAATCAGACCAGAAAATATACAGATCCTCCCCAGGCTGTCTATGAGGTCAGCAAGCTGCTCATAATCAGCATATTCTGTATTGTTTCATTATATGAAACAGTATAATATCTAGGCCAATCCATATTTTTTGATAACTTCACACATTCTTCCTACAATGATGGCTTCAATAGGGCTAAACAGTTATTTGTGCAGATTATGCATGGGAACAATTTACAGACTGGATGTGTGTGTTTTGTGTCAGAGTTCCACTATCAGTTTCAGACTAGAAATTGTGCATCGATATCTAAACAATGATCCGAGTCTATCTGGATTGGAGCTTTACACTGGTGTAAAATCAGAGATAAGGGGTGTAGGGCATCCTCCTCCTATCTCTCTGACAGTAGGAGCCTGTAATGGAAGCTTAGTGATACAGACCAGAGCCCTGTTCTTTCAGTGTGGCTCAGCTAATTCAGTCATGCTTTTATCAGGATAAATTAATCCTGTTTATTTCCATCCAGCTTATTTGGTTATTTGTGCACAGTTGATGTATAGCACTTATTTGTTGATCCTGCATAAAGTTATCTTGAATGTGTTCTTTTTTTGAAATAAAGACAGAATGAATATAGAGTTTGAAACCATGATCAGCTTTCATACTGTGTGACTGGCTGAGTGCTGACAGGTGTATGTTTTGGGGAGCCTCCCAGCATGTACTTGGATAATATATTCATGGTGCATCAGTCTCATTTTACATCCACTATTTCCACAATTCAATAGTATTCATACAATTAGTTGTTATGAGTGAATGTGGTTAGAACATGAGTAGTATTGTGTTCAACATAAAGAAGATTTAATTGCAAACTATTTTAGAAATTAGTCATTTGGTCCAAAATAATTTGGCTGTAATTAATAAACCTGTTCAAACGTATTTTTGTACTGAAAATGCAAGTACAAATAATACTAATTAATTGCTGATTACTAATTAATAATTTTACTGTTGAAATGACAACCCATTATAATATCATTGTTAAATGTAATGCAACAGAAAGTTTTAACTGAGCATATCATTCTTTTTTAAGACAGGATTGGTTCTTCTTATGTAAGAGCTTTTCTTTTCTTCCGAGTTTAGCTATTTAAAAGCTTTATTTAGTTGGGTTTCTTGGTCATAATCTAGCTAACTAAATGAGCCCTTAACCCTAATAAGGCTTAAGGACTTGTTCCGACAACATTCATTCATTCATCTTCAACCGCTTATCCCGGGGTCGGGGGGGTGCTGGAGCCGATTCCAGCTGACATCGGGCGTGAGGCGGGGTACACCCTGGACAGGACGCCAGTCTATCACAGGGCACATAGAGACGTACAGAGACAGACAACCATTCACACCTACGGGCAATTTTAGAGACATCAATTAACCTAACAAATCTTAATCTTAATCTTAATGTCATGGCTCATTTTCACTCTGCAGCCCTGATCTGTAAATGTTACTGACATAGGCATAGGCATAGTATGGCTTTGCAAAATTGTTTTACTTTGACAAACTGAATTCAGCAATTCCATTTTCCTGTCATAAAACTGTGGGATATTATTATTACTTGTGAAAGTGTGGTTAATTAACAGTCCTGGAAAAAATGGTTTCTTTGTCACTCATAATTTCTCTTGCCAAATGTGCAGTCTTTTAAAGGTAAAATTCACAACGATAGCAGTTGTTTCTGTTCCTTTTGTTCTACGTATACATTGTTATACAATGAATATGAGATAAGATAAGATAAGTGCTTTTATCATCTAGTGTTGGCAGGAAATTTAAAATGTTTACTCACAGCAGATACACATATTATGTCTTAGGCGCCTGAGCAATGGAGCAAGTAGAGCAAATGCATTATCCAATCCATTATTGAATTAGGAAGAGCTAAGTTATAGTTTTGCAAACACACTTTTTGTCTTTTTAAATAGAAACTTATCATCATACGTCAATCAGGTGATTATATTTAAACAGCCTATGATCTTTTTAAAAAAAACTATTTTCAGCAACAGGCAACAAAACAAGTAATACAAAAATATTTTAGTCTGTCAATCCACACAAAAGTATGACTGTTTACAAGGGTAAGAAATAAGCTAAACTGCGATCATGGACTGAAATTCGAACATAGGAAAGGATATGCTAGCGTTTGTTTAACCCACTGACAACATCCAAACTTAAAATTTGAAAAGTCGAAATTGTACCATCACAATTCAAGAGTTGGCTTTTTAAAGTGTAATGCAGCTATTAATATTTTTGCATTAGCCCTGTTGATGCTATTATTTGTGAATGAATCTATACTAGTGCAGGTGGGTGCTTTGAATATATTATTTTCACTTTCAATTTCAACACCTCTACTGTACTCTAAAATCTGGCAAGACAAGCAAACCAATGGCACAGTAAGACTGTTTGTGTCCATGCTTAGAGTCACATTTTTCAAGACAATTGCTTGTTTGGAACTGTCAAGCAGCTTGAGGGGAACAAAAGTGTACAGAGGAGGGGGATGTATCTCTTTTCAATTGCAGAGTAGGAACAATTATTGAAAGTATCATTCAAACTATTTTCTTTAGCATCTGACTCACATCAGAGCACCAATACTGTTTACATATCTAATGTGTATATGTATCAGATAGAGAACCGCTGCAACCCATTTCAATTCTCTGCTCGTCACGTACCGACCTTTGGAAAGGACCCCTTGGATTCACATTTTGATGCACTGTGAAACATGTGGTTAATGTTGTGACTTCAAACAAAAATTATTTGCTGCTAAGTTTCGGAGAAGATTGTGGTTTGGATTGAAAGAGTTTGTTACGTAACTTAACTTTTAGTTTCACATGGGACACGAATCATTGCCATTTTTTTCTGAACAGCTGGCTAGTTATAGGTTATTCTGCATCAGAACATTAGTAATATTCAGTTTACATTACTACTACAGGCAAATACTATAATTATTCTGTCAGAGGGGGTTTCTCTCTTCCTGGCTGCCATTTTCTTAGGCATCTTCAGCCTGAAACATCTAAATGAGGTCTTCTCTTGGACAGATACTTTTGGTCTTCATCTGAATTTATTGGCATTGAAATGTGTAAAAATGTAGCATAGCTTTGTAATTGTTCTCTAGTTGCATCACCTTACTGGTTTTGTGAGACTTAAAATATCAACACAGTCTTCACCAAATTGGATAGACCAATTAAACAGGGCTTCACTTCAGTCTGGCTTTATATACAGATAAGAATAACCCAGAGCATCTAAGAGAACATTTCCCTTTCCTTGATTGTGTTATCTTAAAAACATACTATCTCACTTCCACTGAATACTGTCGTGTTCATCAGCCCATGTTTTATTTCTCTGCTTTTTACAGGAGAGCCTTGTGCCAACCGAGAATAGCAAGGGAAATTGCCCCTTCTCTCTCTGTGTTTTCGACTCAGAGCTCTCCTATTCATTTTCTCAGTAGTAAATAATGCTTTTTCATTGCGTGCATAGTTTAGCTCAACAGTTTGTTGAAAGCAGTTTATGAAAATCAGAAGCTGTTTGAAGTTGAAGCTTATTCTAAACTTAAATCTCTTGGCCTTCTACTTCAGCCCCTCCCCTTTCGTCATTCTATTTGATATGCAGGTCATGTTCACAGAGCTGATTGAATTTTTATTAATTTTTTTGTCTTTGGAACCTAATTTCATCAAATGCATTGGTATTATGGAATTTATGTTAGTTGATAGCCATCCCTGCAATCATTTACCCTTGATGTATTTCAGTGAAGATTGCTGGATGAGAGAGATAAAGAAAAGGTGGCTGATTGACTGGGATATTTGTTTTGCTTTCAAACCGCTGTTTGAAGTGGTATACACATGGGAGGAGGATGCTTATGAACCATTGTCAGTCTGTAAAGCTTCCAGTGTCGATTCATTTAGTGTGATTTGCTCTTGAAGAATTCCACTTGCCCAACCACACTCTCTTTTGCACTCCCGACTTCTTCCACAAATACCTCCTACATATTGCCAGCAGACACGCTCACATAAACGCACAAATAGTCACAGACAATGCCTTCACTCACCTAATGCACATAATGTTGAGACCTGAAGCAAGAAACAAAACACCTCAGTGAAGGCTCTGTCAAGCTTGTCGGATTTGACAGCTTGTCTGTCATTAGCATAGTTTCGCCTAAAAATCAATACATCACTTGCCTTTTGAGGCACTTGTTAAATTCAGCTTCTGTTTCGAAAGTGTGAGTGAGTTTACAGAATGTAGATGGATGGATGGATAGAACCTTAAACAGCAAGCAAATAATGCATCATTCAAACACATACACACACACACACACACACACACACACACACACACACACACACACACACACACACACACACACACACACACACACACACACACACACACACACACACACACACACACACACACACACACACACACACACACACAGAGCCATAGGGAAGTCCTTTATCCATAACTAGATTAACTCACAGTGAGCTCTGATCAGCTTCATTTCGATTCAGCCTACTAACCCCTCCCTGGCCTGTCTGTCAGTCTGCCTGCATGTTCATCCATCATTAACGGAAATAAGTTTGCCTGTATATCTGTAACTTCATTTAACCATCTCTCTCTGTCTAGTCTTTAACAAGTACATCTCCATGTATTTTTATAATATTTTACCCTCATAATGAATACATAAATGTTACAATATAATATATGTTCTTGTTTATTTTAAAAAGGGGTTCACTAATTCAGGTAGATTAAAAAACCCCACATGTAATGAAATCATTCTGTCTGCAGGGTTCCTATGCAATATATTGACTGCAGTAGTCTCTCTTTGGATTGCAGAATCTTTTTGGTGCCCCCGGGGACTGACTAACAATAAAATAACAAAGAGTGCGGAAACTACCAAATTTCCCTAATACAAAAAGTCAACATTTCTTCAAACAGAATAATCTGATGCGTTTTTCAAGTTGCATCATTTTCTGACAATTCACAATGCATGATGTCAGCCTTGTATTATTTTCATATACTTAAAATATTATAGTCAGACACATTATTTTATAGTTTACTATTTCAATTCTTTTAGCTTAAAATTATGCACTCAATAAATGTACTGCTGTGAGTTCACTCAACTTATTAAATTAAGTCTATAAAGAAACATCATTAGCAGAAATCACAGTGTGTTTAAGAGTTAAAACTCATAAGAGAACTCTCTGTTTATAGTTTGAAGAAAATATACATATAATGGAAACCTGCTGTGTTTTCTGCAAGACATCATAAAATTAAGTTAATTTTCATATTGTTGATGAATTTTCTTTTCACATTAGTAGGTCTATTTTTAAGAGAAAAAAATGTGTTAACACATCTGCAGTAAATTATGGGGGCATTCATGGTGAATTACATTGCATTCATACTGCTTCATGGCTATACTCAGAAACACATAATACTTTCTGATGCACTATATCAACAGTCATAACACATTAAGTATGTGACATATAATTAATTATAGGTGCAAGTGTCTAATGCAAGGGTGTCAAACTGATCCAGTAAAGGGCCGTATGGCTGCAGGTTTTCATTCCAACCAATCAAAAACACACCTGACTCGACTTACTCAATCACCTGAACTTCACACAGTTGATTTGTTGGATCAGGTGTGTTTTTGATTGGTCTAGTGGATGCTCTTGACCCGAGGGGTTCTGTAATACACTATCCCTACCAATACACAGCTCAGCAATCCACTGTAGTAAGTAGGCAACTTACAGTTTGAGGCAGCGTAGATTATTTTAATTGTGTGGAAACACATTACACTTTAGTTAGCACCAACAATGAAAGATTATGATAAAGTGTGCAGTCTTGTGGATGTATGTGGTTCACTTTACTTTAAACATACAATGATAACGTATGACACTAAGACATTTAGCCAATGCAGAAGTGCCAAAAACTGCAGTTCATTGAGTCTCTATTGTTCATTTCACTATTAATGTTTACAGTGGTTATTTAATTTATGTCCGCATAAGTATTTCTCAAGTCATATGAAAGTTAATAATCTTGAAATGCACTCTTGATAGTGGAAAATACATTTCAGTCTTTCCAATACTTCAGTGTCAAAACCATAAATATGCGCACTGTTTGTATCTGCTATTTTTGGGATTTTAGTCCAAATATTATTATCATCAACTTTATTATTATCTCACTGTGATTGTGTCAGTGTAATCTAAATTCAGGTGAATTTATTTGTGCAGTGTTTTCCACATAATTAGATTCTATTTTTTTGCTGGTAACTGACATAAATCTCAACAGTCAACCTCTAGTTTACAACTAGTCAAGAGCATCAATGAAACACATGGAATTATAATTCATTACAAGTCACATCTAGAGTTTGATGTTTTATGACTATTGTTATAAGTCACTAGAAAGCATTATGTGTGGTAAATGTGTGGTCATTAAGCATTATGAAAGTGTTATAAATCACTATGGATGCCATCCTAAAGCACTAAAGATGTGGGTTTCATGTGTTACCAAAAACACAAAATGGCGCACTGCTCTATTGACTCAATGAGTTTTGCTTCTGCATTTCAATGCCCTATCCATTTAGAGGTACTGACATTTTAATACGATGTGTAGTAAATGTCTTGCCTTTTATTTTCTGTTGGCTTTGCTGAAGTTTATTGCTGCATTTTGATCAGGTCATTGGTGCAAAAGAGAATGTGTTGTCAGTGACAGTGGGGTACTCTGTCTTGGAGGTAGGAGCAGCAGCAGTGATCCTAAGGCCACTGATGGATGTGGATTGCAAATTAACCTATCGGCCGACATGCATAAGCAGTTGAAAATATTCTAGGTGGTTAACCATGATAAAGGTTAGTATCCAAGCAAGTTATTTTTGATTTAGCAAGATCACTGAGAGCAACCTCACATGTTGTATTTTTAATACCTCTGGAACAAAGTATCTCACACAAGAGAGGTTGCAGCTGTAATTTCTCATGTCAAATGGAGAACCGAATCTTAAAACTGAGAAAAGTAAATACAATCATAAACTGTCTGTGTTGTCTGTCACTGTGGCGGAACTGTTGATTCAATTTAATATCTTAAGTTCATTGAACTGGTTTTCTCTGTTCAGTGAACTTAATTAATTGGTTTTACATCTACAAACTAAGCACAACTTTTAACTAATTATAAAAACCTAAGTTCAACAGGGATGCTTGTCATTATTGTTAAAATGATCCTGATTGTGTCACTGAACCCATTAAGTAATTATTGTGAGGTTTAAGTTTGTATAGTGTTTTAAACTAAACATAAAACTGTTAACAACTGAAATGAAGAAATGGACATTGTATGCTTATTTCCCGTTGACAAGTTTCCCTGATGATCAACAAGTTACACCATGCTTGGTGGACAAGGAATCTGGAGAGCATGGCCTTTCAGCACATAAAGAGCCTGAGACTAGTGGCCAAGGCTTAAGAGACCCATTACAAAGCTCATCCTGTGTTCATAGAACAAAGTTTTCAATGTGTAACCATCAGTTCCTTTACTCTCTAACTGGCAAACATGGGCTAAAAAGCTTGTTCATTACTGAAGTTTGGAGAAAGATGCAGAAAGGGATGGACACAAAATGGGAGGGGAGCAGGATAAGGAAGTACAGTAAGGAGAACTATAAGAAGGGCCAGGGGGAAGGAGGGGACAGATAGTAGGACAGAAAGCATGAGATTCTAAGGAAAAGAAGGGGGATGGAAATAATGAAGGATGGAAGGAAAGTGGGGATAAGCAGGGGATGGAGGAGAAGGAGGGGGCAGCAAAGAGAGAGAGATGAGTGGAGCTGGGCCTGGGGGATTGCTACGCGTTTATCCTCCTCTGCAGCAGGCTTCTGAAGCACTACCTCAGGAAAAGACTTTAAAGCAGGGTGGCTGCTGCTCTGCACTGATCTGTTAATACCCACAGATACATGAGGCTTCGCCGTAGTACTCTGGGGGTTCGGGTGTAGAGGGACAGTGTGTATATGTCTGCATGTGCATTTGTGTGTTTTTTTTGTTATGTGTTCAAGAATGATATCATATCACTGCAGACGATATCCCATTCCCACCGCTAGCTTACCCCAACTCACCCGGAGACATGAAGTCACCGAAGTGATTAAAAGATTAGATTGGACTATCATGTGTGTCAGCATTGTCACCTAAAGCTGCTGCCATCAGTGGTAGTGGTGCCGGTGGGGGGGGGGGGGTTACAGGGGTTATGACTACCCTGTTTTAGGATACTCCTTCCTCCTGGGAATTAAACTCCGTCAGAACCACAGTATGCAGCAGAAAATATACACTAGGAGCTGGAGAGGCTGCATGGGATTTGTGCTGGCTGCTTCACAGAGGACCATGTCCTGTTCTCTCAGGGGACCTACATGATTAATTCAATGAAAATTAAAGACCTAGGTGGAGAATAAATATGTAACATGTGAAAGATCAGTGTGTTTAGCCCTCATTTATTATACACAGGGTATTACTGATAATGTGAAATCCCAATCTGTATATGGCCAGACTTAAAAAAAAATGTGTTGATGTAAAGTTTTGTCAAAATGCTCTTTATATATTGAATACTAGAAGGAGAAAAGTCCCATTTAGAAAATTGAAGGGTAGAATGATTTAAAGGATGTGTAAAACTACATTCAAAAACATTTCTTCAAAATTAATATGTGCTGGCTAACATGTTTCCTCTGCTTAACCATCTTGTTTTTAATACATAATCCCCTCAGAACATAGAGACATTTCTGAGCACCTTTTCAAAATGTATTTAGGAAAGCCCGCAACAGAACTATTTTGCAGATGGAGAAATACCTTTTCATAATTCTGCACATTAACACCAGCACTGTCCCTCTTACCTTGTCTGTAAATATATATTTTTTAGCAAAGCACACAATCGAGCTGACAACAATTTGAGTGTAGCTGAAATGCTGTCATGTGACAGGTCCCAAAGGTAATTCTTTGGTAATTGTGGGTGTTCAGTAAAGCTCAAAACTATCAGCAGCAGCAGATGATAAACAACTATCCATCCATCCATCCATCTTCAACCGCTTGTCCTTATCGGGGGTCGCGGAGAGGGGGGGGGGTGCTGGAGCCGATCCCTGCTGACATTGGGCGTGAGGCAGGGTACACCCTAGACAGGACACACGCCAGTCTATCGCAGGGCACCTAGAGACAAACAGAGACGGACAACCATTCACATTCACACCTACGGGCAATTCAGAGTCATCAATTAACCTAACACCTGCATGTCTTTGGACTGAAAACCCACGCAGACACGGGGAGAACATACAAACTCAACACAGAGGAACTAGGCAGGGAAATATACTACTAAGTTACACAGGGGCAATATACCAATGTGCTATTGCTGCAATGTGCTATCACACATTGTGTAAGCCCAGACGGGTAAGCGAAGAGAAACAAATTAACCTCTTTGGAAATCCAAGTAGGATTTTTTTTCTAATTGTATTATTCCCTTTGTGGGGACTAAAATCTCTGAACTCAGCCGCATCGTGGGTACTCACTTCATGCCAGGGGACAAAAAGATACACCAATACATTTTGGCAGTTGCTTTCTATAAAATATAGAATTATGCTTAAATCAAAGTTTGGGCCCTAAATCTTAGGGTAAAGATTGGGGTTAGGCATATAGCGTACATGGTTAATGTAAATATTAACCACTAAGAAATTAATACAAGGGTTAAGGGTTAAGCCCCTACAAGTTACAAAAACAAGTGCATGTGTGCATCCTCTATGCATGTATTATTTCCTCAGTCATCCTAAAAAATAGATGTATTAAAATACAAGACAACCAAGTAAATAAAAAAGAAATGAATAAAAGACAAACACCAATATGAAAGGCTTTTAAAGATATCACATTGACAGAGTGACTGTTTTTGTTTGAATTAGGTGACACAACTATCACAATTTACCACTGTGGGAACAGGTAAATCATACCTTAAAATGCTCTGAGATGATGAAAGGCACTTCAGCATATCAGCAACAGGCAAAAGCAGTGAGAGACAAAACGATTGAGGGGGACAACAAAAAAAGATTAAAACAAAAATAAAAAGACACCATTGCAGTCTCGGGGAGGATTTCTTACCATGTTGGTGTTTGATCAAGATAAGCTCAGAGCTTCTTCCTAAAGGCCCTTTGCAACCTTTCAGCAATAATCTCCAGAAGCCTCCTTTTGTTTCCACTACAAATTGTTTGACTTTTCATCATATTGAAATATTAAAACCTCATGTCCTAGGCGAGCCCTACTTACAAGTTTAGACATTTACTGCATCAAACATTGTGTGGGCCCAGACGTGTAAGCGAAGAGAAACAAATTAACCTCTTGGGAAATCCAAGTAACTTAGGTATATCTAATTTACTTTCCTCTAAATCTTTTCTAAATGTATATATTGAGTTTCCAACATATTTTTAGATATTGTTTTTCTTCAACAAATATTGTTCTTTACATGAGTGAGCAGATAAAAAACGTTTTTTTTTCATGTACTTTTATTTTTTATGAAAGTGTCCACTCACACTCACTTGATCAAGTCATTATATAGGTTAGATGTGGTCTCTTGGTGCCTGCTAGACTATAAGGTGTTACTTATTGACCAGTGACACTTATCGACTTGATCAAAATCCCCTGTATTCTCAGATACATGACAGGCCGTTACATTATTAACCAAGTGTGTAATATTGCCCACAGTAGTATTTAATAGTGGTGTAAACATCAGTGACATTGGGTCAGTTTATTGGGTTTCTGCAGCATGTTTAGTAGTGTATGTTCCTAATTTATGATATAGGTGTTCCGTACAATAGAATATAATCTAATTAAACAACCTTAGAACCAGCAGACCATTTATGGAGTACTGTGGAATCAGCATCTGATACAACCTCAACATAAATGGAAAATTATTCACAAAGTTAGCATTTGTTGCCAGGTTATTTTGTGCTGCAGTAAATTTTACTGGTGTATATTATATAGGGTCTGCCTCTTCTTATTGCATTATTATAATTTTATATTGTGAAAACAAATGTTGAGAAAACATTCATCAAATTACAGATGTGGCACAGAAACCTTACAGCTCTTATAAACTGAATCGTTTTTGGATGGACAAACTTTTTCAATGAATGTGTTTAACATCTGAAAATATCTACCATGTCTACCATGTATGGTTATCTATTCTGCACAATTTGTTGTAGTCCTCAGTGACATGTGTCCATTAAAGGGTTACATATGCAACACTGACTACACGGAATGGATGTTCATGCCTTAAGAGGACTTGAAATTGTTTGTGCCCGCATTTCAATCAGCCAAATATCTCAAATGACCTCCATTGCAGCGAGAGAGCGATTTTAAATAATGTTCCACTGAATTAAGATGCCTAAATCCTGGAACTTCATTTTGCTGACAGAGTCTGTGGCTTGTAATCTGGACACCCAGTTACAGGCCAACTGGCTTTCACAAGATAGCTTTTTTGTAATGCCATCGTCAGGACAAAGTTTGTGTGATTAGACTCAAGTTTAATTAACATAGTTAAATAGCTGCACCATAGTCTCCACGGACCTCTGCATGTTACAATCGAGGTAAGGGAGGAAGAGAGGGCAGTGGTGGAGGAGGTGGTATGGAGATGTAAAACAGGTAATTAAATAAAGATTGTAGGCTACTAAATGATCTCCTGAGCATATACAGTACCTCCTCTTCTCCCTGCTGCCTATTTTTCCCTCACCCACCCTCCCCCTCTAGCCTTGCACCTGAGATGAAGATGACAGTTAATGATGGTGTTTTTAAAACTGCTTTACCCTGTGCCCTATAGCTCACTCTCGCTCTCTCCAGATAGACGGAGGTTCTTTTTTCACCTCTTTTTTCATCCTTTACTGAGAAAGGTCCACACCATTTTCTCTGTGTTCCATTAGCAAATTGCCTCCCCCTCTCTCTCCCTCCTTGTTTCCACCCCGCCACCCACCCCCTAACCCTCCCATTAGAAATCAAACTAGGGAATATATTCATTTAAACTTGGAAAAACAATGAATTTCACTCCAGGATATGTTTTATTTTTCAGAAGTCAGAGTGCCACAACAGAGCTGAAGAGAGAATAATGTTGGATGGCATAGAAAAGACAACCTGAAGGACCTGAGAACCATCATTCGCACATAGTGGCAGCAAGGTCATCTGGCTATGGGATGGTGAGTCTGTTATTTGCATATGCCGTGGGCTATAAGGTAATAAGCTACTTAGCTTCTCCATTTTAATCATTTTTTTTAAAAAGTGCTAAGACAACTATTAGTGAGCTGACCAGCAGGTTGGATGATCTGCCTACTGGTAGCTATTATCTGCGTTCATGCATACACTGGCCTAAATCAAATAACCACACGTTCTTTGTAATATAAAAAGAGGAGAATGCTGTAATTTATTTTTCTCAAGCTGTTTAATTAATGGTGATAACAGCCATAAAAGCTTCATTCTTGTACTACATACAATATTTGAGTGGCATATTGTCTAGGCAAAGTAGTGCCTACCTTGGCTCCCTTATAAATCACATTTTCTAACCCAATAATGTTTCATATATAATAAACTTGTATAATATAATAAACTATATATATATATATATATATATATATAGTTTATAAAGTTTATAGTTTATAGTATATATATATATATATATATATATATATATATATAGTTTATAAAGTTTATAGTTTATAGTATATATATATATATATATATATTATTATTATATATATATATATATATTATATATATATTTGGATATATATGTATATATATATATATAATTTTTTTTATCGTTTTCTAGGCTTTTTCATTCTATTTTAATGTTCCCTTTTGCTTCACTGAGGATCAAGAAAAAAATGTTGCTTTGGCCTTTCTAAATTGAATTGCGACTTCAGCCCTCAAACTTTTGTTAGTTAAAAGATCAGTAGTCCGTCCTGATTTTAAGGGTGTTTTCAGGGAGGTGTCTTTTTTCATTGGATCCCATAGTTAACTTAACTACGGCAAGTTTAATTGAGCACAGGCTTCTGGGCCATTGTTTGGTATACTTTAGTGAAACCTGTTTGAAAGCATTACCCACCTGATCACATGGTTTATTTGCAATTGTTTAATTTCATTTAAGTGTTATTTCATTCTCAATCAGCTCTTGTCTTTCTATGAAATAAAAGAGAATTTGGGATTCTTCTCCATTTTGTTTTGATATGTTTAAATCCCTTTGTTTTCAGATTCCATAGTGTGTGATTTACATTCTGAAACAGTTTGGTTTTCTGTTGTTTAAAATTGCTAGTAGTTAGAATTCTGTGGCACATCGGTCATAATAGTGGAACTAGCATTTATCAGTATTTGGCAGATATCATGTAGCTTAGACACAGAGCCTGCTGGCCCATTTTAACCTTGCAATCCTGCCGTAAAGTATAGTGAATGGGGTGTCTCCCACCTAGTTGAAGGTGACGGAAAACAGATGATTCCTGCACTTGAGAAAAGTCTGTTGGCCTAAGATTTAGGTATACTTCCCCGCATAGCACTAGCACATAGCATCTAGGATGGTACAGAGAAGAATGGAATTTCTCATTTCATTTCACGTAGCTACAGAGGTCGCTCTCTGGTCATGGCATCTAGCTGTCTAAACCTGACACTGGAGGACATTGGACATTGGAGCATGTGCTGCACTGACTCCAAGAATCAAGAGATGTAGATTTACCTGCAAAATCGCATCTACTGATGACAGGAGTGGCAGACCAGTTTCCCCATATACGTATAAATGAGAATAAACAGACAAACAGGGCCAAGATTTAAAGATGTGACAAATCCATGGTTTTGATGCCTTGCATGTGTGATCCCTGTGACTCCCATTTCCCCACACATGTAGTAAGAAAGTCTGGTGGTCTCTCAATTTTTTCAGGAGAGGAGAGCCAGCAGTCCCTGCCATGCTGCTACCAGCACCTGCCACCATTCGCATGTGATTCATGCATCATCACTAATTTGGTTGATATCGAATGGTGTGTACTGCCTGCGTGCGTGTGTGCGTACAGTTTACTGTTTGGATGTTAAATTAGTTTACGCTCTCCGTCATGCTTTTTAGATCACTGTAAATCATTGCCTCTTTGGGCTTATTGCTTTATAGCACAGCAGGCAATGCAGTACTAGCCTGCTACCGAGATCCCAACAGAAAGTGTGACATGCCATTTAAAACTGGTATTAAAGACACTTAATTTGATTTAATCTGGATTTCAACACTGTGCCTACCTTGTTACTGACCTCAGCACTACCACGCTATAACATTATACATCTGGGCTAAGAAAGTTACGCACACAAAAAAAATAATTTCTCTGTAAAGCACAGAAGAGGTATTACAAACACTGAAGGCAAGTCTAAGGAGCATATAATTACAATGTAATTTCTTGCTGAATAAATACATTAATGTGATACATTATTACTCATAAATCTAATACATTAACAACATACAGTATTTGTATGCACAAAACAACAGCTGCATTACATTTGGGTTAATCAACATCTGATTACCATAACAAAATAAGTCAGATAGTTAAAGTCGAGTTGATTAGGCTAAATAGACAGGGAGACAGTGTTTCTGATCCATATGTGATTAACTCAGTATTCTGTCTTTATTTATGCTACACTACAGTATGTGTATTCCCAATGCTCCGGATTACCCCACATCCGAAAACTGCTGAGTCAGTCATTTTAGAGCCCTTCCAGGCTGCTCCTTGTTTTAATATATCTTGTCCTGTGTCAGGTTTTTGGATTAATATCTAACTGAAGGATCCAATCTCCGAGATTATGTGTGTTTGATTTTGTTTACACCATCTGCCATCAGATGTAATTGAATGTACTGCGTGGTATAATCTGATACATGCGAGGTGATGTTTTGTGACTGCTGCTGTGTGTTCGTGCCTGTGTGTGCAGTGTTCCATAGCCCACTATAGATGCCTTGTAGGAATCCAAAATAACCTAGAGATGGTTCCAGCCTTATAGCGAATTTGTTCTCTCGGGGCTAAAGTCTTAAGTCATTAAGGTTATATCCTCTGCATTTGATTTAGGTTCTAAAGGATGCCACACGTCATAATGGCGGGACTTTCTGTTTGTATTCAACTCTGTATCCAAGATGTGACTACATTGACAAAATTGTTGTTTTCTCAGAAACAGACAAAACAAAACTTGATTTAACTTGATATTGTGAAACAGCTGCATCATGGCAGACTCCGACACATGTGACCATCACACCAATCCATTTTTTTCAGTGGAACTAATTAAGTTTAGATAAGAACACTATGTGGTTAGGTGTAGGTAATACAAATAGTTGGTTATGTTTAGAAAAAGATCATGGATTGACTTTAAATTTGGATGGAACTACTTCACAGATGGACTTGAAAAAATGTCACCATGACTTTTGGTTTCACATGGCACATTAGCACCACTCTCCTTGTGTTTGTTTTAAATTTGATTCTGGTCTCTTAATGTGGCAATATCACTGGTTATGTTTAACACCACAGTCCTCATTTTTTCATTTAACACAACCTGAAGCATTTGATATTTACACTTGACATGCACATTAACATTTTAGTCTGATGCTGCCATGTAGAGTGATGAGTGAGCAGGTTCAGCAGGGGTTCAGTGTCGGGCTCAAGGACACTTCCACAGGGCACAAGGCTGCCGCTGGGACACATCGGCACTTGAGGTGATTAAATTGCCACTATTACAACCAGATGCCTCTAACTGGCTGGTATACAATGATAAGGTAGTATTAGCTGCTTTAGTGTATCTAAATTACAGTTTATTCAATAAAAAAAGGTAAGGAGTTTTATATCCTCTACGAGGAACAGTTTGATTGCCAGCCCAGGGGTAGTGAAATAGCTTTGGTCTGTCTTAAGGTTAAAACAATCCTCCTACCAGCACAAAGTATAAAAAGTACAGTCCAGACAGTCTTTTATTGCAATTTGTTAGGGGGGATTCCTAAAAATTATATAACTAAAATATACCATTTTATTTATTGAAAGGGAATTAAAGTCATCTCACCAGATGATGCTCCTTGACAAATTTATTCTAAGAAGTGACATTTGGGCACTTGCCCTTCCTCAGACTTAAAGTGAAAAAAGTGTGGGGGGGGAATGGAGATGCACCTCTCCATGTACTCTCCCTAGGTCATCTGACACAATCAGATGATCAAGCATTGATGTGCAAATTAATAACAATCAAAAGAAAAACTGTGTACATAGTTCAAATACATCCGTGAAAAAGCACAGGACAATACAAATAATTTCAGGACAAAACAGGACAAAAAATAATTTAATGACACTTATAGAGCAGGCTAGACCATACTCTTGACTTCACCTAGCATTCCCCCATGAGCAACCACTTTGCAAAAGCGGCAAGGAAAAACCCCCCTTTAACAGGTAGAAACCTCAAACAGTATCATGTGGTAGATAGACACTGGCCACCTGCATTGACTGGTTGGGTTGAAAGAGAGAAACAGATAGATGCATAAAAACAACAACACTCTCAAGGTTCAGCAACAGCATTTGTCTTCATAAAAACAACAGAAGACTTCAAAGCAGCATCCCGATACATAAAAAAAAGGATGTTACATGGGATTCTTTTTTTTTCACCCCACAGAGGATGTGCAGTTCAAAGAGGTAGACTAGTGAAAAGTATGTCACTGGTACCAAGCCAGGATAAGGTATTACTAGCTATAAATCCTTCAGCACTGATCAAAACCAGATTTACTGCACACACAGAGGAACTGGCACATTCAACAACACACAGCCCCATCTCTCTCTCTCTCTCTCTCTCTCTCTCTCTCTCTCTCTCTCTCTCTCTCTCTCTCTCTCTCTCTCTCTCTCTCTCTCTCTCTCTCTCTCACTCTCACTCTCACTCTCACTCTCACTCTCTCTCTCTCTCTCTCTCTCTCACACACACACACTTTCACAATACAACAACAGTGACCTTTATAATCCAGTTCACAGGCCAGATGAAAGTTAGCAGTATGTTGACAGAGATGTTGTTGTACAGTAGTCCCTCTCTTTTATCATACAGTCTTAGTCTATATTTATATTTATCCATTTTAACAACTTCAGTATTATCAATAATGCATCACAAACAAGGCCAACCCATTGCTATTTTGTCTTAACTCTACTGGTTCAGATATGGTAATACTGATGCTTTAGTTGCAGTGTAGACAGATTCAGCCCTTTGACTACTGTAAAATTATAGGTTGATTGCTTTATCTACCTTTCTATTTTAATCAGTTGTATTGTTACTATTCAGCAATGAGTTTGTATTGAGATTCAGTCCTTAGGGACAGTTTTGCGTTTGGGCAGTGGAATTATGGAAGATGGGAAATGTGCTTAAGAGTATGTTGCTCCAGCCCTAGAGGTTTAACAAGCAAAGATTTGGATTAACTTCTTCAAATGAAAATATGGCTGTTAAGACTGCATGTCTGAGTTGGAGGGTTTTTAGAGGCTTTCCCAAATCTCAAATTTTGTGCAGTGCAAGCATTAAAAACCTGTGTGAATATTTCTAGTGTGTGTGTGTGCGTGTGCGTGTGCGTGTGCGTGTGCGTGTGTGTGTGTGTGTGTGTGTGTGTATGTATGTGTGTGTGTGTGTGTCCATCTATATTGGTTTCTCCCATCAGTGTGTCTATACACTGTGTGTGCTGTTTTGTAACTGTGTGATTTCTGAGTTGATTTGCTCATGCTGGTGTACTCACATGCCTCCATATGTTTCATAATCCAGGAGACTGGCACACATCATAGAGTTGGGAGCTGGGGAATTCAGAGCTGTTCTGCCACATTCATCAGTCAAAAGAAAACAGAAAGAGAGAACTTATGTGGTTGTGTTTAGCATATTACACAAAATAAAGAAGGATTCTGGCTGTGCGCAGGGAATGGCTGCCTCACTGAATGAGGAATCTGCTGTGGAGAAGATTCAAAGGGGCAATTTTACACCAGCTTATGAGTAAGGGAGTGAATAGACGGATGCACACAGCCTAGGGACCGCCAGATGTTACACAAGGGAATCCAATCACAGCAAGACTGACCAAGGGTGGAATGATTCTAAATTGGCTCTGAAAAATTGGGTCCTCACATACAAAGATGAAGGGAATATTTAGTGAACAGGGTGTCTTATAAAAATGGTTGCCAGTTTAATTCAGGTTCTTTTTCATTATCTCTGCCAAGGAGCTCCGTGTCTGCTTGTTTGTTTGTAAGATATCTCAAAAACTACAAAACAGATTTTAATCAAATTGGGTGAGAAGTCAAGGAGGAAGAGGGAACAAATAGTTTTTGGTGTCAGATTTTTTAAGGATTTCTAAACGCAACATTCTCACTATTTTTCCATCAACTACTGCATAAACTTGAACACATTACCAAACATATGTATCCTCTTCACACAACTACTTCAAAACATCCCTACAATACATTCATTGAAATAATAACACACGAATATGCTCTGACTGCTTTCCTTAGTTGAGTCAGCAGATACATGCTACCATGCTTTTTACAATGTGAATGAATGTGAGTGTGAAGTGAGATGGATAAATAAAAAAACAAAAAAAATATAGGTCACATAGGGAAACACACATGTGCAATACAATATGCCCTTTATGAAGGTTTGCTGTGAAATCCATTTGCTGTCATTACCTCATAAGTCCCACAGGAACAACGTCATAGTGAGGTTAACACACAACAAAAGTTTCAGAGAAATAGCCACAAACAAGAACTGTCAGATTAACATGGTTACCACAGTAGATATTAACAATTTAACCTTTTTTTAAAGCTACAATGGTGCAAAAGAATGAGATGAATTTCTACTCTAATTCAAATACACTGCTTCAGATGGCTAGTCCTATAAACACAATAAAACACACCTCAGTGTGAGACTGCTGTTTGTTCAAACTCTGTTATCTATCTCCAGAGAAGATGTGATTCTATAGCAATTGAGAGTAGTGACAGGGAACATCATATTGCACACGTATCATTACATTGTGTGTGTGTGTGTGTGTGTGTGTGTGTGTGTATGTGTGTGTGTGTGTGTGTGTGTGTGTGTGTGTGTGTGTGTGTGTGCGTGTGTGTGTGTGTGTGTGTGTGTGTGTGTGTGTGTGTGTGTGTGTGTGTGTGTGTGTGTGTGTGTTCATCCTTGAGATTAATCATTCACTGTGTTAGCTACGGCAGGTGGCTGGCAGTAAGGCTTGCTCCATGTTAAATCCAACTCCTGTTGCGTTTATTGATCTTTTATCTTTTAAGAAGTAACAGACAGGGCTTTTGTTTTTGCATCTGTAAACACTGGTGGGGATTGTAGGCCATGGAGTTGATTGGTTGTGACTGATTGCAGGGTGCTGTATATTAATTTAGTGCGTATAGATATGAAGAAGTTGCCCCTTCAAATTGGTGGTACATTTCTTGTGAAACCATAAATATACATGGATTTGGATAGGGAACGTCCTTCAACACAGGCTAACATAATCTAAATCAAGCAGCCATTTTTCTTAGCTTGTGTTACAGTGCATGTTGTTACCTCACTATTACTGTATTGTAATGATGTGGCTCTATGAGATAAACACCCAAGCTACTGTGGTTCTCACATTCAAACTAATAAGTTCTTCATTTATTCTCTCTGTTTTAAAAGGTTTTCTCACATTCTGTAAGCTTTCAGTCCTTCTTTGACTTCCTTCTCTATCTTGCACCAGCTGGGAAAAAAAAAAAAAAAGAAAACCCACAGAGATGAAACCGGAATGGAAATTCTGCCAGGCACTGCCACCTCCTCAGATGCAGTGGTGAACTAAGCAAGGGGATCTTAGGGGAAGCAAAGAGACTTTTAATGAACAGGCCCTTTATTGATCTGTGGACAAAATAGTCGTTAATTATGTGTGGATGGGCATTTAATTGAGGGAGTGAAACAAGGTCCCTGCTTGCTAAGCTAATGCATGGTCAAGAATGAGGAGAATTTGATAGAGTCCTGTGCCAGTGGGGTAAAGGATGAGACACAAACGATCACTCAACCAATGCCTCCGGATCTTCCTTTCTCCCTCTCACACTTTTTTAACTTCAGACTCTCTGCCTCTCCTTTTGTTACCAAATTTGGAAGACTTGCCCTCCATCTCCTCATTTTCCTCAACTCTGCATGCTCTTTATCATCTCTTCATCCCTGTCTGCGTAGCACATCTTTGATATTCTGACTTGTGTTATTGGCAGCAGGGAGGAGGTATTTTAAGCTACAGAGAATCTGAAAAATGAGCACATTTACTCAGTATGTGTATGTTTGTGTTATTATGGAACCCATGTTTTTGTATTTAGTGTAATCTCGTGTCCGTCTTTGAGTTGTCAGTCATCATCAGTCATCAGCAGTCGTAGTTTTGCTTAGTGAGTCTTACTATGCGCAACTCTCATCATCATGTGTTTTATTGCCTCTGTGATCCTCTGAAACTGATGGTCATTTAATAATGTCTACAGTTATTTAAGTCAGGGATTCTAACTGTTGTTTACAATTTTAATGGTTATTTCCTTTTCAAAGAGTTGAGAAATAAAGCAAAAGAGATGGATTAACTGAAGATAACACAAATTGCAATAGGCAATTGCTAATGACAAATAAACGCAGATATCATTGAGATATGACTTTTATATACGAGAAACAAGATAAAGTAACAATAAATTACTACATTAATTTCTGACCTATTGTTTCAGAAAAATAACACAATCTGTGTAGGGCAATTGGGTGAGGCTTAAGCAGTCAGTCTCGGTGTGGTGTATAACATAAGCAACAATATAACCACAGTCACTCACATGACACACAAATCTGGAGATGAATGGAAGTGTTTAACTGAAGCACTACACAAGGTGTAATCCCTACAGGGGATGAGTTGTGTTGCAGGAGCATGAGTATAAGCTCAGCATGAGTTAGATTCTCATTAAAAGAGGCTTATTTATCTCTACACTTCCTAAAGAATCAAGGCTGGCGTCTTCAAGTCTTTGGGCTGGCAGCAATTACCATACCGATCAAGTAGCTTTTATAACGCCTGTTCTGTGTCATAAGAAAGATGTGCCAAGCTATTACTCAAGCTGCTGGCACTTTTCACAAGGTGCAAGTTCTGAATGTGCTCTCAGAATGGATTTATGTAAAGGGATCAGTTTCTGTGCAAGCAAAAAAAAACAAAAACATTTATTTTAGAAGTTAAAAATATAGCTTTGCCATTTTTGCCTGACTGAAGAAAGGGAAGTGTAGGTTGTAGTTGTAATTTGTTAGAACATCGTGTGATTTAAACTGCAGCTTTTGTCAACACTAAGTTTAGAAAATGTTTTACTCATCAATCAGGAATGTATTACATCAAACAAGCATTTGCCTTGATGATACTGGCAATCAGCTACATATAGATATAGAATATTAATTACTTTTTAATAGTTGATTTAACCATTAATAAATCATCCCAGTTCAGCCAAAATTCATGCCCAATATTTAAGTTCCAGTGATTTCAATAAGAGGTAATGTAAAGAAAGCGGGTCATTAGTGCGAATTGAACCCAGACTTATTCAATGTCTGTTATTCAGAAATAACAGACTGCAGAGCGCTGTAATTGACCAATCCGAATAGAGTATTTAACAAAGCTGTGCAAAAACACAAAATAATACACAGATTTTTTTTAAAGTAATTAGCGATACAGTAGATTATTTGGCATACATCACGACGGAACAACTAAAGCCTAATTAAATGCAATTTTGTAAATTAAAGAAACTGTACAACACATACTGTATAATGGCTGGGCCATATATCTCGCCTGAACAGCGCATTTTTGTGGCCAAACCTGTTGCTTTTTTTTCAGTGCCCATGTTAACAGGTTTAAGCAGCCACAGCCCGCCTGAGCAGCACAGCTTAACTGCGTGTCCACTGCGGAATCTCCCGAGATTCAAATTCTCGCCTTTAATTACTGTGATATATGCGTGGTTCAGAGCACAAAGAGACAGTGAATGGATATATTGACATGATCACATAATGATAACATGTCCACTACAGTTCTGACCTGTTTATATCTAAAATGTTTCACAAATATTCAAAAAATGTAGATATTTATATCTAACTCAACACATTCTGTGTTTTTCTATGGACAGAATCTTACCCTTCTCTGTCTAAAACAAAGAGAGATGATATTTATAATGAAATGAAATTAAACATTATTTTATTTATGGCCATTGTCATAAGAAAAACTCGATGTAGAAAGACAGGTAGCGCTGCAGCAGTATGCAGCAGCAAGTGTTTGGACACGCACATGTTGGCTGCAGCAGCGAGGCAGCTGTCATGCACTGCTCATGCAAGATGGTATGGTTAGGGGCTCAGTCTTCATTTGTTTATTCAGTGTGAAAATGCACAATGGTCATCTTTACTGTGATGTGTGCTATGGCACAAGCAATTTCAAAGCCATGAAATAATTTCCATTGCATCTCTTCCATCTCACGACAACAACATAGTATGGGTGTCGCAAACAAAAATATAATTCATTCTCAAATTAAAATGTTTACTCCATGCTTAGAGGGAATTTAGGATATCTCACAATTGAGTCAAGTCATGCTGGTAGTATTGTTGGTGCTAGTTTAATTTCCAGCGCAATTATTGTGAGTGAGAATGCAGTGCTTGATAAATATGAGTTTTGACCCTATATGATAAAACCAAAAGTAACTCCTTGGACTCAGGGTATCCAAAGTAAATTTATCACATGTAAAGATAAATCCATTTATTAGTCCTAGTTGAGCTAGACCTCTTTAATAATACAATTCAGTCCTCCAAATGTTCACCTAATGTCAGGCTCTGGTTGTAGAAAATTCCTCTGCTGATATTATTGTGACTAGCCATAATATCCTACTGCTGCTTGGAGGGCTATTACTGTCATAGTAAACCAACAGGGTTTCATTATATTGCTAGCAGCTGCAACTATTTGTTTTTTCCTTTGTTAGCACAGCTTCACAGCTGTGATTGTGTCTGTGTATGAGCATGGAAAGAAATGCGTATGTGAAAAGTTGCTTGTGTGTGTGTTCAGGCCTTCGCATTTGTGTGTGCTCAACATGCATTTGCTTGTGCAGCATGTATCAAGTGCGTCTGTGTGTGTAACCTAATGCGTTTTCTCCCAGGTCCATAACCTCCGATTGCTCTATGATAAATGTGTGGTACTTTGGTGCACGTGTGGCCTTAAAATGAAACGGCCGTCTGGCTATTGTGTTTAGAGACATCATTACCCCTATGGATTTATTGATTGTTTGTTTGTGTGTTTTTTTTCTTTCTTTTTTTTCTTTTCAATTAGCTGCACTTCCACACACATTAAATTCAAATTCAAAATGATGCCCAACTGAAGTATCAATTGAGGTATTGTCATTTTAGACTGTCCTCAGTGGAAAAAAATAGCACTGATCATTTAAATGCTTAAAATGACCTGTGTTGTACATTTTTCAAATAGGCAGCCTTGAAGGTGTGTGAAAAATTGTTGTTGTTGTTGTTGTTGATTGTAGGTAGCTAACTGTAGCTGTAGCCATAAAAGGAGCAGTTGGCTGGAGAGCAGTGGGAACACAGGGTTTATGGTCCCTCAGCCTCACTCCCCAGCGCTAAGTGCCAACTCTTCCAGCGGGGAATGAGTGCTTTGTGACGGAGCAGTGTATCCGGACGTAGCTTTATCAAGCTTTAAAATAGCTTCATCATTGGCCCAGCAACTGTGATTCATAACGAAACAGAGAGAAAACAGGTGGAAAGCATTACTGTAAATTTACCTGTAATTGTGTCTAAATCTGCTTTTGTCCATGAGGTCGGAGGAGAGACATGCGAGTACAGCGAAAAAATGAGCGAGCAGTGTGCAAAGTGCTGTTTGCCTCACTAATCACATTTCCTCTGCAGGGATATGTGTTCATGTGTTTCAGGCAGAAAAAAAAATCTTTTTACACATAGGTTTACACCCGCACCCGCTACTGCATTCCTTAGACTTTGCATGGCAGCTTTTCACCGGCCCTATACAGTTTGTGGGGAAGGTTATGTGTTGCTTGTCTGTAAATAGATCATTTCTTACTTGAATAGGAATACAGCACTAATTTCTGACCTTCTTTACACTTGGTTTTGAAATGCGTCTTTGGTAGGCATAGGAATCGAGAACCAGTCAAAATTGAGAACCGGTGACAAATGGAAACAGAACTGGAATTGTGTGTGTCTGAACTTCATCTCATCTCATCTCATCTTCAACCGCGTAGCCGGGGTCAGGTCACTGGGGCAGCAGCTTTAGCAGGGGACACCAAACTTCCCTTTCCCGGGCCACATTAACCAGCTCTAACTGGGGGATCCCGAGGCGTTCCTAGGCCAGTGTGGAGATATAATCCCTCCACCTGGTCCTGGGTCTTCCCCGAGGCCTCCTCCCAGCTGGACGTGCCTGGAACACCTCCCTAGGAAGGCGCCCAGGGGACAGCCTTACTAGATGCCTGAAACACCTCAACTGGCTCCTTTCAACGCAAAGGAGCAGCGGCTCTACTCCGAGTTCCTCACGGATGGCTGAACTTCTCGCCCTATCTCTATGGGAGACTCCAGCCACCCTCCTGAGAAAACCCATTGCGGCCGCTTGCACCCGCGACCTTGTTCTCTCGGTCATGACCCAGCTTTCATGACCATAGGTGAGGGGAGGAACGAAGATTGGCCGGTAGATCGAGAGCTTTGCCTTCCGGTTCAGCTCTCTTTTTGTCACAATGGTGCGGTAAAGCGAATGCAGCACCGCCCCCGGGGCTCCGATTCTCCGGCCAAACTCACGCTCCATCGCCCCCTCAGATTTAGAGGTGCTGATCCTCATCCCAGCCATTTCACACTCAGCTGCGAACCGATCAAGTGAGTGCTGAAGGTCACTGACCGACGATGCCATCAGGACCACATCATCTGCAAAAAGCAGAGACGAGATCCTCAGCCCACCGAACTTAAACCCCTCCCCACCCCGACTACGCTTCGATATCCTGTCCATGAAAATCACAAACAGGATTGGTGACAAAGCGCACCCCTGGCGGAGGCCAACCCCCATCGGGAACAAATCCGACTTACTGCCGAGGACCCGGACACAGCTCTCGCTTTAGGTGTACAGAGATTGGGTGGCCCACAGAAGTGACCCCCTCACTCCATACTCCCGTAGCCCCTCCCACCTTATCTCCTGAGGGACCCGGTCATATGCTTTCCAGATCCACAAAGCACATGTATACTGGATGGGAATACTACCAGGCCCACTCCAGGATCCTTGCGAGAGTGAAGAGCTGGTCCGTTGTTCCAAGTCCAGGACGGAATCCGCATTGTTCCTTTTCAATCTGAGGTTCGACTATAGGACAAACCCTCCTTTCCAGCACCTTGAAGTAGACTTTACCAGGGAGGCTGAGTAGTGTGTTACCCTTGTAATTGACACATACCTTCTGGTCCCCCTTTTTAAACAGAGGAACCACCACCCCAGTCTGCCACTCCCTTGGCACTGTCCCAGACTTCCACGCAATGTTGAAGAGACGTGTCAACCAAGACAGCCCCTCCAAACCCAAAGCTTTCAGCATTTCTGGACGAATCTCATCAATCCCTGGGGCTTTGACACTCTGGAGTTGTTTGATGACCTCAGTGACTTCCGCCAGAGGTATTGACAGCTGTGTAAAAGCCAATGTAGGCCTACTTTTTTCCCACACAGAAAATTGATCAGGAATCACTACAATAATTAATAAAGTAACAATACTATCAATTTCCGTTGATCAGGTTAATAGTTATCAATGCAGGACATGATGGTTATTTTCGTGGCAGTGTTTTATGTGACTGTTGATTATTTTTACCTATGGAAGAGATGTGTTGGATTCAGCTTACAGTGATAGATCCAGCTGTACTGAAATACCTGCTAACATGAGTGGTGGAGGTGTGGACGTAATAAATGTGTAGCTTTGACCTTCTAGCAGAAATGATGTTCGCAGTAATGAAATCTAAACACAAATTAAGTCAGTTGCAAATGCATAATAGAAGAAAAGGTATGAACCAAGATGTCCCTCAGCTGTCCACTTGTGTTCAGAGTAGGGAAATGCATTTAAAACCTAGTGTAAATAGGGCCTTTGATGCAGTACCAATTTGCCTTCACGTATCATTGCAGTCGTACCCTCTTCTCCCCTTCTCATAAAAACTTCAAAAAACTGACAAGAGACTTTTAATTTCCAGCAGCGATTTTTACAACCTGGCCTACCAGAATCTATAAGGCCATTATCATTCATAGGAACAACAAGAAACGAGGCAGAGCAGATGTCCCATAAGACTAACAGCAAAGCTATCGTCTTGTCTCCTTGTGTTTTATCAGCATCATGCTCTGAGAAAATAGTTTATCTTGAAGTGATGCTCCGACTGTTTGTATGTTTGCTGTCTGTGAAAATGTGTTTTCTCTGAAGTAGGATCAGACAAGCCCTAATTCTTTATTTTGGCAAAGCGGCACGACTAACTTAGAGGACTCTGATTGCTTGTGTCCTCCACTCTAATGTTCTTGTTAATTCTCCAATGAAGCTGATTGCCACATTCAGATGTGTGCATGAGGTTAGAGAGGAAAACTGTTAGCGGTGCAGTGACGAGGTCCTGCAGCAGCCTGCTGTTAATTCAGCTACTGAGTTGTTTCACCTCTTGTCTTTCCTTCTCCTCTGACCCTCTCTCTCTCTCTTCCTTTTTCTGTCCCTTAACCGCTTCACATAATGCTCTAGGAATTAAATTAGAGCTTGCAAAATCTTTAGACATGCTTATTACCGGGCTGGCATTGTTGTAATGTGTCTGACCTTGACCTGTTAAGGATTAATCCAAGCAGACAGGGCTGAGCAGGCATCCTGGCTGATTCCCATGCAGAGCACAGACACCAGTTGTGTTTACCAATCTGAGATAGAAGAGAAGAACAAACAAGTACCAGCTCCTCACTCAGGGAGAGTAGTTTGAACTGAACTCACTGTGTCACATCAGATGACAGGAGGGGAGAGATGTGACAATGACTGTCGCATGTGTGTGTGTGTGTGTGTGTGTGTGTGTGTGTGTGTGTGTGTGTGTGTGTGTGTGTGTGTGTGTGTGTGTGTGGTAAAGCTGCACCAACCAATGTTCTCAATGTCCCTATGGTCCACATCCACATCAGTGTGTATTTTAATATTCAATGAGTAAAGGTTAAGACAGAAAAACACACTTATCTCCAGCCATCATGTCCATGTGCTCCAAACTTAGGATCATGAGAGGCTGGCATTTGGTCTCAGTTTGGGCTGCGAATATGAGCTCCATGTATGTATGTATGACAGTGTTGTTTGCTAAAAGGGCCCACATAGGGGCCATGTGAGCAACCATCCTTAGCTTACATGGGTCATTTTGTCTGTTAGGGCCAATGTAGGCTAACAAAAGGTAGAATGTAAATGAAAATGATTGTATTATTTTTGCACTGTATTCTCCTTTTCATCCTAGCCGTTCCCTCTCATTTTTAAACACAGAAAGCAAATATCAACAGCATTTACCCAAGGAATTATCCATATGTTTTCTTACAGAAAAAAACCCCAATAATGAATCAAACAAGCCTATGATTTGAAAGCAATACTGATCCCCCATGAGCAGCAGAATAGACTATACTGCAATAAGCCTCTAATAAAACAAACCTTTGCATGCAGCCAACTTCAGCTTTAGCAAAAAACAATATTCGTTATGACATATTTAGTGGGAGCAAATAAATTCTGTAGATGGAGCTATCAACTAATCTAGATTTGTCTTTGTATGAAAGCAAATTCAAGGCAAGGCAACTGTATGGCATATGGTTAGGTAAAAGAGAAAAGTAAATGCTTGGGAAAACAAAAATGTTAAATGAAAGGTTCAGTACCTATCCCATTAATGATTAAAAACAGCGATGAACAAACACACTGTTGGCTTGATTTTAAGGTAACAATTCTTGCTCTCAAGTCGTTGCACTAAAGCTAAGAGCAGCTTCATCATTATTGGAATTTGGAAACAAGCTTGACCTGAGAGGTGAAGTAGCTTGATAATGAAGGAGGTCAAAGATGTATTTTCGTCTGTAAAACATAAAAAAGGGGCTGAAAGCCAGTGTAGAGATTTGAGAACTCAAGGGATGGGATTTGCTTTCTTTCTCTAAGACTGAAGCAACAGTGTTTTGAATTAGCTATAGCAACCAGAGGGCTTTCAAAGAGACAAAAATCCCATTACAATCAGGGAGGGAAACATTATGCAGAATTCTATGTCAACATCATACAGTATACGACCATCTTTAAGGCAACGTTTGAATTAATTGTTCCAGTGTTTAAACAGTTGTCACAGTCAGCCATTGTTTACTATGCTGTAGGAACATTTCACAAGGTATTTTTGTTTTTTCTTATTTTCTGTTAAGAATTTTAATGCCGTGGAAACGACAGGGGGTTTTAGTGCCAGCAAGTAAATTATTAAGTGGAAAGGTGATGCTTTTCCAAAATAGAACCATATACTCTAGGTCATTGGTTCTTAAAATCATCTACTCTCAACAGTGCTAAGCGTTTGTCTAAATTTGGTAATCCTGTTGGCACTGAGGGCAGAGATTCTCTGAGTTGTGGTTCTGCAACACTTCTGAGGAGCCTGAAGAAATGTTGTCTCACAGGTTTATCTAGTTACAATGTTTTTAAATGCAGAAATAGCTCCCTGAGTTATACAGTTATTTTTGTTGTTTTGTTGTCAGTGTGACATAATTGAACAAGTATTTTACAAAAGGCAATAAAATCTAATACAATATGATTCTGTGAAACTTTTTTGGGGCTACATGGAAGAGGTGATATTTGAGGTTTGTTTATGGGGGTGAAGAAAATACTATAGGCTACACCTAACAATATAATGCCAAAAAACTGGTGCTGGATTAAATTAGACTGTACAATGTGCTACAGTATGTGTCGTCAAATGGCACGTATCAACATGACAGCTCCATAACAGCTTAACAACAGAAAATGTGTTAACTGTTAACTGTTAAAATGTATTTTCAGTTATTGTATATCATGTGGTTGTGTCTATGTGTTTTAATTGCATTCACATTCTCCGAAAATTCCAACAGTATAGACTCATGTTTTACATACCAGTGTAGTGGCATCTAGCATTGAAGTTGCAGATTGCAAACAATTGAAACATCTCCTATGTGACAGGCATGTAGGAGAACTACAGTAGCCCATACAAAAACATCAATGGCCCTATCTACAGCCAGTGTTTGGTTTGTCCATTCTGGGCTACTGTAGACACATTGCGGCTCAACATGGCGGACCCCATAGAATTGGACCTGTACGATATGTAGATATATGGGGATTATACACTAAGTAAAACATACTTATTATCATTCTATTCCACTTCTGCCAATAGATCACCCTCTGGAGCCTCATTATTTAGAGTAATATCATACTGTAAGCAACCCCCCCCCCCCCCCCAAACACACACACACAAACATCTGCATTTTCTTGTGTCTTCATGTGAAGGAAATTAAATGTTGATTTCCAAAATAAGGAGGCAGCACCGATGCATACAACCCACCGCTGCATGGTCTTTGTCTCTGTCCTTCTTTCGTGCAATCTAATGCAAGTGTTTACCCAGGCTTCAATTAGAATAAAATATTCTATGAATTTCTAGCACGCTGAGTCTTATCTACGACAGAATTATGGAAAACGAAAAGGAATTAAATGATCTCCTTTTCCAGTCGTTTCCATAGCAGCCAGCAAACTTGAGTCCCTGACCCCTCATTTGGCCCTATACCCCCTATTAGCCCTAAAATATTCTTTCTCTTTTCTGTATCACTTATTCAGTAGACTTTTTTTGCCTAATTTTATATCTTTTTAACTCCGTTACTGCAGTGGCTTATCCTTTCTTTCTGGTTCTGCTTTTTACATTTCTGTGTCTCACACTCTCTCTCTATGTCCGTTTTTTTTGTCTCCATTTTTCTTTTCACCCTAAGCAATGTTTTGTGATTGGCAGCTGAAGCTAGACTGCAGTGAAGTTAATAGAGAATAGAGAGGAATACCTTGAGGATTTACAGCTGGGTAGAGACGTACAAATAAGATAATGACTTGGGAATAACAATTTTGCTACACCGTTTTGGAAAGCACTGCAGAGAGAGAGAGAGAGAGAGAGAGAGAGAGAGAGAGAGAGAGAGAGAGAGAGAGAGAGAGAGAGAGAGAGAGAGAGAGAGAGAGAGAGAGATAGAGAGAGAGACACACAGACAAACGACAGACAAAGAAAGCCTTAAAGACAGTGAGGAAGAAGGAAAAAAAAGTATGCATAAGTGAACAGATTCTAGGGGCGGGCGACTTAACAAGATTTTTCTAAATTGGAGAAAATAGTCTGAATCCCCTGTGGGTTTTTCCGAAAAGATAAAGCTTTGTATTTTTAGACAAGTAGTGTGATGAACTGAAACTGTTATTTTCTGTCCTGATGCATTTGTCCAGTTGATTGCTGACCATATCTTTTGTTTCCTAACGGGATACAGTAGACATTTTGAATATTAATACTTTCAAGGCAATGCTCATTGAGTGTGTGTTTGGTGAAGAGTGTCACTACATTTGTCTTAGCTTGTTTGTGCATTCCTCATCTGAAACAATGGCTAAGTACCAATAAAAGGATATTTTTCCCTCAACGGAGAGGCATCTGGTGAGGAGAGATAACCCACTAAAATTCATAACACCCAAGCATCCCTTTAACTTGCCAGACAGGAGTGGGTCACCCATCAAAACCATAATCTATAGTCATTTGGTTGTCAGAGTTATTGGCTGAGTTATAGAGGCTGGCGGCACTCAGAAGGGACCTAATCTCAGACGAAAGACAAGGGCTCTTGGTGATATCATTTCCCCCCTCTCGCCTCACTGCTCTGTCCCTCCATCATCTCTTTGACATCACTCGGTGCTCAACAAAGTAGCTAATGAAGCCGAAGAGAAGAGAATATTTGCCCAGTAATTAGGAAAAATGAAAGGATGTGGAGTTTGAAAACTGACATGGGTGCATACTATAATTGTCCTCTCCTTGATGTCAGAATATGGTGTAGGCTATACTTTTCCAGTACACCCAGTTCAAGTCTTATTAGCTTCTCACTCTTTTTTGCCCTAAGATCTCCGCCTGTCCCACAATATCTTTTTCATTTAATTTCTCTGTCTTTCTCAGTGTCTTTGTCCACTGCCTCAGTTAAGTTGGCATATATTACATCTGCAAACAAATTGAAAGGGCTGATTTAAAAAGTATATATGTTTTAAAAGATGTATCAGCCATTTTCTGTTGAATGTGTTCATCTTAGACAAGTTCTGTCTTTGATTAGGACAAACTACACACTGTTTGAGGTATTTCTATAAATCCTCAAAAACTCTAAACAAAGCACTGAGTTCAAAGCTTTCATATTAAATCATCTCCCTAAACCCATTCTGGAAAAACTACTTAAAAGGCTGAAATGATGACCTCAGATTATTAGTATTATGCTGCTGAATACAACCAGCATTGAATGCAAAGTCTCGTAAGTGTGCTAAGCCACTTTTGCACAGTATAGGAAATGTTGCTCTTGTTGAGAACATAGTTCACAGTCTATTATTCAGAAACTATTCAGAAATGTACTATTACTAAACTGGCCCCAGGTTCCAATTTCTCACAGTTTCCTTATAATCCTTGGTGCCCTATATGTGGATATAGGCTCATTTTATATTTCAGGCAATGGCAAACACCTGGTAGGTGTCACAGTCTGCCCTCTCATTCACCTCACCTCCCAGTACATTTTCACTGGCCCCTCCCTCTACTCACCTGCCTGCCTGCTACTCCCTCCTCATTAGGCCAACTCTCCACACCTGTTGCACTTCGATCACCAATTTAACCAATACATAAACTCTCCTCACCATTCATTCTCTGCCAAATTGTTCTTAGCTCTCATGCAAGACTCGCCAGCGATTTCCGGACTGCCTACACGGTTTCTAACCTGCCTGCCCCTAACCATCCTGTCCTGTCATCTTCCTGGATATCTACATTATCAGAACATCACAAATTACACTTTAACCTCTCATGATAGTTGTGATTAATACATGCAGGAATCACACATGTTTATATGTGTCTTATACAGTGGTGTTTTCTTTTCTCTGGGATTCAGAGGGGATACTACAGACACATAGCAACCATTGGTGGCTGGGTAATCAAAGCAATTTATAGTTAAGTAAAAGCCTGAACACATTATTATATCCCAAAGGGAATAGTTTGGCTATGTAAGCCACAGTTTAAAGAGGTTTAAAATGGATGACTAATTTGGTGCCAAGTGTAGAATTTGACCTTTAGTTTTTACATTGATAAACAATATTTTCACATCATAATTTAGTTACATTTTTCTTATTTCAGGGTATTAGTATGCAAATTGCATGAGATTGTTTATATTTTTTAAGCTCATTATTAAATAGATGAGTATACTAATGTGTAATGTTTAAATAGTGTCTCTCTTATATTCACCATTTTTAAATCATCCTTATCCTTAAAGTAGCTTCCAATGTATCCACTCAAAATGAAAAAAAATAACAAATGAGTATACTAGATTTCCCTCTCACTGGTAGTCCAGTTCCTATATTTTCCGAAGGCTGCAGACTAATGTATGCACATTTACAGCAATTATTTTAAAGCTATAGTAGTTTAAAAAAAAACATATAAAACCGATTTTTTATTTCTGCAATGTTCCGTTTGCATCATACTGTAAACACCAGTGAAATGAGGTGTTTTTACTTGCTAAAGAAGTCCAAAAAGTCAAGCCAACTCAGTTGAATTTAACCCCACTATAATGCAGTCAACCCTCCTCCTGCCGGTCCACTTCTGGCCACATGCCGTGATTCTGATTGACTTCTGATGGACATTATTCTTTTTATGATGGTAATAATAACTTCAATGCCATCCTAATGATAGTGATCATAACGCTATGAACTCACTCTCCCAACAGTTGGCTGATAGCTGTGTGGCAACCTCAGCAGGGAGTGAGTGAGTTGCCTTTTAAAAGGTGTGATTTACCTCACAGTGGAGTGTAGGACATTGCAACACCCGTGGGCGGCTGTCATTTTCTCAGTGAACTCGTCCTTTTTGATCCTGTGGTTCAATATTGGTGCCGCTCACTGGCCAGGTACTTGAGGACTGAGAAAAGGGCTTGAAAGGTCTTTTCTGATTTTGTTTCAGATAGTGGAGCTTGTACCTTCACCTCCATATACTATATTTATAGATAGTCCATCCATTTTGTAATATTACTATTATGCTGATCTTGACCATGCACTGAAGTGCCAATTTGGATTAGATAGAGAAGGAAAGTTATACAGAGCTCATCTTGACATTGATATTGATCAGTTCGCCAGTAAACGCCACAACTCTGCTCGGCTGCAAATTGAACCCTAACACTCATCCACTCCCCTCATCTCTCCCTGAAATCCTTCCTGCACTAGCGTGGTCATTTTCATGCAAAAGATTGCCTTTTCTCCCTTGAGGAGAATACAATGAATGGATTGATTGGGCAATATTGTAATGGAGATAGGGTAATGAGCCTGTCAATCATACAGCAGACAGCTTCTGCCAGACAAAATATGCCCATGCAGCAGAATTACTTTGCAAGTATATAGGACAAAAAATAATTTTAGGATGAGTCAAAGAAGACAGTGAAAACAGAAACTCTTCAGGCAATAGACTCTTTCGGCAAAAGAGAAAATAACTCAATACAGAATGGAAAAGAGCCACAAATTGCAGTTGAGGCTTTATTAATTTCATCTATTATGTACTTGCTTATTATGTACACAATGAGGATTTGTATTCATCAAGGAAAGGGTTAGGAAAAGATCACAGAATTGCATAAAATGAGTCATGGACACAACTACGTCAATGATGTAACTACGTACGTAACAGACTTCTGTTCCTGACAAAAGCTAACTTAAGTTAACTTCTGGTTTCACATGGCACATGAAAAGTGGTCTCTTTGGTGAAAGTTATGTGCTTGTTTGACCGATCTTCCAATCTGATCTTCCTTGCTACATGGACTTTGGCACTCATGCCATAATTGCTACGGCCACTAAATGAGAGCACTGTTTGGGAATTTCACCTGGTATTCTCTATCATGCACCTTTGTTTTGCAAAGCTGTACATGCAGCATACACTGATATAAATTTCATTCAGTGCCCGGTGTGATCAAGTGCTTTATAAACCTAAAAGGAAAGAAACCTTCTTCTTGCCATCTCATTAGTTTTGCTGCTGGGCACGGAGAGCAAATTTGCTTGTATCCGAGGCTGAGGCAATTTGTTTTATTTGACTTCTCGCCCCATAAACTGTCAACTCTGGTTCCCCTAACCCAGAAGAGGTTTGCTACGGAAACAAATGGGAGCTGTAATGACCCTCTCTAACAGAGTTCAGTTTTAGGGTGTGATCTATGTAGTTATCCAGGTTTTATCTACGGCCAGGCAGATAACTAGCGATTTTCTCCTTCTGTGCCTCACTGCTTTTCCTTATATATTTTCATGTATCATATCCTCAGAGGGTTTTAAGAAATTGGGGAACAACTCAAAATATTTATAGGTCTTCAGAAAAGCTGTTATAAAATCCACAACACTTTTAAAGTTGTGTTTTTCACAAACACCTTTAATACACTTTATGGAGACACTAGTATTGGTGTTTGTCTTTTTGTATTTGTGTCTTTGTATGCTGCAGAGAGACAAAGTAGAGAGAGGGAGAAGAATTTGTGTTCACTTGTGTGCAACTATGAAGAAGGGAATGTTCAGCCAACTATTGATTTTGGTAAAGGCTTTTACTGAGATGATGAGAAGGTGTGTCCCGTGAAGTGGCTATTATGTGAAATCAGTTGCCATTGCCTGATTCTAGGCGCTTTATATTCATTGCTTCCAGTTCTCTAAAACAGCTTAGGCTGCATCTGCTTAGGATGCACACATTGCATTCAAATTCCATAGTTGAAAGAGCACACCAGTGCCTAAACATTGTTGCAGGTGCATCCAGCTCTAAACAGAATTATATTAATCGTCTTGTTTTTCTTGGCTCTGGCAGATTCGAAGTGAGAAGTGAGATTTGTGTGGAAAAGTCACTAATTTTAATGTTCATAAATTATTTAAAGAAAGTGTTAGTTGCTGCAATGAATTTTCACTATTAATCCATTTGAAAAAATTGTGGGAGGACGTTTTTTTTCTTTCTCTTAAAATGATCCAGGATATAGGATCCAGGATTTTAAACACAATTGATAGCTGGTGTTTGGGGTAAGGCGTTACTGTTAATTACTCCTCCCACTGTAGTCTAATGCACTATATTTTCCTCATGCCCCATCTTCAACCACTTATCCGAGGTCGGGTCACAGGGGCAGCAGCTTCAGCAGGGGATCCCAAACGTCCCTTTCCCGGGCCACATTAACCAGCTCTAACTGAGGGATCCCAATGCATTCCCAGGCAAGTGTGGAGATATAATCCACCTAGTCCTGGGTCTTCCCCGAGGCCTCCTCCCAGCTGGACTTGCCTGGAAAACCTCCCTAGGGAGGTGCCTAGGGAGCATCCTTACCAGATGCCCAAACCACCTCAACTGGCTCCTTTCAAGCAGCGGCTCTACTCCGAGTTTCTCATGGATGGCTGAGCTTCTCACCCTATCTCTAAAGGAGACGTCGACCACCCTCCAGAAAAAACCTGTTTAGGATGTTTGTACACGCAACCTCCTTCTTTCGGTAATGACCCAGCTTTCATGACCATAGGTGAGGGTAGAAATGAAGATTAGCCGGTAGATCGAGAGATTTGCCTCCCGGCTCAGCTCTGTTTTCATCACAACAGTGCGGAAAAGAAAATGCAATACCACCCTGCTGCTCCGATTCTCCGCCCAAACTCAGGCTCCATCGTCCCCTCACTCGTGAGCAAGGCAAGTACCCAGGGTACTTGAACTCCTTCACTTGGGGTAAGGACTCATTTCATTTTTTGTAATTACAGTACAGTTACTAGCCTGATGAAAATTCTAAATCTTTGTATGCTTTACAAGAGATGGGAATCAGACTTGCACTTATATTACTTCACCGGACTTTAATCCATTGCCCTCACCATAATTACTATGACCAATATAGGTCACTGTCTGACAAACATAAATATGGGTTGTAATAATAATTTGCTTGCAAAATTGGCCTATACGGCCGTTTTTAGTCAGAATAGTTCGACACTAAATTCTTGAATGCTCACAACGAAGTGTGCAAGAATTTAAAAAGCAATTATACTTGTAGTTAATGTTATAGTTATAGTAGTCACGTTGAGATCAAAATACTGTTACCAAAAATGTAAGAAGTGAAGGCCTACAGGTCAGAAAGGCATGCCTACAGTGGCAAACTTGGAATACCATACCATAATGGAATACCAATACTAGGCAACAGCCTTGGTCCTATTTAACTTCCTGTCAGCTGATGTCGTTCACATTCACTGCAACAGGAATCAGACTTGGACACATTTAGAATATTTATGTTTACAACTTTGAAACTTGAGTATTTTCTTTCCATGCTACTTTATACTTCTACTCCTCTACAAATCAGTGGGAAATATTCTACTTTTTAAGCCACTACATTTATCTGATTACGTCAGTTACTAGTAATTTTGCCAGTCTTACAAGCACATATGATAATTTTTTATTCATCAAAAACTGGACTGACAAAAATTAATGTAACGTAATTGCAGAGTATTTTTCACAGTTCAGTGGGAAAGTGGTGTTGAAGTTAGGATTTATCTTAAAATGCCTTCTCAACTTATATTCTTTACACACCTATATGGCTGCAGATTAAACACAGGCTTCTAGGTGACAGAAACAAAAAACCTCTCTGTCTATTCACTGGTGAACTGACGGTTTTCTGTGTCATCCTTTCTTTTTTTCAGAGTAAAAAGAGACATTGCGGTGGTGATTTAACCACAGATTTTACCAGTCTGAAATTATTGAGAAAAACAACAGAGCGGAGCTTGGCGAGCTGTTGCAAAGACAATTCAGAAACCCACGAAGAAGAGTGTAGCAGGAGCGTGCGGAGCGTTGTGGCCGCGCGCCTACAGGCGTGAAGCAAGTCTCCCAGCGTGCCGGTATTTGATGCGGTGAGATCAGAGAGGACAGTAGTCAACATCGGCCACCACGGCCATGAATTAGTTTCACACATCAAAGGACCAGAAAATATTCCATTGTTCCTCACATGTTGGTAGTTCACTGATACCTGGTATACCTCCATGTCCCGTCCATAACCCCCCTCTCCACTCAAAAATGTTTTCAATATTTATAATATATTTCAGCCGATCTACACGATTCAAATAGGTCACCTATTTTGATTTCATAATGGCGAATTTCGCCAAAAAGTGAGTGATTCCTGACATACCTTTCATCCCAATGCTGTCGTGATTGAACGCTGAGAACCACTCGCTGCTTGTAGTACGGCTGAATACTTCCACATGCATTTGCGGTCTTTGTCGTCATCGACCAACTTAAAGTGGCTCCATACTGCGCTCCATTTTGCCCTCTTCATCCTGTCAGTGTACCGCTTCTTGTTTGTTTTGTTGTTGTTGTCAGATAACTGTTTCGTTTGTGTTCCCGCGTGTACGTCTGGCCCAAATCGTGCCGTCACACGGACTGGCAGGGAATTACAGGTTCAAAACGCAATTAATTGCATTTCATTTCTTATAATTGAGTTATTTCTTATCAACAATTAATCGATAATCAAAAAATAGTTTGCATCTCTTATTGCTATGTTATATTTTGTGGTTATGGTTTCTTGGTGGTTCTTTGAGGATCAGCAAAGTGAAAGGAAGACTACTGATGAATAAAAAAATATTTTATAAAAATAAAAAAAAACTTTGCGAGACATGGTTTTACATCAATATATAAATTTAGGTTGGTGGCTTGAATGAAGTTTTGTTTCACCATCATAATTCTACTGTTTTAAATATAACATAGCCACAAATAGATGCATATCCTTATTGCTATGCTATATTAAAAAAGAAAAAAAGTTTTTTTCATTTCCTTTTAAAACAAATGCACACATTAGCCAGATCATGCTTTTTATGAATTAAAGAATTCATTGGCTCGACTTCCTCAACGAGCGTTTGCAAACTGAAAGATGATAATAACAGCCTGTGCCTTGGTTCTTGACATTTGACATGAGGTTCCCTGAGCAGCTACATAGTAATTGCTGCAGTTGTACAACCTGTCCCCGGGCTTGGAGGTTTGACCTTTCTGCAAATAACATGTTAATTTACCTTAATGTGAAAACAAGGATGTCCCTTCCTATTGTGTACTCCAAACACAACAACACGGATGTGTACCTTTGTAAGTGCATGTGAGTGTGTGTGTGTTGTGTTTTTATGTGAACTGACAGCAGTGATAGCATCATATTCACCATAATGTGCCCATAATTCTTCTCTGTTGATGTTTTTCTTAATATGTTGGATTTTGATATCATCCAGCCTTGGACTTTAAAGAGAGGCATTTGGCAATCCCACACACACACAGACACTCAACCATCACAGAGTTGTAGAGTGTGAGAAGAAACAACCAGTCAAGTCAGGTTAGGTCCTTTTCGACCACAATGTGGCCTAATGGGAATCGTATGGCTCAGTGCACCACACAGCACACACAGTCAGGATGTATTGCCACCTAGTGAAAGCTTTCCAGCAGGAAAAATGTACTACAATGAGAAGAAACGTGGGGGCATATTATGGAGGGAATGATGTGATGACTGAGAGATGGTGGGGGGGCAGCTGGTTGGTGATGAAAACAACAATGTGCTTCTCTCCTTTATAAGACAGGAGAGCTCAGGGTCTCACCTTGTCTTTTCACGCATTTTAAAGGTCTGCGATCAATTATTATTCATAAAAACGCAGATGATTATTTTAAGTCAAGCTGGAAGAAGATGCCTAAGTACACAGCAGGCAAAGCTGTGTACATTGTTTTGACTTTGTACATATTTGCTCTTTGCTTTGAGATTTGAAATCGGCTGTTGTCTCAGCGAATAGCTTCGCTGGATTCACACTGTGGTAAAAAGTAAAATATGTTTATTCCTCTGAATATATTCAAGGATTAAAGATCACATGTTACATGATTATGAACAAAGCAGCTGAAGTGTGATCAAAGTGAGGGAGAGTTAACACACACACACACACACATACACACACACACACACTGATACACAGGCAGCAAAAAAGGTGAGGGATAAACAGAAATTATGATAAAAATAACAAAACAGGTTTTTATGTTAAGAGAATTCTTCCTAATTAACTTCCATTGGGCACTTACTATATGTTTCACAGTTGCAGGTTCCGCTCACAGTGTAAGCATTCAGTTAAGTGGCAAAAAATGATATGATTTGCAACCAATAATTAAGCGTGTTGTTATTCCAGCATGTTTTTTTTTCCCCCAACATGAATGGTTTTTGTTGTTAATGATGTAAAACATGCAGATGCTTATACGAGATACAAGGCAGTATTGGCTGAGCCAAAAGGCTGAAAAGTACAGACATGAAGTTTTACTCATGCATGATTGGGTTTTAGTAACTTAATCATTGTAAATGTCCTATTATTGTGTTTTATTCAACCGTGGTTAGCTAAATTGCTATTTAGTCAACAGTTAAAATGGATTTAGTGAAATAGATGTTGTCAACGAATTTTGATCTCTTATTTGTATTCCTGTGTTTTAATCTTTGAGCTACATTTTCTCACCTGATTTGCACTGCTTATTGCTTGCTTGCTTTTGCATTAATTAGATAAAATACATAATCATGTAGTTTATGTAAAGTCTATCCACATGTCTTGCAGAAGGTCTCAAGTCCATGCATTCAAGTTCAAAGTGGTATCATTTCCTGGTGTTATATTACAGATTAAGTCAGTAGTTTGGTTGCTCCTTCATTTAAAGCCAACACAACAACAGTCAAAAGAAAGCTGTCATGAGGTAGAACATCTAGGTTGTGTCTTGCAGTCAGGCCAGCAGGGTGCAGGGTAATGTGTGGAACAAGATAAAGCAAAGTAGCTGCCGAATAAGTCTCAATTAAATCATGTTCTTTTGATTAGAGTCCTGGATTATAATAATGTCCCTTGTGTTTCTACTGACATGGAGGTACTTTACTGATTTCCCAAGAGCCTTATATAGCCATAAATAATTGTGTAACTACTTCCTTAAGTAGCTTTGAGACTTGACTTAAATTACTAAAAAAATGTAACATCCCCAAATCCCTGATCCTGATCACTTCCCCCCTTTGGCTCTTGACACTGTGCTTTCTCTAAAAACATTGGGAGATATATAATGTACAGGTGACAGATGTGGCGAATTATAATTTTGCTTAGAATGGAAAAAAGCAATGACAAATTAAGAACTACAAGCAGGTATCAAGGGGATCCAAGCCCCCAGTGCAACTTGGACCTGGCGACATGCAAAGGCGATGCAATTTGGAACCGCAGGTCCATAGGAACGATGCAGGTTGCAGCTTAAACGCGGCACTGATTGTATTTTGAAAAAGTACATGTAGGTATTCAAATTAGTAGATATTGCATTTGTTCACATAATGCATGCATTACTCGTACATAACAGCCAAAGCTTGTCGCCCATTGATGTCAGATTTCACACAGACCCTCAGTGTGGCACGGGAAATAACTTTACCAAGTTGTGTGATAATCAGAGAAACTACTTCAAAGTAATGCACCACTTCCTGTTTTGACTACAGTGCACCAAGTCTTTCCTCTATAACTTTCATATGGTTTTGATTATGAAAATTATTTTGATAACTGTTGATTGTAGGGTTATAAAGATTATTTGTGCAAAATATCCTGATGATAAGACTCTTGGCCTACAACGAGTTCGCATAAGTATGTTTTGAATATTTTTTGCATAGTTTGTGTATTTTTCAATTTTGTGTAACAGCGCCAACTAATGTCAGATTGACCTCAAATTTTGCATGGTGCCTGAAGTTTCCATGGAGAACTACCACTCCGAGTTTGAAGATATACAATACTTCCTGTTATGAGTAGAACATACAGAAAGTTGTTTCTTCATAACAGACAGGTTTTGGACTATAACAATTCTATGATAACTTATCATTAAGATGATTAAAGGATAAATCCCGCAAAGTTTCATCGTGATCGGACTCTTAGCCCAGGAGGAGTTAAAAAAAATATTTTGTTGAGGCACCAATCTATACCTCCCCTGATAGTTTTGTTTCCATAACTTGCACAGTCAATGCTCCAGTATGATTGATATTCAAAACAGTGCCATATCCTTGCTGATTATGTCATATTTTTCTCAAAGCCTCAGACAAGAATCAGAAACTATTATTCTAATTTTCTTGTTTATCTGATTTATAATTGCTAAGATATGATGAATTCTGCATAACAGCGCCACTAGGTAGTTGGTTCTTATCAAATTTTGTAGCAGGCCTCAGTAAGACATAGGAAACTAGATTACCAAGTTTTGTGTTGATTCGACAACATTTGGAGATGTGCATCACTTCCTGTTTTGACTGTAATTTACAGGACGTTGTTCCTTTATAACTTAAGCATTTATAAGAGTATTTAAATTATTTTGATAAGCTTTGGTCAGGACAATCCAAACATTACTTGTACCAACTTTTAACTTGATCGGACAGTCTGCTTTGGAGGAGTTCAAAAAAGTAGCTTTTGCATATATCACGATCCTGTAAATAAAAAAGGTCTGGGCGGAAATGGGCGTGGTCTATATCTCGAGATTCACATAGGTTCAGGGAAAGCCTGAATGTAAGAATTTTGAATGGGGGAGCTACGATGTGGGAGTTACAGGCAAAAACGCGTTCAACTTGATTATAGCACCAGCTGCTGGTGAACATGTGTCATTTTTGGTGTCAGCCGTACATGCAGGGGTCTTAACCAAAGTTCAAAGTTTCAACTTCCATAACTTGTATTGTGTAGGCTTCACTATGAGTTTTACTGATGGAAAAAAAAGAATAAATAAATAAATAAATAAAAATAGAAATCCGCTGGTACTGGGAGCCATGCTGCTCCTTGCATCGCTTCGCCCCAGCCTCCTCGGGCTTGACCCCTAATAAGCAGGCATTCAGATTTGGATCAGACATTCTGGATAATACGTCCTCCCAATCATTTTGAAGACTTGTCAGTCTGTTTTGAGCTGGTGTGAAGGTACACAAGAGGTCACTTGTGGACTCTTGTGTACAACATTCCCACCGCCACACAACCCTGTTGCGAATCGTCAGAGCTGCTGGAGGCTGTGTGTATTTGGCTTAAGAGCAAATTGGATAACATGATGTGCAATGCTGAATTGGCCCTCTATACCTATATGTCTATTTTTATGTTTTAAATGAGTAACACATAGTTCAAATATTTGTTGTTTATCTATCTGTGTCTGTCTTGCAGCTTTACACGCCAGAACAGGTAGCAAAGGAAGCTAGTGCCCATGGCTCAGTATTCCCATTTTAAACAGATGTTATCAGGACTTCATTACAAATGGACCCAGGGCCATAGTCAAAGATTTCATTGGCTTAAAATGCTTGTTGTATGAAATTAATTCCTTTTCTCCAGACTAGACTCAGAAAGAGCAAAGAAACCCGTCATACTTGTTATGCAAGATGTTCAACTTGTTGACATCATGGCAGTCCATCCAACTCGCTTAGGTTTTCATTTGCATTGCCTGGAAGCAGCTCTGATAGGCACCAGTGGTCTCTGGTTATCCTGTGAGGGTCCTAAGTATAGTCCACCTGAAGCTATAAGGGCAGAGTCAGAGCAGTGTGTTGACAGACACCAGTGCTCTTTTACCATCCTGGACCCATGTGCACTGACAGCTGTCAACTACCTCGGTCATCACCTGTCTTTCACAGAGACACACACATGTACCCGCATGGATGCGTGAATGCATACACTGATACTCAGAATATTTCCCTTGCACACATGCATGCACGTACTGTTGCGTAGAAACACACAGACAAAGAGGGGCAAGCTTTTGGCTTGGGCTCTTAGTCAGATACCACTACCCTTTCCTTTTTTTCTTTCATTCATATGCCATGTCTTTTTCTGTCTCCCTGAGTGCCCAACGTCTCGCTCTCTTTCTGATTATTTTCCTTCTCTCTCTCTCTCCCTCTCTCTCTCTCTCTCTCTCTCTCTCTCTCTCTCTCTCTCTGTCTCTCTCTCTCTCTCTCTCTCTCTCTCTCTCTCTCTCTCTCTCTCTCTCTCTCCCAACCAAAGCTTGACATACAGAGCGCCAGCCACCCGTGAGATGAGCGATTTAGTAATTGTGCAGCTGGCAGCCCAGGCATGGGGCTTGTGCAGCAGTAGCGATCCTGTGGCATATATGGGCACAAAGGCTAGTCCAGTGGGGAAAGGAAAGTCAAATAAAAAGACGGAAAAGCAAAGGTGGAGAGACAGACAACAATGACTTGAAGGGGGTAGTTTGTGAAAAAGAGATTCAAGAACAATTAATGTACGTAAAGCCTGTGGATGTTCTCATTTGTACAGGTCATCGCTCTCCCCAGCTTCTTCCTAGACAAATAACCAAGTCCAGTTGCTTTTGACTGAAATTGCTTTGGGGATAATGGACGTAAAGAGGAAGTGAGAAAAAAGAGAGTGGGTGCATGCTCATATGTGGGTGGAAGCTTTTGAGTTTTGAAGAGTAGTAGCGGTATTGGCATTGGAGAGAAGGAACAAAGGAGAGGGAGGAAGGGGTGGTAGAGATTTGAAGAGAAAGGGAGGGATGGGGGTGGAAAAGCAGCAATTAGTGTAATTAGGAGACCAGCTTTAGCAAGGCACTGACAATATGTCACCTCTCATTATAACCCATAAGCAAACAGCAGCCTAATGCAAGGCAGCACCCATTCTCTCGACAGTTCCCTGTGTCAATGCAGATTTTGTTCTCCCCAGTCAAGCTCCGCTGCATATCATTGACTTGCCAATACAACATGGGGTTTTAGATTCAGAATATAGAGTCCAGTTGGGGAGACCCAAACAATTGCAATGTCGAACTAGCATGCTGCTGGAGTACGGGATGTTTTGCAGCCAAACAGAAAGGATCCTTGTTAAACTACATTGGGACTGATTAATTTTCATGGATGAAATATCTTACATGTTTGTGCAGAGGTGGTTTGAATGGGGGATTACACGTTGTGGTCCGTTGGAATTGAATTTTGGATGATCATGGCATGAGATCTGACTTGTGCTTTAAAGTAGTGCACAAGTATTATTTTTTTTCATACAACATAACCAGTATACAACATAACTTAATAATTTTTGAGTTGCAGACATGTTTATCATTGTTGAATGTTTGCCTGTTTATAAATATTTACGCAGCTTCCATGAACCAGTACACTTGTTTTCATGGCAAGTCTTCTGCCCTCCTTATTTCTTTTTATATTGTGAGTCTCACAGCAAACAGCCCATTAAAACTTTACCATTGCTTTATAAACACTATAAAGAGACATATTTTCTGTTATGCATTTTTTTCACTCATCTGTGACATGGCACGGGGCCGCTGAACCTAGTGACTGTGACAAATTGGGATTGGAAATGACAAAATGGGCTATTTAATAAGCATGGCGTAGGGGATTGAACTCTGGTGTCGGGTTCATTCGAACAAGCAGACTGTCTGAACTCCTCCTGGGCCCGGCTTTGATGGCAGCTTTCATCCATCTGATGTGGAGATTCTGGCAACGGAAGATGAAGCCGGGCCTGTCTTCCTATCTACGGTGTGTGTTAAGTTGGGCATGCTTGTGTGTGTGTGTGTGTGTGTGTGTGTGTGTGTGTGTGTGTGTGTGTGTGTGTGTGTGTGTGTGTGTGTGTGTGTGTGTGTGTGTGTGTGTGTGTGTGTGTGTGTGTGTGTGTGTGTGTGTGTGTGTGTGTGTGTTTGTGTGTGAATGCGTGCGCTCGTATGCACAGGGATGTTTTTTGAGTAAATGCATAATCAGTGCACACATCAATCTGAGGCAAATGTATATACGGTGGAGAGGGAGTGGCGGGGGGGGATGAGTTAACCTCAGGCTTTTCACTTTAACTTTGAACTCATATATAAAATACTTCGTTTAGATAGTAATCATGTGTGCAATTTTTGTTTTGTTTTGTTTGTTTGATCTTTTTTCACTGTGGCCTCTGAAATGAATTATTATTAGAGAGCGTTGCAGAGTGATGATTATATTCACTAATGGCACCATGCTCATTTGAGTTGTCACATTGTATATTTTAGCATGTGAGGATACAGCGAGAAATGTTGGCATATGCATACAGCACGTGTAAGAATGTAAAGAAAACACAAGAGGAAGTTGATGGCTCGTCATACAAGACTGACATAAGTAAATATGTTTTAAAGTAATACAGGATGGATTTGAAAAACTATAAAGAAATGAGAGGGGAGATCGATAAAAAAAAAACATTTAGAAAAACGGGACAAACATAAAACTACGTAGGAAGCCTAACTGAAGGAACCTGCCAAGACTGTCAAGCAGACAACAGGCAAAAAAGGCAATAAAAGAACAAATAAAAGTGACAGTGGAGTGCAAAGGAGAAATAAGTGTGAAAGACGGTGTCGATGGGCAGAGAGCAAAAGGGATGATAGAAAAGTGGTAAGGGCAGGGTGACGAAGGAGAAAAGTGAGCAGAAAGCCAAAGGAGAAGACAACAAAACAAAATGACACAGAGAAAGAGATGAGAGTTAAAGGATGAAAGGCAATAGGTTTTAGAACTTGTTGCCAGTGAGTTAGACAGAGACAAACAAAGATAGAAAAGGCAAAGAGGTGCATCGAATGATGAAGGAAAGTGAGAAATGAAGAGTGAAGAAGAGAATTAATGTAGGATGGGTGGTGGATGGAAAGGGAGTGTGCGTCTGTGTGTGTATACTTGCATGTATTACTAAAATCAAATGTTTTGTAAGTTTACGTTGCATTTTCTGCACATTTGTTTTTGTGTTTTGATTACACTAGCCTCCCAGGAAGGAAAAAAGTTTCAGCCCAACATGAGAACTCTTTTGACAAGCTTCAACACACACCAATGTCTGTATAAGCATGAATTATGAATAAAATACATTTTCTACTAATGCGCAATTCAATCCTATGAGGAATTTTATAATTGCAGTCTGATTCATAATTTTTTTCCCAAGTTAAACGGTGTGTCTGTGCAAAAAGGAGAAGCCTTGTATTTTTCAATCAATAATTCACAGTACTCATGTGCAGTCCACACAACTCTCTGAAGTGGCATCTAATCTGATTGGTCAGGGAAGGCACAATAGAGAGTGGGCTAACGGCAGAGCAGGGAGGCAAAGATAACAAGCTTATCACAGTTTGGAAAATAAGTAAGACAAAACTTGTTTTGGAGACAAGCTCAAATAAGCCACTGACCAATTAGCTGGTGTGTCAGCCTCATTCAAAAATCAATCCTGAATATTGAACCTGACATAGCATCAGGAAAATCACAACAATGGATTATTAGCAGCTGTGACATGACACTGGTATTATTTCTAACTTCGTAGGCTGTGTGTGTGTGTGTGTGTGTATGTGTGTGTGTGTGTGTGTGTGTGTGTGTGTGTGTGTGTGTGTGTGTGTGTGTGTGTGTGTGTGTGTGTGTGTGTGTGTGTGTGTGTGTGTGTGTGTGTGTGTGTGTGTGTGTGTGTGTGTGTGTGTGTGTGTGTGTGTGTGTGTGTGTGTGTGTGTGTGTGTGTCATCAGGGCAAAATGTGGTCCTGAAGGCGGTTTCGCATACTTTGGGAGATGTTTGTCTGTCTGTGGCCAGATTCTGTCACCGCAATAGCATCATAACCATGCAAGATACAGTCGCGAAACGTTACAGGTTATGGTTGCTGTGATCAAAATAAAGGTTGATTTCAAAGATGAGTGTGGTCCAAGCAAGGGTGCTGGAAGTATGGGGGGTAGGAAGAAGGGAAAGGAAAATTGGCCCTCTATTTTCAGCATCTGGCTCGATTTGGCTGATGTGATCCCATCGCAAGATGCTCTCTAGGGTTATAATCTATTACTAACTTGCACTACTTAAAGTTTAAACGTGTTCTCACGAACACATTCGTAGGAAATCCTACGTAAACTAACGCACAGAAATTCAAAGAAGTTCCTACTAAAAAAAAAAACAAGTTGGTGGACCGCAGGACGGACCGGAAGTCAAAATACGCTCAACCGAGGTGCAACAACATGACTGGTTTTAGACAACAAAAGGTTACGGTTAAGCATAAAAAACACTTGGTCAGGATTAGAAAAAAAGCCGTAATGGACCAATAGTCCAGAATAGTGCAGAAAATCGCCAACTCAAAAGTGCTCATTTTGTTCTTGCCTTATAAGCATTGTTGGAGGGAGATTTTCTTTGCCAACGACTGGTTGCCAGTCATTGTTGTGCACATGATAAATAAAATAAGAACCTTGAACCTTGAATTTGCTAGAGGTTCCATTTATTTCTCTTTCTGTTGTTCAAATATTTTCTATTGTGTGTTTTGTATGCTGCATTTCCCCACAATGTTTATTCAACAATATTCAATTTTTTTTAGATACAAGCTTTCGAGAATATGGGTCATATTTTCTCCAGTAAAGGCAGGCATTTGAATGTATTCTCCCCTTCCATCTTGTACTGTTCCCAATCTACAAAGTCTGATAAGGTGTATGTAACATGGAACAAAATATTTAATTCATCATCACATGCAATTACATCATCCTCTTGCATTTTTATGATAAAAACACATTATGTAACATTAGTATACGCTGTAGACAAAAACATAGCATTAGATTCTTAGTCCATAAAAACATACTTTCCTCCAAGCTGAACAATAGATACAGAGAGAAAGTTATGGATTTATGAATTCATGAAGTGTGTAAAATTTGCTTAAAAATTTAAACTGGCACGTATTTGAGTCATAATCCACTTCCACAACAACCATTATGAAGCTTTATTTGTAAAGCTACATTAATCTTACTGAAACATAGTCAACAATAAGCCAATTACAGCTAAAACGGTCACCAGTTGACACAGTACATGTTCCAAGATACCCAATGTAATGTGATGAAGCGGGTAATAAACAGGATGTAAACACACTTTGCTGCAATATGGACACATAAAAAACACAACAGTCATGCAACATATCCTTAGTTTTAGGCAAACATCTAAGCCAAACATAATTACTGTGTCATCCACAACATAATTAAGAACAGCTCACTTTACATCATGTTACATCAATGGCATCATTGTGTGCTGAACCTGAGCTTTGCAGGCTATTTCACAATGATAAGGATGTATTTTATTTTTGATTTTAAAGTACTATTTTCTTCAGTGTAATATTGCTATCTATTTAGTTACCAGCATAAAGTGACACAACCTGTGTGATCCCATTGCAAGATGGTCTCCAGTTTATTTATTCAGTTAATGATAACTTATTCAGATTTTTGCTCAGAGCAGCATGTCAGCAAAAGGGGGCCAATGATTTGAGCCACTAGGGCCACTGTACTTTGCATGCTGCGGGTCAAATGCATTGTAACACACACTGCTACATTACGTACTTGCATGCCCTTAAATGTTTGTGCATGTAAGACTGTGTGACAGAGAGACAGAGAAGACTGTCTGCCCACTCTTGGTCACATGCTTATAAGTTTGCAGTGATCAGCCTTGCCTGGTTGTCGTCTGTCTATTGCCAACTGTCAAAGGGCGTGCTCTGGGCATGCCCACAAATGAGAGGCTGCATCCATGCTCTAGAATCAATCCAGCACTCTAATAGGTCACGCATGGCTGCACAGTGCTTGCCAATAGCTTTGGATTGGAGAATGACTAGAGAGTGGAAAGAGGAAAGAGATACACAGACTGATATGTCAGCTGCATTTTCATTTTCCACAACAAGTTTTGCTGGCCACGGCTAGAAAAGAGAGGCCATTAATTGACATGTTACAAATTTACCTCCACTAGCGATTGCTTCTGACTCAAATGTAGTGAGGGCCAAGTTTGAATGAAACCAGAATGCACTAATGTAAATCTCTTTTTTTCTCCCCCTCTGACTCATTAGAGCTCCCTACTTTTAGACCTACATGTAATTATGAGTAAATGTGTACACGCTTAATAAAATTCCCCAAGTGGGAAGGCAGATCAGAAGGAGGAGATTCATTGGAGGAGTGAGTATTTTGTTTTTAGATACCAAATAGCTCGGGCTCAGAAAATGTTAAACTTCACAAAGCAACTTCTGGGCCATTGGTGCACTCATCACAATATTTGATACAAATGCTTTCTAATTAAACATATTCAGTCTGCCTGCCGCAATGTTACATCATCTACTATAAGGGAACAGTCAAAGTGCAGATAGGCAAAAACAAATTAATTCTATCCTCCCTGTGACATTCGCCTTTGAGGCACAGAGGAATAAACATAATGTTTTTTTTGTTTTTTTTATTTCTTTGAAGTTATCACTCCACAGCTCAAAAATATCTAATAGGAAACTTGAGAAGAAATATTTTTGATCAATTTAAGTCAAGCAATGATTTTTTATATACTGTCATTCAAAGTTCAAACAGACCCCTGCACGTACGGCAGACACCAAAAATGACATGTTCACCAGCAGGTGGCGCTATAATCAAGTTGAACAATCAAGTTTTTGCCTGTAACTCCCACATAATAGCTCGCACGTTCAAAATTCTTACATTCAGGCATTCCCTGAACCTACGTGAATTTGGGGATACAGACTTTTTTCGCGATAAATGCAAAAACTACTTTTTTAAACTCCTCCTAGGCCGAGTATCAAATCAAGATGAAACTTGGTTCACGTAATGTTTGGATGGTCCTGTCCTAAAAGTTATCAAAAGAATTCCAATAAAATGCAGAACTTATTAAGGAACAACTTCCTGTAGATTACAGTCAAAACAGGAAGCGCTGCGTATCTCCCTCAAGTTGTGTCAATCGACACAAAACTTCAATTTCCCACTAATCAACCCTAGGTGGCGCTGTTGTGCCAAATTCATCATATCTTAGCAATTACAATTCAGATTAACAAGAAACTTAGAACAATAGTTTCTGATGCTCGTCTGAGGCTTTGAGAAAAATATGACATCAATCATCCAGGAGGTGGCGCAGTTTTGAATATCACTCATACTGGAGCATCAACCGTACAAGTTATGAAAACAAAACTTTCAGGGAAGGTATAGACTGGTGCCCCCACACACAGCGAAAATGACACGTCCACCACAAGGTGGCAAAGGCTTTTTGGGATCTAACTTCCACATCGTATATTGCAAATATAGATTTATTGTACGTTGTTCTTTGAAAGGCGCTGAATCTTGGGATTTAGACCACAACACATTTCTACCTAGTATTTTTGCACAAAATTGCAAGAAATTAAAAAAATATTTTATCAAACTCTTCCTAGGCTAAGACTTCGATCACCACGAAACTTCGCAGGAATTATCCGTTCGTCTTGATTTAAAGTTATCAAAATAATTGTAATGGTCCAAAACATGTGTCTGTCATGAAAAAACAACTTCATGTATGTTCTACTCATAACAGGAAGTATTATATTTATTTGCAATTACTAGTCTGATTACCTTCAAACTCGGATTGGGAGTTCTCCATGGTAACATCAGGCTCTGTGCAAAATTTGAGGTCAATCTAACATTAGTTGTCGCTGTTACACAAAATTAAAAAATACACAAACCATGCGAAAAATATTCAAGACCTACTTTTGCGAACTCGTCCCAGGCCAATAGTCTCATCAGCATGAAATTTTGCACACATAATCTTTTTAACCATAGCATCAAAAGTAGAATTTCACAATATGACAGTTATAGAGGAAAGACTTGGTACACTCTCAAAACAGGAAATGGTGCGTTACTTTTAAGTAGTTTCTCTGATTATCACACAACTCGGAAAAGTTATTTCCCGAGCTGCACTGAGGGTCTGTGCAGAATCTGACATAAATCAGTGACAAGCTGGGGCTGTTATGTAAAATTGAGTAATGCATGCATTATGTGAACAAACACAAAATCTACTCATTAAAATACCTACACTTTCTTTTTTCAAACTACAATCTGTGCTGCGTTTAAGCTGCAACTTGTGTCTTGCCCATGGACCTGCAGGTCCGAATTGCATCGACTCTGCGGGTCGCCAGGTCCAAGTTGCATTGGGGGGCTTGGACTCTGTTGTTACCTGCTTTCAGGTCTAGTCATTATTATTATTATTATTAGGGAAAGAAGAGGGAGAAACATTATTTCAACGGATAAGAGATTACTAACTCCAAGGTTCTTTGCACCTCAGGTAGGAGGCAACGAAGCAGACAGGATTGTCTTTTGCAGACAGTCAGCCACAAACAGCGACTGTGGAACTTTAGGCAGTAATGTTGGAACTTCCTGTTTAGCAATACAACCAGGGGTGGCCTGGCTGCAGAGCGACACAGCACTGCTTTACCAGAAAGTGATAATAATGTGTCAACTCCACTGCCAGGCAGCCTCGATTGGCCATCATCCTCCTCTGCAGTGGCAAGTGGTGGATCTTAAGAGATGTACACAGGGCAGTCGGAAGAGCCCAGTCTCATTCTGTCTGACTGCTGTCAGAAAAGGGATAATGCTGGAAAAAAGGGCCACCACTGCCAACAAGCACAATCCTACTGTAAGTGGATGCAGGCAGTGTGGCATGCTCATTGCTGAGGCACACAGTGAACCACTAGTGATGGTCTGCCATGCCAAATCCAGGACACAAGTATGTCTGTGTAGAGAGACAAAGTGGTCCATAACTGCTGAATTGTCTCTCTGGAGTTCAGTGTTGTTATGTCTAGTACTAAATCAATATGTATGGGGAATGGGGTGATCGTAGCCCAATGGCTGTTGGCAGGCTTATCATTGATTTTCTGACCATACATGTTTTTTACTTGATCCATATTAGCAACTAAAAGACAACATACCGCCTCTTCTTTAACTTATTTTTTTAGCCGCACGTTGTTATGTTGGCCAGTCAAACCCTTTTATCCTGACTGAGATATCTATACATGATATAAAACTAGGTAATTGATTGCCATGGATGCCCTTGCTTTGAATGATGTCAGCACATCTATGTCCACAGGACATCACTAGTTTCTCACACTGTTCTGGTTTGATCTTGGTCCATTCTTCTTGCAGTCTCTTCTATAGTTGGGTAACTGTAGTGGGTTTCGTAGTCATTACTCTGCTGCTAAGGATTTTTCGGAGATTCTCTATTCAGTCTTTCCCCAGTCCTACGCCAAACATAATAATTCCCATCAGAAACAAATAAAGTGCACTCTGGATCACTTCTTCTCTGTCCACACAACATGCTCCTAAGCAAAGGCAAGCCTTGCCTTTTAAAACTTTTGCTGATGAGAGATTTGGTCAATGCAGAGTGGGATTTCAGTCCAAAAAGTCTTGAACAGCGAGACAATGTGTGTCGAGATCGATCCTTGGGGTGTTAAGCATCGTACTGGCGAGCAACTCCAGCTGCAGTGTTGAACCGATTCCCCATTGAGTCTTTGCATAATCCTGTGCTCTTGTGCACTTGTTTAACATACACAACCGGCCTTTTTGAGGGACATGAATTAATCTGTGATTTAGTAAGTTTTAGTAAGTTTTACTGTTTTTGAAATCACAGACACAGACGCCCAACCTCTCTTGCAGTGTATGAGAGGGTCATCCCTTTGGCCTTCATCTGGACAACCTGCTGTCGCAGGATTTCAGTCACCTTAGAGCGGCTTGTCATCTTTCAAAGTAACCAGGGGTGCACTTACACTGTCCATTTGTATCATGCCCAAGGATGCTTCACGGCTAACGTCTAGTTCATTTGATCAACGTGAGTACAACTGTACCGCTCCCAGGCGTGGCAAGCTTGCCGGCCGCGGCCCGGTTGAGAGAGGTGGGCTTTTCAAAAGCACGGATGCACATGTAAGGACATGAGCGGGTGCACATGTATGAGCACAACTGCGAGCATTGACAGCGGTCCTGATGTCTATTCATATACGACTGTTCCTCGCGACGGACATTTAAAAAGATGCCGCCAAATTTACTCTTTTATCAAATTCTGAACCAAAATAATAACTATTTCAGAATAAATCAAGTATTTATAATTTTTTCTCTAATTTTCATCTCCATTGTATGTATATAGATACATATATGAGTACACAGTGGCAACGAAAACCTTCCCTTTGACCAGCAGGAACGTCGGACAGACCCAGCTCTATGAAGGACGGACATCTGTCTTGATCGGTTGGGGAGGAAGAAAAGGAGAGAGAAAGAGAGAAGAGACAGACAGACAGATGGACAGAGAGAGATAAAGACAGACACTAAGACAGAGAGAGAGACAATCCAAGAGATGCAAGCAACCACAAAAGTAAAAGTAACTATAATAATATCTATAGTAATGTGAATATGCAGTTAATATAGTAGAATTTTATAAACAAGCATAGCTAAGCTGGTAGAATATGACAGTGACAATGATTATGGTGGTAAATATGATCAATAATGAGTAGTGGTAATAACAGCTGTGACACAATTAGATATATTACTGTTGATGTTTTTATGGCTACAAATTTATAATTTATAAAACTAATTATTTTATATGAGTTATAGTGATAATATCAGCAGGAAGCGTCATGCAGGAGCACAAACCACTCCGGGGGAATAAGTTGAATTAGTAACATGCATTAAAAGGACATGAATGATACAGATTGACAGGATAGAAGCTCAGAGTATCCGGAAAAGTATTATCACATGGCAGACTAGGCCTATAGCAGCATAAGCCCTAACTATAAGCTTTATCAAAGAGGAAAGTTAAAGTTTACTTTTAAATATAGGGACGGTGTCTGCCTCCCGAATAACACTTGGGAGTTGGTTCCACAGAAGTGGAGCTTGGTTTGCTTCCCATTCTACTTTTGGGGACTCTAGGAACGTCTAGTAGCCCGGCATTCTCAGAGCGCAGCCATCAGTAATACGGTACTATGAGCTCTTTAAGATACAACGGAGCCTGACCAATAAGCGCTTTGTAAGTAAAAATAAGGATTTGAAATTATATTCTAGATTTAACAGGTAGCCAATACAAAGAGGCTAAAACAGGAGAAATATGTTCTCTTCGATTGGTTTTAGTTAGTATACAAACTGCAGTATTTTGGACAATTGGAGACTCTTAACACACTTATCAGAGCAGCCTGATAATAAGGAGTTGCAATAATCCAGCCTAGAAGTAACAAATGCATGGACTAGTTTTTCTGTATCTTTCTGAGACACAATGTTCCTAATTTTCGCAATATTACGCAGTTGAAAATGTGCAGTCCTTCCGTTAGTCTTATGTAAGAGAGCATATCCTGATCAAATATATCGCCCAAATTCCTTACTGTGGGACTGGGGGACAACACAATACCATCCAGAGTAACAATATATTTAGATATCAAGTTTCAGAGGCCTAAGGTTCCAAGTACAATAACTTCAGTTTTATCTGAGTTTAAGATAAATTGTCTCTAATAGTTATAATTTTATCATTAAAGAAGGTCATAAAGTTGTTGCTACTGAGGGTTATAGAAATACAAGGCTTAGTCACCTAACAAGTGCCAGATTTCATTGCGGTATTGCTACTTAATTGGGTGTAGCTAATCAATTCCGGCATCACATGACTTAATACACCATATGCACTATAACATCACCAATATGTTATGCATATGTTATGTTATGTGCAATCCCCACATAGTTCCTCTATCAACTGTACGGATTGAACAAAGAGGGCTAAGCTGTTTAAGTTGCCCCTCAACTGTTGAGATTGGACAACCCTAGAGCAGTTGGTTTCCAATACCACGGACATTGCCTTGACCAACAGTCTGAGAAGGAATTATTTCCGGAAGCTCCAAGAGCGCCACCAGGCAGGAGGAGAGTGAGATTAGAAGTCCTCTCCCAGCAGGCAGAAATACAATAGGTTTAACCACCTGCTGGCCTGAGGATCTTTTATTTGACTGGTGTTGCAATCATCCTTTCTTGAGGTCACAAGGCCAGAGACATACTAAATGTTATTGTTTCTTCTTTTTCTGTTATCCACCTTTTGTTCTGAATGTTTCAAAGAGACCATTAATCACACCAACAGCCACACTCAGTCTATTTCACTCATTATTTTTCAGTTCTCTTTCATTTTCCTTTTGTCTTGCTCTTTTTCATTTACCCTTCATCCTTCTAACCTCTGTGTGTGTGTCTCTGCTCCATCAGCTCTGTCTTTCTGTCTAACCTCTGTGCATGTTTCACAACAGCCGAGGACTGTATCTGCTCCCCCTACTACTCTCCGGTGTTTGTCTGAAGTATTAGGGGGTTGTTGCCTTATTGGATAGAATTAATAGATTAATACTTTTATCCAATTAGTGCTCCCTCATGCAATTAATCAGCTGGCTGATGTAAGGGCCGCTTCACCAGTCGGACGAAAGGCAGACAGATGCTTTGGATCTGGTGTGTGATGAACAATGACCTCTCTCTTGCCTGTTTTCTCTCTCTCTCTCTCTCTCTCTCTCTCTCTCTCTCTCTCTCTCTCTCTCTCTCTCTCTCTCTCTCTCTCTCTCTCTCTCTCTCTCTCTCTCTCTCCTTCCTATTTCATCACACCTGTATTTTCTTTCCCTTTTTCATTCTATTGCCATCGCTCTCCAGCTTGCGGCACATTGTTGAAACTTTTGCTGAACACAAAAACTCTGGCGGGCAAACATTTCCTTCAGATATACAAAATAATCTCATCTCATCTCATCTCATCTTCATCCGCTTATCCGGGGTCGGGTTGCGGGGGCAGCAGCTTTAGCAGGGGACCCCAAACTTCCCTTTCCCGGGCCACATTAACCAGCTCTAACTGGGGGATCCCGAGGCGTTCCCAGGCCAGTGTGGAGATATAATCTCTCCACCTAGTCCTGGGTCTTCCCCGAGGCCTCCTCCCAGCTGGACGTGCCTGGAACACCTCCCTAGGGAGGCGCCCAGGGGGCATCCTTACTAGATGCCCAAACCACCTCAACTGGCTCCTTTCAACGCTAAGGAGCAGCGGCTCTACTCCGAGTTCCTCACGGATGGCTGAACTTCTCACCCTATCTCTAAGGGAGACTGCAGCCACCCTCCTGAGAAAACCCATTTCGTCCGCTTGTACCCGCGACCTCGTTCTTTCGGTCATGACCATAGATGAGGGTAGGAACGAAGATTGACCGGTAGATCGAGAGCTTTGCCTTCCGGCTCAGCTCTCTTTTCGTCACAACGGTGCGGTAGAGTGACTGCAACACCGCCCCTGCTGCTCCGATTCTCTGACCAAACTCACGCTCCATCGTCCCCTCACTCGTGAACATGATCCCGAGGTACTTGAACTCCTTCACTTGCTTACTCCAGGTAGGGAATGAGTCCTTACCCCAAGTGAAGGAGTATACAAAATAAAACCAACATATTTTGGGTTTTGTGACTTGGATCACACATATAGGTGGTGTTGTTTGTGTTTGTTTTATTGTTTACAATTTCCAACGCATTTAGAATTATAGGGCATACATACCAATGATGTCATTCTAAATCCCGACTGATTTTGAAGGACCTTTAAAAGTATCGAGTAGAAAACATCTTCAGATTCAGCCTCTTTGTAATTATAACATATATTTCCTTTTCTGTCTTTCTGACAGGTTTTCCCTGTTCCTGCCTTTGAATCACTGATGGAGTTATCATGATGGCCGAAAAAATACCATAGGACCTTTTGAAGAATGAACTTTCCAGACCACTGGATTGTTCTGGAGGGAAAAGCCATTGAATATCAAACAAAATCACCAACAGTAAAATTAGTTGGCCTTTTCTCAGTTCAATGATTCTGTTTGAGAAGGCAAAACTGTTCATAACTTTTCAAGGAACTGGATAACAGAAGAGGTTTCTTTGCAAAAAAGTTCCATTTAGTAATTTTTAGACAGCTTAGTATTAAAACACTTGAAAAACGCACCAACCATAGGAATGTTTGGCTAGAACATCAGATGCAGTGAAGCAGTAACAACTGAGTCAAAAATGGATGGAAACCACCACTCTTCAAGGGCGTGTTTCTCAAGGCCATAGTTTGCCTGTCTCTCCCTGATTCCCCACTGATTAGTGAGACAGCTCAGTAAAATCTGATCTTTTTGTTTCCTTCAAAAATTTCAATTAGAAAGACAGTCCTTCACTACTTTAGGTCATTATCGGAAAAGGTGCTATACGAGGTTGGGCAGATACTGACTGTGTTACAATACAAACCTGCACTCTGCAGGTGGTAGGAATCCAATATGCTACATGATGTGCCCTGTATTCAAGTGATAACCTCAGATATATTTGTGATCCCATGGATTAACTTTCAAGTTCTTACTTTTAAGTTTGCCCTTGCAGAGTTTTATTTGGTATAGAACTACAACTGAAACACTCTTCTTGTCTACGTCTTTTATATTCCATGTAGACCCAGAACAAATTTATTTTTTATCTTTTCCTATTAACTTATTTGCTTTATTGAAAATGACGCCTTCTTGGACAACAGGGGCTTGGACACTGTTGGCTTTTCTTAGCTGCTGTAGTTTTGGCTTGTGCAAGGCCTCAAGGACTAGTGGTTCGACCACAGGAGGGAGTAGACAGGAGCAAGGACCCTCGTCGTTGGATCGCGTGAAGAGAGGATGGGTGTGGAACCAGTTTTTTGTGGTGGAGGAGTACACAGGCACAGAGCCACTTTACGTAGGAAAGGTAAGACATTTACTATAATTATCATCATCTTATTACCATCCCATTCATCAGCTGTCTCTCGAAAAAAACTTCAGCGAGTTCATTGGAGTAGACAGCATGTTAGATTTGATTGCCTTATAGGACATGATTTGAAAAGATAGGATATTAATGCAGGCAGCACGAGACTCAGCGATGAGTCATACACATCCATCATGTGATCCCCTTGTTTCTAATCATTTAGACATTGCGGTTGACCGGCTAATATTGCATCTGCATATATTGATCTCTCTATTCCTACAAATTAATGGAGATGTTTCTACAGAAGGGTTGGGTGTTACAGAATAATTATCATTTGGCCATTAATTGTCTGCGATTGTGATTGTGCTGTATTTCTGTCTGTTGGGAGACGGAGAGATAAATAAAGAGAAACTGAGTGGTACATGAGGAAAGAGTGGAGGAAGAGGGGAGGCTGCTAAGAGATACTTCATACACTGACTAGTGATTCATTAAAGGACAGGGTGCCAGGGAAGTGAACAGATATAAAAGAGCTGATGAAAACTCGTGGGAGTGACACAGCAGGAGGTGGAACTAGATGATTTTATTAATGATTTTATTAATAACATTATCTAACGTTATTGCACTTCATGTGACTAGGACATCGACCAGTGCTATCGGTATAATAAATGGTTTGTGTGAGTGTAGTTGCAGTGTTGTCTGTGTGTAACTCTCTCTCTCACACACAGATGGACAATTTTTGGTGTCAACACTTTAAATTGAGCAGTAGAGGATTAAAGCCAAGCAGTGTGCCTCTGTACTGGATAATTACAACAAGGATTTTTTTCACATTAATTACATAACTCAGCAAACTTGCCAAGCTGGCTCACACTTTGGCTGCCACTATTCTGCTAATGAAATCAGATCTACCAATAAAATGACCACTCACATGGCATTAAATTGGCAGCTTTGGTCAGTAAGTTTGATATAATAAATCCTTGGTGACTTAAATGATTCAACTATATTTTTACTTCTTGCCATTTACTTTTCAAAAAAATGTGTTGTAATAAAATGAAGGGAATAGGGAACACTCAGAAAGTGGACTTTTGTCAGAGGCAGAGCTACTGTTGAGCCCAGATAATCCTAAATGGCTGTTGTTAAAGGCAAAAATGACACATTCTTTTTTTCCTCTGCCATGTTTCTTTATCCTCTATCTTGACAAAAGCTGACAGAAATAACTCTATTTTAAGAGAGTGTTTGTGTGGAGTTTGTATGTAGCATGTGCTTTTATATTTTTTGCAACAATTTTTATGGCTGTATCTGACATGGATTTCTTTATCCTGTCTCAGCATGAAACTTAAACACACTCCTTGTCCATGTCCAAGGTGATTTTTTTTTGGCCCTTTTGTTTTTACTTGTCTTTCAACTTGAAGCCAAATGAAAAAGATGGCTCATCTTTTTTGTCAACCAAAATGTCTACATCCTTCTTATATAAAGAAGATATATCTTTATTATATATATTATATATTTATTATTATTATTATTATATATATATAATTGATTTATGGCTTATCACATCCTTGGTTTGGTGAAGTTTAGTATGGTGTAATCCTCAAAATAAGCATATTCTAAGTAGTTTTCAACTTGCTGTTTCCTTTCCTTCTATCATAGCAGTTGTCAGAGGAAATACGTTAAAAAAAAAGAAGATATTTATGAGATCTTTACTGTCTGTAGAGTTCCTTTGTGATACCCGAGCAGCCTTGGGTGACATAATTTGAATGCCTTGTGTGTGTGTGTGTTTATGAATGAGAGGAAAAAGTCTTTGGCCATGGACACAGTTAATCAAACAACAGAAAAATACACATACTATGCCAGTTAAAGAAATTCTCCTCATTGCAATGATCCAAGCTATAATTAGTCAAACCTAGGTCCAAACATCGCAAGGTTGTCATCAAAGAGAAACAAAAAAATATCAGAAGCTGCGGTGCTGTTGTACACGGTGTTGTATGGAGCCACATTTCCCATTTAAAAGCATAAGAATGCTTTTTGTTGACTCTGCTCTGACATCTTTTGAAATTGTTTTTAAATAATGTCATTACCATTTTATGTGGCTCTTTTCTGTCCTATGTGCATGCTTCCATCCACTTACTAGTCTGCCACCTATCCCAGCATGATCGCCCCCTGATCTTTATTTGTCTTCTCCCTCTGACTTTCTTCTTTATCTTTTACTCTCCACTATGCCACCATTGATTCTCCCCTCTCGTCTTTGGCTCTGTCTCCCATGGTCTGTAACCTTCCTTCCCCATAGCTGTCTCCACCTTGGCTGTCTCTAATACAGTCACCTTGTTAACACTTTGAAGTTGTTAAGATCAGAGAGCTTGACAAGCTGCAGTGAAATGTGGCAGGCCTACTCCTGATTATACAGACTTAAATATAAGACAGCCAATTTGCTCCTGCTTTGAAACCCTCAATAAACCAAGGATTCAGTGCAGTCCACATTTTGATAGCTCCACTGGAAATGTGAAATTGTGCTCCACAAACGTCTCGCCATTCTATTCTATTCTTCTCTACTGTTATGAGATTCTGTTATTAGATAGTACATTTGCTTGTGCATAGAGTCTGTAAACATCTTCGATTCAAATTCACAAGCGTGTCAATAGACTTGCAGGGTTTGGGTTGCAGATCCTACAGATGTAAAAGCAATGTCTTTCCAATACTAAATTTTTACTAACCACTCCGTCATGCATTTACTTAAGATGAGTTTGTTCTTTCACATACTTTTGATGTACAAACTCAAAAGAGCTGACTACCAACAAGGAAACTTTCCATCACTGCATGTGAGTCATATGTCACCCCCTTCAGTGACAGCTAGACACTGTTATGACCCAAAGGTGAACCTGACAGGGCATCAACAACCTCATTATGCCCTTAGTCACCCCACAGCCCTCCACTGTAAACCCGAAGGCATTGCCAACTACTGCTTTTGTAACGTTTAACTTAAAGCCAGATGCTGAATCATAATAACTGCTAAGTTATGATAACAAATGCACATTTTTTGTTGGTTTAAGGAATAGGTTCCGACTTTTAGCCATCTACCCTATATTGCTATGCCCTACTGTATGTTGAGGGAGTTACCGGTTGCTATAATCATTCTTTCCATGCTGGTTATGAAGTAATTTGAATTTAAAAAATCCACATTCTTTCTATATTAATTGTATTATATTGGTAAATTACCAACAATTAGTATGCCAAATTACTTAGAAGTTCATGTTTCCTGTTTAACCATGGATGTACAGACAGTAATCACTGAATTCATTTTATGTGGAAGAAAACTTGAAAATGTAATGATCTCCAGCACGATACGGTGTGCATGTTCCTGACCAAACTGTCGGAAACAGTTGCCATTAATGTGCCATGAGGGCCCAGCGTTCTCTTGTGGGGTCTGTGCTCCCAGCCCAGCACTGGACTGGCATCCGCGAGAGAACACCAGAATTGGCAGGTCTGCCATTGGTGCTGCGTTCTCTTCACAGACGAGAACAGGTTGACACTGAGCACATGTGACAGACTTGAAAGAGTTTGGCGGTGCGTCTGTGGTGGTCTAGGTAAGGATTTAATTGTAGGCTCGCACAGACCTCCATGACATGCTGTTAGGTACAGGGATGAAATCCTCAGAGTGATTGTCAGATCTTCAGTGGTGCAGTGGGCCTCAGTTACTCCTGGTGCAGGACAATGCCTGGGCTCATGTGGCCAGAGAGAGTAGGCAGTTCCCGAACAACGAAGGCATTGGTGCTACTGACTGGCCCTCAGGTTCCCCTGACAAAAATCCAATTCTGCATGTTATGTATCAGTGCATACATTGCCAAAAAGTACAGTCACAGACTGCCCAAGAGCTCCCTGATGCCCTGATCCAGGTCTGCGAGGAGATCCTCCAGGATACTATCTGCCAACTCATCAGAAGCCCAGACGTCGTCCAGAGTGCATACAGGCACATACACACTAGGTAGTCACATTATGAGTTGCCATGATCAGTGTGATTTTGAAATCCAGCTTTCAGTGGGATGATGATTCTGTTTTCCTTTGACCATTGTTACATAATTTTGTTCTCAACAAATTATACAGTGTACTAATTGTAATATAATGTTATTATATATTAATTGAGCTTTTCAACTTTATTTATTTGATCTTCAAGATCTGATTTGTTATTTAAGTGTTCCCATAAGTATTTTGAGCAGTATTTTGCTAGGGCACTGTTGCTGCAACAGGGGCTTAGGGCTGTCCAACCCCCACAGCAGTTTGCTGCAGATGTTGAAGGACTGCAGTCTCCTCAGGAAGTACAACCTGTTTGTGTCTTCCTGTACAGGTGGCTGGTGTGAGTTGTCCAGTCCAGCTTATTGTCCAGCCACAGCCTGGGATATTTGTATGAGTGCACAGCCTCCACCTCAGCACCTTCTAGCAAGACTGGTAGTGGTCTTGGTCTGGACCTCCGAATATCAATGAACAGCTCCTTTGTCTTGGAGGTATTGAGCTGTAGGTGGTTAGTGTGGCACCAGAGAGCAAAGTCGCCCACCAGACTCCGATAACCCTCCTCTCTGTCACCCCTGATACATCACAAGATGGCTTTGTCATTGGTGTACTTCTGTATGTGACACAGCTCCGAGTTGTAACAGATGTCCGAGGTGGCAGGTCCTGAGGTGCTCCAGTGCTGCTGACCACAGTGTCAGACGTGGTGTGCTTCAGCCTGACGTCATGTGGCCTGTCAGTGAGGTAGTCTCTGACCCAGTCCACCAGATAGGGGTCCAGTCCCATCCTGTTCAGTTTGTTCTGAAGTATAGGAGGCTGGATGGTATTAAAGGCACTGGAGAAGTCCAAAAAGAGAATCTTCACCTCCCTTATCCAGATGGGAGTGGACTCGGTGCAGCATGTAGAGGCTGGCATCCTCCACACCAACATCTAGCTGATACACAATCTGCAGGCAGTCCTGGAACTTGTTGTACCTGGGGTCTGAGGAGGATGAGGAAGAGCTGCTCCATCGTCTTCATCAGGTGTGAAGTGAGTGCCAGCGGTCGGAAGTCATTCAGCTTGCTGGGCCTGTTCTCCTTGGGAACCAGGACAATGCAGGAAGTCTTCTAGAGGGTAGGCACTCTCCCAAGCTGCAGGCTAAGATTGAAGATCCATTGTAGTGGTTCCCCGAGTTCTGCAGTGCAGGTCTTCAGTAGTCTCGGACACACTTTAGCCTGCTGCTTTCCTGGGTCGGAGCTTCCTCAGCTGTGCTCTGACCTGGTCTGTGGTGATGTGAGGCGGCGATTGTGTTGAGGTGGAGGAGGGGGGTGTTGTGGTTTCAGGGTGGAGGTGTGTAGAGGGAAGAAGGAGAGATGGCTGTAGTGAGGGTGGGGGGGGGCAAGGATTGGTTAAATCTGTTGAAGAAGTCATTCAGCTCATTTGCGCTCTCTATTGTCTCCCCTGTAGCTCTGGTCCTTGTGTTGTGACCTGTGATGCTCCTCACACCTTCCCAGACCTCCCTCATGTTGTTCTCCCACAGCTTCTGCTCCACCTTTATCCTGTAGCTGTCCTTAGCTTCCCTCACACAGTGTTTCACCTCCTGCTGTGCTGCCTTAATGGCCTCCCTGTCCTTGCTCCTGAAGAAAGCCTTCTTGCTGAGGACAGCCTTAACTTCCCACCTTACCCATGGCTTCTTATTAGGCTAACAGCGGACAGTCTTGACAGGGGAGACCACGTCTGCGCAGAAGTTCAGGTACTCCGTCAGACAGTGTGTCATCCCCTCTATGTCCTCACCGTGCGGGTAGATCCGCACATCCCAGACTGTGGAGTCTCTCAGGGCACTTTCCATCTCGGGACCAACTCCTGATGCTGTGAATTGTCACCAGCTGTTTTTGGACTAGGGGGGTATACAGTGGCTAAAGGTCAACTAGGTTTTGATCAGACTTCCACAGTGGAGGGAGGGGAGTCGCTCTGTATGCATCCCCTACATAGCATGCCTCAGGGTGATGGGCTGCAGCCTTGCAGTGACTGAGTGGATCTTGTCACAGGCAGTGGCTACGTCCGCTCTGGGAGGGATGTAAATAGAGACGGTGATCACGTGACTGAACTCCCTTGGCAGATAATATGGCATAGGCAGCTCGAGGTCCCGGCAACATACGACTGTCTTTACTTTAGATATGTCCTGGGTTACACCAACGGTTGTTCACATACATGATGAGTCACCTACCTTTGCTTTTTCCGCTCGCTGTGTTTCTGACGGCTCTCACGGTAGTGAATCCTGGCAGATCCACATTAGCATCCCGTAAGAGGTGGTTTAGCCATGTCTCAAGCTGCTCTCATGGTAGATCCACTGGTTGTTCAGTGCGGACAGCTCGTCGATGTTGTTCGGCAGCGAGTTCACATTCCCCATGATTACGAATGGAATCGATGGCTTGTAGCGTCTCCGATTCTCCGCATGCTTGGTCTTTAGCTTCACTCCAGCCTAGCTTTGCCCCAGCCTTGTAGCCCCTGGGTCTTCCCCAGCTCATCCCTTTGTGCACAGAGCCAGCAGTTCCTCTCTTGAGTAATTGAAAAACTGGTTCTTGGTTGCATTTTAAAGTTAGAAATATCCATAGGATATACTGTATATAAAACACATGATATCTTCACAAGAAGAGTAAAAAAGTAGAAAGAAAGAGGTTAAAATAGGGTAAAATAACTAAAAAAAAACAGTGCTACTTCTGATGCAAATGAGCCTGAGCTTTTTTCCCCTATCCAAGAATATTAAGCATTGTAGCCGGACTCTACAGTGCTGTGTCAGCTGTGCAGTCTGACTACAATGGGGATTGAGCTATGAATTTGAGAAGGAGTATACATTTTCACACAAATTGTGCATTAAGTGTTCTAACATACCTTTATTGTCTCCAAAGCTGTGTCACACCCTGTGATGCAGCAGGCCAAACCACTGACCTAAACAACATCGACTTAATTCCTATTGTTTGTCTGTCCTTTTCACCTCAGGCAGTATCTTTCACTCACATGTTTCTCTCCATATTCAGTCACATCAAAGATTTACTAAATTAAGTGGAAAAGGTGGAATGTTTTTTTCTCTCCATCTTCTTCTCATGTAAATTTGTTAAGGGTGGACTAGGTATTTTTGGCTAAAAAACTGATGTCCTGTCTCTGACCTTTTGTTTGCTAAGAACAACTTAGCTAAGCGTAGTGTGTGTGTTTTTCAAGCTGTCAACTTGAATCACTCCAGTGAAGATAGACTGACTGACGGACGGGTATATCCCGCCGGAGGGGGGAGAAATGGCTACATCCCAGCAGAATGATGAACTCACCATGTATGAATATGTGCATGTGTGTGTTTGTGCTTATGTAAGCAATGATGTACAATAGCCACAGTGTGTGTGGCTGGGTGAGCACATGTACAGTCGGTAGAAACTTACACGCATGGTGCCAGCATTTGTGCAATTGAATTACATGATGACAAATTACACACATTCTTATCTGCAGATTCTAATTTGGAAATAGAGAGAGAGAGTAAGCATCTGGAGCAAACATATCCAGTAGTGCATGACTGTGCACACTTTTATTGGATAACTTTCACAGTTTGGACCAATGAAACTTCCTTTATTATATCTGAAATATTGATACCGCCAAAGTATGTGGCAGTATATTTCCTCTGACTGTTCATGTATTTGTCTTCAGGATGATTCAGAATGGTGCGAAAAGGAAAAACAGATAGATAAAAAGGGAGGGTAAAATGGATGAGGGAAGCAATATCAAAGCACAGGCTTGCATTATTCTGTGGTTTTACGACAAATACTTAATGAAAACCCCTGCAAGGGTGATAGAAGCCTGTATTTAATTAAACCTTTATAAAATATTAACCAGGGAGGCCAGGGCGATTTCCCCTCTCCCCTGGTCTGCTCAGTAGATTGAGTCACAGTTATACGGCATAGACAGCTCTGAATTATAATTTCAGCGAGAGAGCGAAAGAAAGAGAAAGAGAGATAGGGAGAGAGAGCAGGTCTAGTGCTCACTAAAGAGCCAAAGGGGAGGTTGGGATGGGGGACCAATGCTGCTCCTATTGCTGCCTCTGGAATGTCTTCTAATCACATTAGGGTAGAACTTTAGCTCTGATTTATAAGGGCTCTTTTAAGTTCATTTTTCAGCATGGCACCTCTATGTCTCTACCTTTACCAATCTTTGAAATGACTTTGATCTCCTAATTTGGGCATCACATCCTGTGAAGGGCACACTGTAAAGAAACGGTGTAAATCATCACTAGAACTGTGGGGCCTTTTTTTCATGACAACGATGATGGTTGGTCTGTAGGGAGCTCTGAGAAGCCCTTAAGCTGCAATTGCTATAGGGGGGGATAAGATAAGGGCATGGGTGGAGGGAATGTATTAATTTCTTTTGGTCACGGCTGGTGACCAAATGTCATTTTCTGACTATCAACACAAAACACAAACCATCAGTATTCACAGCAGTATAAACAAAACAGAAAAGTCCATGCAAAATGTGTGATGTAGTAATCTCAATGAAAAATAGCTACTGCAACACTATGAAACCATTTTCAAGAAGGACAACTTTGTTTTTATTTATGTAGCAGTATGAATGATGTCTAATTAAACAATTTATCCTGCCTTTCTTTAGGTTTTGGCAACAAATTATTTTGGTTGGGGAGAGATTTTGGTTACGTTTACATGATAGAATAGTACATTTGGCCTATTTTGTTTTTCAAATCACTATTGAATTTTGCAGCATTAACCAACTCTGTTGGTAAAGGAATGGAGCTTAAACATGACCATAAAAAAATGAAATCAGGCTTTTGTTGCTACGGATGGATGTTGTAGTGCAAGAGCCCATATTACAGGGAAAATAAATGTAAGACATTTTCTGTGAACAATTGTCAATATCAACATTTTCCTCCTTGGTAACAACATAATCTTGGCACAGTATTGCTGTAGGTTTCCTATAAAATGTATTTCATGTTGCAAAGTACTATTAGAAACATTACTTCAGGGTGTAAGGATTGCCATTATGTTACAGTGAAATAAAATAAAAATATAGGCCTATGGGGGTGCCTCCTTTTTATGAACTGTCCTCACATTTATTTTGTGCTAATTTACAGATCCATACAGACTCTGACGAAGGTGAGGGCAACATCAAGTACACTATCTCTGGAGAAGGGGCAGGCACCATCTTCCTCATCGATGAGCTAACAGGAGACATCCATGCTACAGAGAGACTGGACCGAGAAGAGAAGGCTTTTTACACACTTCGGGCTCGGGCCCGGGACCGACTTTCCAATGATCTTCTTGAACCGGAGTCAGAGTTTGTCATCAAGGTCCAAGACATCAATGACAGTGAGCCCAAGTTCTTGGAGGGTCCTTACATCGGTAGTGTGGCAGAGCTGTCACCCATAGGTAAGGCGAGAAACATGTAGTTTGGTCACTGGGTAGCTATTTAAAGCATTGAGCTCAGGATGGCCCAAAGTTGCACATAATATAGCCTACAGGGATGTGTAATGAGGTCAATAACAGGGTTATTAGGCTAAACCTAATGGAGTGTTTCTTCTTTTAGACAGGTTCAATATTGTCTAATATAAAGTTATATAAAATGTACACTGACTCACCAATCTTTGGTATATATCTTTATCCGTTTTAAGGTTGTGCAGCTCAGAGATCTCTGCGGTTGCCATGATGACACTGATATTGTTTGCCTATTTATGTTAGCTGCAAAGAGCTGACGTAGAGACATTGAAACCCAACTGTGCACATTTCCAGTGTGGAATCTCTATTTTCATACCTAATGAAGAGCATGTCTGGCATATTCATATAGGGCATTTCAGAATGTTTGTAAACAACAGGCGTCAATGTGTGTGCCATGTGTCGTGTTAATGGCCTAATTTAGCTTTGTGTTAGCAAGAGTGTTCAAAAGGACGCTAACACCGGTGAATTAGCCGTGTGCTCCTCTTGGCCTTAGTCGGAGTCGGACACCCCGATCTCCTCGCCGTAAACACTGGGAGCGGCTAGTTGTTCAAATTAACATCTATGCTGTTAAAACATCCGGGGTCATACTTCAGTCCTTCACACTAAAATAACATGCTTTAACAGCTCCAAAATATATCATAAAATCCTAAAGTAATTTTTAATGTAAACCACCGACAAGGTTCTTACAGCTTTCTCTCGTCAATGTCAATTTCTTATACTAATTAGACATGTAAATACCCATGCACAACTATGAAATCTACTTCCACTTTGGTGCAGATCACCCAGTAATACAAGCCATTTACCCTGGTTAAATTACACAGATGGCTTGTTTACTAGTGGTGCCATCCAGTTGCCATCAAGCTTCAGGCTTTTGCCAACTGGAAGAATGGATATTATTGTTGTGACATCATGGTGAATTGTTGTATAGGGAGGCATAGACGCATTCCAATCGAAGTGTCCACTCTCAACATGATTTTTGCATTCACAATGATCAGGTATTAGAAGAACTGTTTATTTCCCCATTTATTGTCATATTGTACACATAAATACAAGTTTATTGTATGAAACATTAAAACCTTTTCATGATGCATAAGTAGGGTATGTAACATAATGTTTTGTCCAGGACTCATGGGAAGTCAGAAAATGCCAAGAGCAATATGCTAAAATTCTCCCCAATTGTTGAGATGGAAAAAAATCAGTAGATCTTAGATGAAAATAGATGTGCAGTCAGTGAATTCAGTGTGGATGAGAGGGAAGTAGAATGGTGACATGGGCATTTGAAGGGGATCCCCCCGTCAGGGCTCTGACCCATAGGTAGGAATGATATGGGAAATGAAGGGGGCCAGTGAAGACACATAAAGAAAGGAGAGGCAAATTGCATTACTCCCAGATGAGCTTTGTAGCTGTATCCTGACACACTGTTATGAGGCAAATGATGAAGGTGG